>NC_141940.1:86356814-86673719 GCF_057802395.1 Ceratotherium simum simum
GTATGCAGACAGTGCTGTATCTGTTTTCTGTTTTCAATATCCCTGTAAGCCTGGCTTCTTAATGGTTGCCCCTGTTTCTGCATAGCTTATTGGTAAGTCAATGACCAGAAAGAGGTTGTGCTCAATCACCTTGAGCCAGTAAGGCTTGCATCCTTTGCCAATGAATCTATGTGTGAGTAGGGGAGTGAATTCAGAGTTCAGGCTGTTTCCAAATCTTCTCCAGATTTCACTTTCTCTTTTGAGTCATCTATGTGTATGTGCACAGCCTCAGGGTTGGGCAGGAGGCTTGTGGCCTATTATGCTCTGCCCAGGAATATGCTTTCCCTAACCATGACCACAACCTCAGGATAGCAGAGCCTCAGCTGGTAGGTTCTCACCCACTTGCCTGCTGTTAAGCAGCCACTTCCACTGACAGTGCTGCTGGTCATGAGCATCACTCACTGCTCCAAATAGAGTGAGATGCCCTTGACAGTGGTAGAGAAACTTGTGGTGCTCATGGCCTGCACCATCCTGGCAGAACTTCCTCACTCGTCTAGCTGAGGGGTGAGGATGGGAGCAGCCCAGGCCAGAATGCCATAGAGTCCCCCTATTTTTATTCCAAGTTCAGCAGTTTTAAAATTATAAACACTTTTTAGATTGTTGTATGCCTTTGAGCTCTGAAATAGTTGTTTTTATCAATTTTATCTGCTTTATGGTTACTTTTTGAGAGGAGTATTTTCTGATCTCCTCATTCAACCATAGCTAGAAGTCTCTCAGGATTATTTTAGTCACACTTTGCATAAGATTGAGAAACTGCAGTTATCCATATCAAAGAACATCATTCTCATTCAATTTATTTGGAGTAGGTGTGGAGGAGTTGATGCAGTTTATAGAGGGAAAGGCTCATATCCCCCAAAGCTATCCTTTAGTCCCCTCACTACTTGGCACACACATAAATCTCCATTTTTTATTTGTTTTTTTTTGCAGTTGTCTGTGTTTATAACCACCTCCTCTCAGGTCTTGGAATATTTCAGGGGCAGGGACCAGGTCTGAGTGCTCTCTCATCCCCAAGCTTGTCCAGCAATAACCTGGCACAGACAAGCTTTCTATAAGTCTTAGATAATTGAATACTCCAACTGGGGAAGACAGGCGAACACCCATTAGAAGGGTGACCCATTGACCTTACCTCCCACAGAATGGATTATCCCCAGCATGACTCAGCTAGACAGGGTGAAAGACATCCTTGGAGAAAGAGTTGGGAAGATCATGTTCTAGTTTTTTCTCTGCCACTAACTTGCTGTGTGATCCCAGGCAAAGTTTTTTTCCCTCTCTGGGCCCCAGCTACTCCATCTGAGAAATGAGAGTGTTGGAGAGGGTAATTTTTAAAGTTCCTTTTACCTCTGACTTTCTGTGAGGAATAATAATAACATAAGGTACCATTTATGTGTCAGGCCTTGAGCTGGGCACTATAAATGTGGGTATATGTGCATGTAAATATATACATACATACATATATATTCTTTTATTTCAATCTCATAGCCTTGCAAAATAGGATTGATTCTCCCCATTTTACAGAGCAAAGACTGAGACTTAGAGGGAGGAACTGACTGACTTGAGGTCACATAGCAGGGCATAAGGAAATGGTATGTGCGATCACCCACTCAAGTGGGTGACAGTGGAGGAGATCATTGCTGGACCTCATTTGGTCTGCACCATCTAGGCATTTTTACCAGGTGTCTGTTTGCTGCTGGCCCCAGAGCGGCCCTTGAACTCTAGCCCTGGGACTTCAGAAGCACCAGTGATGTTCAACCACCCTCTAAGCATCCTAAGGGTTTTCTGGCTCCAAAGTGAACAGGTACTCAGATAGCCAGTGACCAGGTAAGGACCAGATAAGAAAGAGGGAGTTAAGAGTGGAGACTAGATGCAATGCTACATTCCTCTTCTTTTCCCCTCTGAAGCCTACCCATCTTCAAAGGTCCAGACCAAACCTTACTTCCTCTGGAAGCCCTCTCAGTCTTAAACCTTGTTCAAGAGTATTTGGTGCTATTTGCCAAAGGGCTCCTGTGTGAGTGGAGCACTCTAACCAGCCTGGGAGGAGGACAGGGTAAACATCTCTCTCCCACCCCCTACATTTCCTCCTAGTGTTGCTAGGTTATCAAACTCCAGAAATAATTTTGAGCAACTCGTTGCAGAATAAGGGGCTTCATTGTAGAAGACATGGGTAGGGTAGCAATAAGCCAGGTATAGTGGGTATTTACCACTATTCTTGGTTACCAATTCCTTTCCTGTCATTGGTAATCCCCTGCCTTATAAGACAGAGCCCACCTGCCACCACAGAAGCTGAAAAGTCTACCTACTCACTTTCCCAGCCTCCGTCGCAACTAGGGCTTGGGCACACGGCTAGACTCCACCAATTAGATTAACTTACCCTAGACTTGTTATCAGAAGTTAATGCTCAAGGAAGCAGGGACTGCATGGAATCCATTCTGGTGATGGGTGAATGCAGCTGCAGCAGCTATATCTGGTTTCCAGAGGCAGTGGAAGTGTCGGTGGGTGGGAACTGCAAATGGTGGCATCTAGTTTCCAGTGGTGTCATGTCTCCTCTGGGAAAATTCTGAGGTGGGATTCTAGGCATCATTCCTGACTATGTTGTCTCTGGATCTCGTTTTCCCAGCTCTCCTAGACTCCATGAGCTATATAATACTTGTTTAACAAATTCCTTTCTACTTAAATCAGACAGAGTTTATTTCTATTGCTTACAGCTAAGACACATTGAAGGTTTCAGTCCTGGCTTTGCCATTGACTTGCTTTGTCTTCCAAAGTAAATCATGCACACTCTCCTGGCCTCACTTTTATCCTCTGTTAATAGCAACATTGCCAAATTGTAGATTCTACTCAACTTACATAGAAGATAGAGGGGGTTGTGACTGTTATGGCAGCAGTCATTTGCTACTATGAAGAAACAGCTACAGGAAGATCACCTTCAGAGCTCATCACTGTGTTGTCATTTTGTGCCATAGCTTCTAGGAAGCTCAAGCTTTTTGACTGCATTGCAGGAGCTTTATCTTGCCTGGGTCTTCTGGTACAATTACTACTCCATCATTACTGGGTACTTATTTCTTTGACCTGGTTTACAGTGTTTATTATAACCAAACCAGTTATTCTAATGTAGTGACATGCTTGGTGGTCTATCCAGCATACATTTCACCCCTCACCCAATATGTAGCAGCCATGTACTCAGGTGGGGCTGACCCAACCCTTACATCCAATAATGGGTCCAGATTTGGCCTAAGCTGGTGAGCACAACTCTATATCCCAGGACACAATAATTGCTTATAAGTGGGCATGTACCCAAGTTAGAGTGAAGCTCAGGAGTTTTGTTTCAGTGGTTGTTGCTGCTGGAAGTCACCCTGTGATTAGGGGAGCCAAGCTTAGGACAGAGCAGCTCTGTGGAAGACAGAGTGGAGAGATAGAAAGAAGCTGGATGTCACCGTGTTGACATCATTGAGCAGGTGAACTGGTTCAGCATTCATCTGAAACCCACCCTACTTCTGAATTTTTTTCAGTTACATGAGCCAAAAAATTCCCTTTATTAAGGCAGTTTGAGTTGGATTTTCTATTGCTTGCAACCAAAATCATCCCAACAAAGAGATGCATGAAATCTCAAGACTTTTGGAGAAAGAGGTGAGATTAATTAATGACTAAATGTTTTGGGAGGCCCACAGACACCTTGAACTAATGTAGGCTCCCCACCAAGGCCTATTTCTTCGATGTTCCTCTATCTTAGGAAATGGCTCCATCACTCAAGCTAGAAATAAACATGAAAGTCATGCTAGACTCCTTTCTCTCTCTCACCTCCAACCAAATAAGTCGTTATAATTTCTCCCTTCTACCTCTTTATTATCTTTGCAATCTGCCCTCATATCTCCAACGCATTGCCACTGTCCTAGTCCAAATACCATGGCCCACAAGAATCTCCATGATCTGGCTCCCGCCTCCCTCTCACATCTCATCTGATGCTCCTCTTCCCCCCTTGATCTCTCTGTTGAACTGTTCCCTGCATAAATTTGGTAGTTTCTTCTTTTTCCTTGTAGAAGGCAAGCTCCATGAATGCATAAACTATGTCCAGTTGTTTACTTATGAATTCCCAACACCTAACATAGTGCTGGGTGTATACTAGGTGATCAATATTGTTAGTGGAATTAATGAATGAATAAAAGAATGAATCTTTCAGCCTTTGCTCAAGATAACCCCTCTGTCTGCAATGTTCTTCTTCAGCACTTCCACCTCTTTGACTAATTCTTCTTTGTACTTCTAGACTAGGCCTGGGTATTGCCCCCTCTGGAAGCCTGTTCTGACTCCCAGGCTGGATTCTCTGAGCTTCTCGGGTTCCCACAGACCCCTGTGTTCACCTCTCTCCTAGCACTATTCACATTGTGTCATCATTGTCTGCTTCAGCATCTGTATCCCCAACCAGGCCCAGTATTCCTGAAAGACAGGGCCTAGGTCACATTATCTGTTTTATTCCTAGGGCCCAGCACAGAGGAAGCCTGTGGTAAAATGTTTGTTTAATGAATGAATGAAGAGTGTGAATGTGTGCCAAGGATGGAGCCTTTGTGTTTGTTCATTCCCACTCACTAACACCTCAGCAAGGCCTGTTCTTCTCCCCTTTACTCTCCTCCCACCCTATCACACCCAGTTCCTCAAGTCTGGCTCCAAACACCTCCACCTCTTGCCCCAGGCTGTACTGGTTCTATCGGCCCTGGGAGAAAGCTCACATTTCTCATCCACACTCCCTCTTTTCACTTCACTTGTTTTCCTTGCCATCCACCTTCTCTCCAGTCAGTACTCTCCTCACATAGAGCACTCTCGTGCTTACCCCTGTCTCAAGACTCAGGACAAGGCCCCTCTGTCCCCTATTCTCTCCTTTTCTCCTCTTTGCCAATGGTAAAGCACACTGGTCCTGCAAGACCTGGCATCAAGAGCACCTCAGATTCTTTATGTCCCATTGTCTGTGTATTCTACTGTCTATGTGTCCCATTGTTTGTGTGTCCCGGTGTCTTTGTGTACCAATGTCTGAGTGTCACAGTGTTTGTGTCTATCCCTGTGATAGTGTGCCCAAGTGTCAATATGTTTCAGCTTCTGTGTGTCCTAATGTCTTTATGTCCTAGTGTTTTTGTGTTCCAGAGTTTGAGTGTCCCAGTGACTGTACATCTTGGCTTTTCTCTATGCCCAAGTGTCTATGTGTCTTAAGGTCAGTGTTTGTATATCCCAGTATCTGTATTTCCTTGTGTTGGTATTTCCTCCTATGTGTAGGTGCCAGTGTTTCTATGTTCCACTGTCTGTACATGTCCCAACGACTGTATTGAACAGTGTTTGTGAGTCTTAGTATCTGTGTATATCTCAGCATCTTTGTTTTTTCAGTTTCAATATGTCTTAGTGGCTGTACATCTCAATGTCTGTTTCTTAGCGTTGCAGGGTCTGGGTATATGTTCTAATGACTGTTTGTCCCAGTCTGTGTGCTCTAGTGTCTGTGAGTCCCAGTGTCTATGTGTGTTACAATGTTTCTGTGTGTCCCATTGACCAAGTGTGCTTTTGTTTGTGCATCCCAATGTGTCCTATTGTCTGTATATACTAATGCCTATTTCCCAGTGTCTGTGCATCCTATTGTCTATATGTTCCAATGTTGTGTATTTCCTGATGATTGTATATCTCAGTGTCTGTGTGTCTTGATGTCTCTGTAAGTCCCTGTGTGTGTGTCTCAGTTTCTCTGTCCCAGTGCCTGTATATCTCAGTGTCTGTACATCCCAGTGTTTATGTGTCTTACTGTCTATGTGTCCCCATGTCTGGATGCCCTTGTAGTGTTTGTGCCCCAATACTTGTGTTTCCTAGTGTCTGTATGTCACATAGTCTGTTAATGTCCCAGTGTTGGTGTATCTCAATGTCTGTGTACCCCGTGTGTGTGCACCAATACCTATGTGTTCCAGTGCCTGTATATCTCAGTGTCTGTGTGTCCTAGTGACTGTGCACCAGTATCTATGTGTCCCAGTGTCTGAGTGTCTCAATCCCTGTATGTTTCCATATCTCCGTATATCCAAGTGTCTGTGTGTCTTAACGTCTATGTGTCTCAGTGTCTATTTACAACGTCTGTGTATACCAATTTCTCTTTATCTCTGTAAATGAGTGCATTAGTGTCTGTGTGCCCCCAGAGTCTGTGTGTCACAGTGTCAGCATGTTGGTTGTGTATCTCAGTCTCAGTGTTTCTGTGTGCCTCAGTGTCTGTATTCTAGTCTGTGTGCCCTAGTTTTTTTGGGCAATCTAGTGTCTGTGTCTTCCTGCCTCTGTGTGCCCGTGGATCTCCATGTTTCAGCGTCTGGGCATCCAATGAGCCTCTCTGTTTAAGCGTTTGTGCATCCCTTTTTCTGTGCATTGCTGAGTTTTTGTGTGTTCCTGATTCTTTACGTATCCCTGAATCCTTGCATGTTCCTGGTTTTTATGTGTCCTTGAGTCATTGTGCATCTCTGAGTCTGTGTGTCCCTGAATCTTTACTTGTCCTTGAGTCTTTTCATGTGATCTAGTGTCTGTTCATTTCTGTATCTCAGTGCCCATTAGCTTCTGTGTTTCAGTGTCTGTGTGTTCCTATCTCTGTGCATCCCCAAGTCTTGGCATATCCGTGAACCTCTGTGATCCATTTTAAGCATGTCCCAGAGTCTCTGTATTCCATATGTCTGGCTGTCTCTGTGTTCTAGTGTCTGTGCTCATGAATCTGCATATGCCTCCTTCCATGTGCCCTTTGTTGGTGAGTATTGGTATTTATCCTACTTCTCCATTTATTTTCCTCAGCTTTTGCCAATGTCTCTATTTTATTGTTTCTTAATGTGGCTGTGGCTATGTCATAAGTTGTTCTGTGACTCAATAACTCTTTTCCTCAGTCCCTGGGTCTTTTTCTCTGGGTCCCCATGACTGTGTTCTTGTTTTTATGGGTCTGCTTGTCAGGGTGTCTCTCTGCATCTGTTTCTCTTTCTGTCTTTCTCTGTCCCTGGTTTTATTTGGATCTGACTCACCACCTCTGTGTCCCTGTCTCTCTGTTTGTGTCTGGTGTTTGGATCCATGTCTTTTTATTTTTGAGCCACTATCTCTGTGTCCCTGGGTCTGATTCGCTTCATTTGTGGTCTTGGTTGCCTGTTTGTGTGGCTTTGGTTGCCTATTTTTGTGTCCCCAGGTGTATCTTGATTCTGTGGTTTTTCATCCCTGCCTCTCTGGATAGATTTCCTTGTGACTGTGTCTCTGCCCATTTGCTTATGTGCTGCGTGTGTCTGTTTCTATGTGTCTAAGTTTCTTTGTTCCTACCTTAATCCTTCCAGATGTGTCCCTGTGTTTCTGTCCCTATGTCTAGCCTGTATCTATATGACTGTATTTGTGGGTTCATATCCCCCTGTCTACTTGTTCTAGGATCTCTGTCTCTGAATTCCTGTGTCCTTGTCATTGTGTCACAATGTCCCCACTATACCTGGGCCTCTATCTTGCCTGTCCTTATGTCTCTGTTACCTGGCCTGAACCCTATTTCTTTGCTGGTGTTTGTCACTGTTTAGGTGTCTACATCCCCATGTCTTTGTCACTGGATCTCTGAATATATAAGCCTGTGCTCCTGTCTCACTCTTAGTGTGTTCCTCTGCATGTGCTTGTGTCCTTGGGTCTTTGTCACCAAGTCTGGGTCTGTGTAATGTCTATGTTTGTACATCCTCATAGGTCTCTGGCCCTGTGTCTCTGTGTTCTCCTCTCATCTCCCACTCAATGTCTGCAAGTCAGCATGTGAGCGTGTCTCTGTGTTTCTACCTCTCTGTCCTTGGTGTCTTGGACTGTGGTCTTGACTGATATCTCCCTGGTTACCTCTGTGTCCCTGTGTCTCTATGTGTCTATGTGTGTCTTGACCCCTCTGCTCCTGTATCTGAACCTCTGCACATATCTATCTCTTAGTTTGTATGTTGTTATGTCTCAGTGTCTTCACATTAGTCATAGTGTGACTGTCTCTGGGTGACCTTGTTTTTGTCTCTCTGATTCTTTGTGACAGGGACATTACCTCAAAATGGAGATACAGAAGCCTAGCAAGAGAGCATCTGTTTCCCTGGGTTTATGTCCCTGATGCTGTCACTCTGGCTCGCTATCCCCCTCTTTGTATGTCTATGTGTCCCTACACCCATTCTCTTTGTTTTAAGAACCCTGTGCCTTGTGTTTCCATATGTCTCTGTTGCTCTATTTCCCTGTCCATATCTGTGTCCTTGTTGCTGTCTTTCTGTGTATGATCTTGTGTCTTTGGTTGTAAATATGTATATGTGCTGTTCCTTTTTTTGTTCATTCACTGAATGAACAAAAATGAGTGCATTCATTCAGCAAATATTTACTAAGGACCTACTATATGCCAGGTACTGGGGATAGATAAATGATTCAGTAAAAGTCCTTGCCCTCAAAGGACTCACAACTAAGTCAGGGATCCAGAAAAGTAAATAGATCATTACTACACAGTATGATAAGTGCTGTGAGCTTGGATGGAGTGGGGTGGGCTATGGGAACACAGAGGAGACTGAACTCAATCTAGGAGAGGGGTCAAGGAAGGCCTTCTAGAGGAAGTGAGAACTAAGACTTGAAGGATGTATAAAATCTACCTACATGATACCAAGGAAAGGAGTCCATGTAGAAGGAAAAGCACATGCAAAGGCCCAGCAGTGGGAGAGAGCACGGTTTGTTAAAGGAACTCCAAGAGCCTTAAATACACCATGGGGGCCAGAGAAGGTGGTGAGCATGACTGGTGGCTCAGTCAGTTTTTTGTTTTAAGAAAGTCACTTCTAAGGCTGGTGTGGAGTATGGATTGAAGAGAGTGGAGACTGGAGACAGGAAGGACTGTGAGGAGGTGGAGTCCCTAAGCCTCTAGGTCTGCACGTTTGTGTGTGTTTGTGTGCCCTTGTGTATGTGTCACTTAGTGCATGTTTGAGAGTGTGTGTCTCCATGTCCTTAGGTCTTTGCTCCTAGCTCACCTCATGCCCTGGCCTCTGGGTCTCCCAAACTGAGGTCTCCTGGCTCTGGGGTTCAGGGACTATCACAGGACATAGGTGGCCCAGCAGCAGCTGTACATGAGAGCGCTTCACCAGCCAGCAGGAAACCCAGTGGGGCAGCAGCCTTGGTGAATCCTGCAGCAACATCTTGCCTAGAACCACAGGCACATCTGGGCCTTGATGCCTCCACAGACTTGGTCCCGTTGGACCCGGCCACCAGCTGGATGTCTGTGTGCTGGAACTGCCCTGAGGGAGAAAGATGCAGTGCCAGTCAGGGCAGTGGCATGAGTCCCCACTGAGAGCTCTGAGAGGAGCCTAAATCAGGAAACCTAGAAGAAAAAGTGAAAGGGAGGAGCGGCAGCAAAGGCCTGGAGGAGGGAAGAGACTGGACATTGTACAAAATATGGAGAAGCCAGATGGGACAGGAGTGTAGTATGGAAGTAGAGAGCCAAGGTAGATGAGACGGCAGCAGAAGGAGGACAATCAGGCTTGGAGGAGATGACAGGGAAGATTGGAGGGAAGGAGAGGAGAGGAGTGTGGAGGCCCAGAGGAAGTAAAAATATCTGTCCAATGCACTATCACTGCCCAAACTCCTTGGTGTAGGCCTGTGCCTCGAGTTCTGCCAGTATCTCCTGACCTATGGTCTGGCTTCCTGCAATCCCCCTTTACAGCAGCTTCCAGAGGGATCTTTTTAATACCCAGATCTGACTGTGTCTTTCCCCTGCTTATAACCTTTCATGACTCCCCATTGTCCTCAGGATGAAGCCAAATTCTTCATCCTGGAATTCCACTCTGACCACTCCAGCTCCATCTCCTTCAATCTTCATTCCTTTCCTCTACACTTTTCTCAGTCTTCTAGACTCAGTGTGTATCTCTCACCTCTGGGAGATCTTTCTTGAGCTTCAAGGCTGGGTGAGATGCCCCATCCTGGGTTCCTCCAGCTCCCTGGGCTACTTTCTGTCTAGCACTGATAACTTCTTGTGATCACTATCCATGTCTGGGTCTATCATCTTCCCAGACCAGGAACTTCCTAAGGGCAGAGGTTGCTTCTGATTCCTCTTTGTGGTTTGGGGGTCAGGGTGCTGGAGGTTCACTGGCTTTTCACTCTGGCAGGGTCTCTCTTGGGATTGGTGCTCTCTGACCCCTGTCACCCTCAGCAGCACTTACCCAACAGGCCATGGGCCAAGGGGGTGAGACCTGAGCCATTGACCACATAGAACCCCAGGTAGGGTAGTTGCAAGGTGCCAGGGTGCCTGTAGCAGTGCTGGAGGACTAGGAACTTACGGTGGAGCCCAAGGCTGAGGGTGAGGCAGGCTGCAGCAGCCACATGGAGCTCTAGCTGGGGCCTCCTCAGCAGGGCAGGCTGGTCCCAGGACAGGAGCAAGGTACCCTCACCTTGCACAGATATGGAACTGCGGGTGATGGTCATAGTGTAGGCCCGGGGTTTGTCTGCAGTAACTGTGATGATGTGGAAGTAGGTACGGGTCTGGTCCTTGTGGCCTGGCCTTGGTGGTGCCCCAAGCAGCTGTCCGCATATATGCAACCCTGGAGGGAGGAGAGTGCATGCCTGGAGCACAGGCTTTCACATGGTTATTCACATGGTCACCCATAGCACTGACAGGGGTGAGGTCTCAGGGCTCGAGGTCCAGATGAAGTAGTGCAGATTTGTGGTTAGAGAGCTAGCTCCTGAGGAAAGTGCTTCTACCACAGCCCATCCAGCTGCTCCTTTCTGTGCAGTGTGTGGGCATGTGTGTATGTGCGTGCATGCTCACCCCAGTGGGGCTATTTGCATGTACATGTTTGCCTCTGAGTGTGTAAATGTGTGTGTTTGACTATGTTCATATGAGTATCTCTGGGCATATCAGTGCATCTGCATATTTGTGGAAGTTGCTATGTTAGTGTATTTTTTTGGTTGTATGTTTATATGTGTCTCTGGATATGTTGGTGTTATATGTCTTGATGAATAGTTTATGTTGTGTGTGTCTGGTTGTGTGTTGGTACATATTAATGTGTATCTGGGTTGTCAGTGTGCATCCATCTGAGTGTGTGTCATGGTAAGTATGAGTGCATTGGTGTGTTTTGTATGTCTAGAGGAGCAGAGTATGTGTGCCTGTGTGTGTTGAATTACTGGGTATTGGCATGAATCTGGAGGTATCTGTGCATGTATGTCTGAGTGTGTTGATGTATGTGTCATTGTGTATATCTGGGCATGTATTGTGTGTCACTGTGTATCTGGGTGCATATTTGTATGTTACTGTGTGTGGGTGTGGAGAGTCTCAAAATATGTGTGCCTAGGTGTGTATTTGTGTGAGTTTACTGTATGCTCTCGTGCATGTGTGTGTGCATATCTGTGAGTGTCTTGGTGTTGCAGTGTATTCATGTGTGTTTTCACGTGTCTGGGTGTGTACTTTTGTGTTAGTGAGGGCCACTGCTGTATGTTTGTAAAGTATTAGTCCACAAATGTCTGGGGGTGTTGACATGAGTATATCAGGCTGTGGTGTCATATGGGGTGGAGTCCTTGGGGCTCTCACCTGCCTTCGGGTCGTCTATGAGCTGTAGCAGGTCCCCTGGGAGCCCATCCAGTGTGAAGCAGATCCTCTCTTCTGAGTGTGGGATGTGGATTACAAAGTGTGGGTCCCCATCCACTGCAAGGCAAGAGATGCAACTCTGAAGTTATGGCCCTAGAAGTCATAGGAGAGGAGGAGAGGGAAGGAGAGAGAAGGTGAAAGTAGGAGGCCATGTCTACTTCCCCAGAGGGAGAGCCCAGCCCCAGTCCCCATGCAAAAGCTGTCCTATATTCAAACAGGACAGTGAGAGTGGCCAGCTTACCCGAGGATGAGAAGGTGAAGACGCTTGGCAACATGCCTGCAAAGGAGAGGGAGAGTGTGTTGGTAAGTGACTAATTTATCACATTCCTAGGAACTCTGGGACTCCCTAGCCTCTGAGTCACCTCCTCCCAAATAAAGACCAAATTCCTGAGCTTAGCATTTAGGTGTTTTCTGAAATCTAGTCCCTGCCTAGCTCTCTGGTCTTCTCTTCATGCAAGTGAACTGACTATTCTTATGAATGCCCTGCCTTCTCTTGCTAGTGACCCTTTGCTTCAGCTTTTCCTGCCACCTAGAATGTTTTCCTTTCCCTTATCTACCAAAGATCAATTTCTAGTTATCCTTTGGGGCCAACTCAAATGCTTCTTTCTCTTGCTCTCTGCCTGTGGTAGGTAGAATTCTAAGAAAGCTCCCATGATTCCCTGGTGTACACACCCTGTAAAATCCCCAGGACTATGATATGATGAGATATCACTCCCATAAATAAGTTATGTTATATGGTGCAGTTGACCTTAAAATAGGAAGATTATCCAGGTGGGACTGACCTAATCACATGAGCCCTTTAAATCTGGGTCTAGAGGTCAGAGACAAGGAAGTCAGAGACATTTGAAGTGTGAGAAGGATTTGACATGAGGGAGATTCTCTATGGCTGTCTTTGAAGACAGAAGGGGCCAGGTGGCAAGGAATGCAAGAAACCGCTTAGGACCTGAAAGTGGCCCAGATGGCCTCTAGAAGCTAAAAGTGACTGCCAGCCAATATCCATCAAGGAAACAGGGATTTCAGTCCTACAAACAGAAAGAACTGAACTCTTCCAACAACCTGAGTGAGTGTGGAAGAGGACGAGAACTCAGTCTGACAGACACCTTGATTTCAGTCTTGTGAAACTCTGAGCAGAGAACCTAATTAACCTGTGCTTAGACTTCTGATCTACGGAACTGTGAGATAATTAAGGGGTGTCGTTTTAAGCTACTAAGTTCGTGGTAATTTGTTATGCAGCAATGGAAAACTAATACATTGCCACTCCTCTGGGTTCACACACTGCCTATGAGAATTCTAATTGAATGGAAATGAAAACTTAGGGATCTTTGTCAGGGGAGCTCCTTGCTCACCATTTTCCAGTCCTGCAGAACTTCCCTGAGAGTCCATCCTATCTCTAGCTTCTCCCAGGATCTCCTCAGAATTTCCATCCCAGTGTGGATTTCCTGCCAAGCACAAAAGAAATAAGAAAAATCCTTCACACTCCCAGGGCAAAGATGCCCTGGGCCCACCAAAGGGCACACCTTCCTTCTGACCAGGAGAGTTCTCTTTGGCTTCCCAATCTAACCTGCACATTGCCAAGACTGGGACCTTATGCTCTCCACAGCATCTTAGTCTTTCAAGCTCAGTTATGTTCAAAATTCTTCCTCATAGCATTTATGCATGCATTCATCTGTCCATTCATTCAGGCACTGTTTAGACATCTGGGATATGGTGGTGAAAATGGCAGTGATGATTTCTGACCTGATGTTGCTCATATTTTAGTCAGGGAGGCAGACATGAATGATATCATAATTACCAATGGTGATAAATGCTATAAGACAAAATAATAGAGTGACTGAGGGAGTTACAGATACTTGAGGTAATCTGGGATGGTGTAGGGGGAAGGTAGGAAGGACAACTGAGCTGAGATCTAAGGCCTGAGCTGGAGTTTCAGTGGTAATGGAAGAGATGAGGGTGGTAGGAAGGGGGCAGAGCAAGGCAGGTCAGAGCAATTATCAAGCAGAGAGAAAAGCTTGATGGATGTCCCTGAGTGGAAGTGGTGATGGGGGCAGGGCCTACTGTAAGAACAGAGAAGAGGCCAGTGGGGCTAGAGTTCAGAGAGCGAGTGGGAGAAGGTGAGGTCAGAGAGGTATGGGATAGAAGATAAGCCATAAAGAGGACTTGGGACTTCATTCTAGGTATGAAGGGAAGCCCTTAAGGATGCTTAAGTAGGGAAAGGACACGAAGTGATCTATGTTTTTAAATGATCCCTTTGGCGGCTGGGGGAGAATGGTCAAGAGAATCTCTTAAGAGAGGAAGCAGGGAGACCAGGGAGGAGGCTGGAACAGTTTTCTAGGTGAGACACAATGGTAGTCTGCCCTAGGATGATAACAGTTGGGGTGGTGAGAAGTGGGTGCATTTGGCAAATATATTAGAGGTAACATTGTCAGGAATTAAAGAGGGATGCGATATTGGGAGGGGAGGTGGTGAAGGAGAAGGGCATGTCGAGGATGTCATGCCCAAATTTGTATCCCTGTGACTTACTGCCACTGCCAACTGGTTCTAATCTTGCCCTATAAGGTCACCCAAGAAATGTCACTCCTTTCAGGAAGGCAGAATATGGAGTGGTGAAGCACATTCAGTCTGGGACCAGATTATGTAGATTCAAATCTCTTACTAGCTGTGTGACATGGAAAAAGTTACTTCACCTCTCTGTGCTTCAGTTTCCCCATGTGTAAAATGCAGATATTAAGAGTTTCTTGTGAGCATTAAATGAGGGACTACAAGTACAATATATAGAGCAGTTCCTGCACATAGGAAGAGCTGAAAAATGTTAACTATTGTTATTTCAGTCTTTGGGAAATTTAAAGATGACTGTCATCATCTTCCCCAATTTTTATACTCCTCTCATTAAGCAGGGCTGTTCATAGAGCACAAAAGAATCCATCAAACTTGCCTTGCCCAGTGATGCCCCCATTTATAACCCCACATCCCTCCCCTGTTTGGGAAGCACAAGTAATTCTCTTGTCCAACAAAACAAATGTCAAAGCCACAGCTTGGCCAGGTCGTATCTGTTCGGCCTTCCCAGTCTTAACAGCCCTCCTCTCCCAGGGCCTCTAATTCTGTGCCTATGTACTGAGGACCAGAGAAGTTAAGTAGCTGGTTTAAAGTCTCAAAGCAGGGGCCTGCCCAGTGGCGTAGTGGTTAAGTTCACGCGCTCCACTTTGGCGGCCTAGGGTTCACAAGTTTGGATCCTGGGCATGGACCAATGCACCACTTATAAAACCATGCTGTGGCAGGTGTCCCACGTATGAAGTAGAGGAAGATAGGCACAGATGTTAGCCCAGGGCCAATCTTCCTCAGCAAAAAGAGGAGGATTGGCAACAGATGTTAGCTCAGGGCTGATCTTCCTCACCAAAAAAAAAAAAAGTCTCAAAGCAAGTAAGCAAGCAGCTGTACTATCAATAGAATCTGCACAAGCCTTGTACACTCCCAGTTCCTGATGCTCTCCATTCATACCTCCCCCTCATGGCTTAATCTCTTGCCCATGGCACTCACCATCTTCGTCAGGAGTGAGGAAGATATAGAAAGCGGATGGGTTCAAGGACTCCACGAACTTGGATTCCACCATTGACTCAGACAGCAGCTCTAGCTCCTCAGGGAGAAGAAGCAGGCTGACTGCCTCAGGGAGGGTGCTAGAAGGCAGCAAGGCTGGCAGGTTTGGGGAGCTGCCTTCTGGCATAGGACTGGAGCTGTTGGGTAGGCCCATTGTTGGGACTCCTGACAGATGGTCCCAGAATTTTCCTGGTGCTTTGGGGCCCTGGCAGCACGTCATGTTGATGCCAGAGCCTTCCAGGGGCAGCAGAGAGGGCAGAGTGGGGTGAAGGGGGGTAGGGAGGGGTTCTGCAAGGACAGAGGTGGTCATGGTACTGCTGGGATTTGTAGGACTTAAAGATTGTGCTTGGGAATGTGCTTAGGCACTGAGGAGGTAGAGGCCTGGATCTGGTAGGTCTAGTGGGTAATGGGGTTTTGGGTTTATTAGGGATTGGGGTCCTAGGTTTGGAAAGTGATAAGCTGAGGGAAGTTTGGTGAGGTGGGGCACTAGATTTAAGAGGTGATGGGATTTTAGAGGTCTTGAGTAAGAGGATCCCTGGTCTAGAGTGCAGCAGGTTATTTGGGTTCTTGGAAGGAGGAACTCTTGGTTTGGTGTGTGGTGGGTATTTGGGGATCTGAAGTGTGGAGACTCCAGGCCTGGGCTGTCGCAGTCTTTTGGGTGACTGTGATGTGAATACCCCAGATTGGGGGTGTGTTGGGGCATCCAGTTTAGGTTATGATGGAGCACCAGGTTTGGAATGCAGTGGAGTAACATGTTTCATAATGCCAGCTTTGGGTTGGGATGGAGTGCCAGAATTCAGAGGTAGGACTTGTATCTTAGAATTCATGGGTAGTAGTGTACCAGGATTCTGGTGTGGTGGTGTGCTGGGCTTCAGAAGCAATAGGGCACCAGAATTTGAGGGCACAAGGGCAGCAGGTTTCGTCCTGAGAGTTGGCTGGGCCAAGGTGCCAGAATTCTGTTGTGTTGGAATTTTGGGCTTTGGGTGTGCTGGAGTGGATAGGGTATTAGGGTTCTGACCCATTGGCTCCAACTCCTTGGAACTGGCATCTTCTTTGTAGAGGCAGGAGTAGTTGAGGATAAGTAAAACTTTGGTTTCACAAGCCTTGATTTGGAAGAGAACTTAGGAACCAAAGCTAGTAGGGCTGTGCCTGCCCCTAGGCCATGCCTGCTGGTGGATGAGGGCATGATGGTGCCTGGTCCAGCTGTGGTGGGAGTCTGTCTCCCGCCCTCCTCACTGGCCTCCTTGGGCTGCACCATGACCAGTGAAGTCAGAAGTGTGACAAAGTTGTATTCAAGGGACTTTGGCAGCCAACAGGTGGCAAGTGGTGGTGTCATGGGCTTGGAAGTGTGCCTCCAGCAGTTTTCCAATGGTGACGTAGCCCCAGAGGCGGCGGATGAAGTGGGTTACATTGGGGACTGGCTCCCCTTGGCAAACAAAGGCCTTCTTGCTGCTGTTGGTCACCACCTCACTGTGGCAGACCACGAGACGCTGACCCTTGGGGCCATCGGCTGCCAGGTGGATGTCCAGTTTCTGCTCGCCTGGCTGCACCTGTCCTGCCACCACCAGCTCTGAGCCACCAGAGTAGTTGGGGAAAAGGGCCCAAGGGGAGGCCCCAACCAAGCTGCCCAGGTAGTCCAGACGCGCGTCTGCCAGCAGAGGCATGGAAATCTCCTCATAGAGGCCCTCCAGCTGTAGGGCTGCATCAGTGTCTTCATATATGTGCCAGGCTGCTCCCTGGTTCTCCAGGGACAGACGACGTAGCAGTGGGAAGTCAGCATCATCCCCAAAAGCCAAGCTGAAAAGGGACACCCTGTTGTCCAACGCCTGATGAACGTTGGAGAGGATCACACTTGGGGTCATCATGCCAGCCATGGGCTCCTCATCCGTCAGGAAGATGATAAGAGAGATTCTTCCCACACTGGGGCCCCTCCCAGGCTCCTGGTTGCTATGGTTTAGCACTGAAGCAGCTGCCAGCAGAGCTGCATTGATGTCAGTCCCTAATTGGGGAGCAGACTGTGAGACCATCTTTTCTAGTTACTTCTATCCCCATTGCAGACACACTGGGCACCTCACCAACCTCCCAGGCTCAGTCATATCTCCTCATCTTTGCTTAGACTATTTCCACTGCTTATCCTTCCCAACTCCTCCACCCCCACACAGGCTCCCTGAGTTCTGACAGTGGGGCCTACATGTCCTCAGCTTTTATCACTCCCTGTCTCAGATTGTGCTTTGCCTGTTTCCTGGGGGGATGTCTCATTCTGTAGTCAGATGGACAGCTCCCCAAGGATAGCACCCCCATGTCCATGCTACAGGGGAAGAAAGGGATGAGTTGACAGGAGGTGGTGGGTGGGGGAGACTTTAGTAATTGTCTGAGAGAAGATTGATCAAAATCCAGAATCAAGGCAGCAGCTTGCTCAAATAAATAAATATCTAGGAAATAAATCTTGGAAATACATATCTAGATTACTGATTTTAAAAAAAGTCTTAGTGAATTCTTCTGAGTATGTGCTTTAAAGAGGAGGAAACTCAGGCCCAAAGAGAAACATGCCCTAAAATACGTGGAAAATCATCTGTGTTCTTTCCACTAGGAAAAGGAACACAGAGAATAAAGGGACATATTTGTATAAAATGTAATAGTGATATTTCAGGCATTCTGAGAGATGAGGTGGATGGGGGAACGAAGTGAGCCTTTCAAGAATTGCCCACATCACCACAGCCTGCCCATTTGTGTGAGTGGGTCTAACACTTACAGCCATCAGCTTCCATGTGGCCCAGGTAGTCCTTGGCATCATAAACGTTCTGGATGGTGGCCTGGATAGAGCCTTCAGCTTTCCAGACACTAACCGTGTCAGAAAAGGAGATGGTGTTGAAGTAGTCGTTGGCCTGCAGGTCACCAAGGATCATATTCATGGCCTTTTTAGTCTGTGGGTTATGGATGAAGTGAAGGAGATGGACCAAGACTTGAGGTCTTGCTCAAGACCGAAAGGCTCTTTATATACAGGGTACTAAGGTCTAAGTGTTGTATGATTTTAAGACTCTCTGACTCCAGCACTCTATACATCTAGGATTCTTAGACCAAAATGCTCTATAGGCTCTATGGCCCAAAGCCTAGAACTGCACTGTCCAATGGTAGCTGCTAACCACATGTAGCTATTTAAATGTTAATGTAAGTTAGTTAAAATTAAAGAAAATTTTTAAAATTCTGTTTCTTCACTTACAGTAGCCACATTTCAAGTGCTCAATTAGCGCATGTGGCCAATGGCTACTGTATTGGATACCTCAGAATTTTAGAACATTTCCATCATCAAGAAAGTTCTCTCAGACAGTGGTGGTCTAGAAGATTCAAGCTCTATGCTTTCAGAGCACTAGGATCTATGTGTTCTGTGGTTCTTGGAATCCATGACTCAGGATTCAATGAATCTAAGACCCAAAAGTTTAAGAGCTTTATGATTCCAGATCTTTATAGCTGCCTTTCAATGACTTTGCATGCATTGGTTCTGTTCTATCTAATCTGTTCTTCTACTCACCCTAAGTTTCTTCCAGGCTGGTCTTCTCACCAGCCCCCAGATAAACCAGATTCCACTTCATCTCTACAACTATGCTATTGTTGTGTCCTTTAGATAGCAGACCTTCCCACTTCCTCTTTACTTATTCATATCTTCACTGTTCCTCCAGTTGCTCCTTCTCTGGACAGGCCCTTCTTGATTGCCTACTCTGACCCATGCCCTTGGCGCCCAGACATTCCCTGTCCCAGGCTGTTCACTGACTGTCTCATATGGAATATTTTCATTCTCCATCCAGATATTGAGCCCTATGAGAACAGGGCTTAGAAAGCTTCTTCCTCTTGGCTCCCTCCTCCATGGCAATACTTAGCATAGGGCCAGGCACCTAGGAGGTTCATGGAATAGGGTACATATGTTCTAGTATTAGGACATTATTTATAGGACACTTGCTATATTCCAGGCACTGTGATAAATACTTTAGATGCATCAGCTCATTTAATCCTCACAGCAACACAATGAAGAAGGTACTAATATTATCCCCATTTTATAGGTGATGACACTGAGTCTTAGAGAGGTGGAGTGACTTGCTCAAGGTCACACAGCTAGTCATTGATGGTCCAGGGACACAAATCCATATTTTAGAGGTGTTAAATCCAGTGATTTTAAGCACAATATTATACCTTCAAACTTTTTTATAGGTATAGATTCCAGAAACCACAGGAAGGGCACTTGTGGCCTGCCTTTCTCTACATCTTAAACTGACAGAAGATGCCTTGAATGCTTCTAAGTGGATCAGAGTCTTTCCAGCCATAGGATGAACTCGGGGATAGGTCAGACATTCTGGGATAGGGAGCTAAGCACCATATTTTTGTTTCCATTGACAGGGCTGAGACATAGAGGATGACCTTTCCTGAGTACCTCCTGTTAACCAGGGACAGATTATGTTTTCAGAAGTGTGTTGTTTAATCTTCTATTATTTTGAGATTTTCCAGGTATCTTGCTGTTACTGACTTCTAGTTTAATTCTATTTGGTCTGAGGGAAGAGAAGTCAAGATGGCGGCGTGGGCAGATGCTGAACTCACCTCCTCCTGTGGACACAGCCAATTTACAACTACTCGTGGAAAAATTACCCCGAGACAGAATTGAAAACTGGATAAGAGGAACTCCTGCAACAATGGACAATCCTAACTGAGGTACAAGAGGCAGAAACTCCCTTCTGGAGAGGAAAAACGCCACCTTCACAAGCCGCCAGCTTCACAGCCGCCTGGGAGCAGCCCACAGGTACGCAGCCCTCGCTGGAGGCGCAGGGCCCTGAGCCGGGAGTGCCTCCGTTGTGGGCATTTTGTGGACCAAGCACAATCGAGACGAGTGGCATAATATCTGACTTTGCCTGCTACTAAAACTTTGGGGAATACTCCCAGAAAAGCTGGTTCACAAAGAAATTAAAACTGGCTCTTAAAGGGTCCAGGCGCAAACTCAGCTGTTTCAGAAAGCAACCTAAAATCACCAGAAAGAAAGGTGCACAGTGCTTTGGTGAAAAGAGACTCACCTAACAGGCCCTGTGTGCATCTCGGTGAGAGGTGAGACCTTTCCAGGGACTGGGACAGTGGCGGCAGCCATTCTTGTGGCCTGGTGTGGGCGTGCTGACACAGACGTCATTGGAGTTCTCCCTGAGGCCTCCTAGCCCAGGGTCTGCCCCAACCGCTAGAGCACCGATTTAATCCAGCTCAGCCAGGGCAGGCAGCCCACCATAGAGACTGGCCCCACCCAACAACAAACCCTCAGGCAACTTGTGGGCCTGCAAAGTTTGGGGACTGGATTCTCTGCAGCCTGGCAACTGAGCCGAATTCAGTGGGGCAGGGCATGCACAAGGAGCAGGTGGAGAGTGTGGGGCAGTGGTGGAGTGTGTGGGGCTCCTGCCGTGGAGAGACTGCGTCTGCTTTGGGAGGTCGGGGCGTGCACATGGGACAGGACTGTGTTGACTGTGTGTGTGGACCTGTGGGTGGTAGGGCTTGTCAGCTGCAGAAGACTTGTGCTTCTCAAAGACCCACATAAGGGGTTTGCCCCACCTTCCAAAGCCTGAAACAATTGGGTTCCCCTGTGCCTGAGGCCAGCCCCACCCAGCTGCAATCCTCAGAGAGCTGACAAGAGACCTAAAGGCTGGAGGCTTATAGCAATTGTAAGCCCCTGAGCCTAACAACCTGCCATGCTGGGGACCTACTCACTTAAAAGAAATACTGCAACACAAATGTGGTATTAGAACTTGCAGCCAACTGTGCTGGGGCTCCCCACACCTGATAAAGAGACTGAAGGGCCCACAACAACTACAAGCAGCTGAGCATTACAACAGCTGGCCAGGAGCATAACTCGCCCTTACTGGGCACCTACAGGGAGAGCAAACAGACCACAACAGAAGGACACACGTAGCCCACATAGGGATCACCCCTGGAACCTTGAGAACTGAGAGAAGCACACTGCAGGCCTCCTAAGCCATCACTTACATAAGGTCACCTATCCAAGAGCAGGAGAAGTAGCTGACCTACCTAATACGTAGACACAAGCACAGGGAAAGAGGCAAAATGAGGAGGCAAAGGAATACATTCCAAGTAAGGGAACAGGACAAAACCCCAGAAAAGGAACTAAGTGAAACAGAAATGAGCAACCTACCTGACAGAGAGTTCAAACTAAGAGTGTTAAGGATGCTCACTGATCTGGGGAGAAGAATAGATGAACTCAGTGAGAAAGTCAAAAAAGAAATGGAAGATATAAAAAAGAACCAATCGGAAATGAAGAATACAATACTGGAAATGAAAAATTCACTAAAGGGACTCAAAAGCAGAGTAGAGGATACAGAAGAATGGATCTGTGAGCTGGATGAAAGACTAGAAGAAATTACACTAGCTGAACAGCTAAAAGAGAAAAGAATTAAAAAGAGTGAGGACAGTCTAAGGGACCTCTGAGACAAAATCAAGCACACTAACATCCATGTTATATGTATCCTGGAAGGAGAAGAGCGAGACAAAGGGGCAGAGAATCTATTTCAAGAAATAATAGATGAAAACTTCTCTAACCTAAGGAAGGAAACAGACATCCAGGTACGGGAAGCACAGGGAGCCCCAAACAAGGTAAACCCAAAGAGGACCACACCAAGACACATCATAATCAAAATGTCCAGAATTAAAGATAAAGAGAGAATCCTAAAAGCTGCAAGAGAAAGTCAAGTTACATACAAAGGAAATCCCATAAGGCCATCAGCTGACTTCTCAGCAGAAACCTTACAGGCTAGAAGAGAGTGGCATGATATATTTAAAGTGCTAAAAGGAAAAAACTTACAGCCAAGAATACTCTACCCAGCAAGGTTATCATTCAAAATGGAAGGAGAGATCATTTCCCAGACAAGCAAAAATTAAAGGAGTTTGTCACCAAGAAACCAGTGCTACAAGAAATGTTAAAGGGACTGATTTAAGGGGAAAAGAGAAGACCGCAAATAGAAAAAATTATCTATTTCCATGATAAGAACGTAATGGATACAAATGCACAAAAAGGAGGTTAGATATGCTATCAAAAACATAAAAGGAGGAGGGAGGGGAATTAAAGAGTAAAGCTTTCAGACAGGGGTCAAACTAAAGAGACCATCAATTCTGTATAGAAGAAGACAGGAACAGAGAAGGACTACTAAAACACTGAGGAAAAAAAAGTTAAAAAATGGCACTAAGTACATACTTATCAATAGCTACTTTAAACGTCAATGGATTAATGCTGCAAGTAAAAGGCATAGGGTGGATGACTGGATAAAAAAACAAGACCCATATATATGCTGCATACAAGAGACACAGTTTAGACCTAAAGACACTCACAAACTGAAAGTGAAGGGATGGAAAAAGATACTCCATGCAAATGCCAATGAAAAGAAAGCTGGGGTAGCAGTACTCATATCAGACAAAATAGACTTTAAAACAAAAACTGTAAAAGAGACAAAGAAGGGCATTACATAATGATCAAGGGAACATTCCAACAAGAGGATATAACACTTGTAAATATCTACACACCCAATGTAGGTACACCTAAATATATAAAGCAATTATTAACAGCCATAAAAACAGAAATAGACAGTAACACAATAATAGTAGGGGACTTTAACACTCAACTTACACCAATGGATAGATCATCCAAACAGAAGATCAATAAGGAAACATTGGCCTTAAATGATACACTAGAACACATGGACCTAGTAGATATATACAGAGCATTCCATCCCAAAACCCAAGAATACACGTTCTTTTCAAATGCACATGGAATATTCTCCAGGATTGACCACATATTAGGCCACAAAACAAGTCTCCATAAATTTAAGAAGATTGAAATAATACCAAGCATCTTTTCTGACCACACGGTATGAAACTAGAAATCAACTATAGGAGGAAAATCATAAAAGACACAAATACATGGAGATTAAACAAAATGCTACTGAACAACGACTGGGTCACTGAAGAAGTCAAAGAAGAAATCAAAAAATGCCAGGAGACAAATGAAAATGAAAATACGACATGCCAGAATTTATGGGGCATGGGAAAAGCTGTTCTAAGAGGGAAGTTTATAGCAATACAGGCCTATCTCAACAAATAAGAAAAATCTCAAATAAACAATCTAACAATGCACCTAAAGGAACTGGGAAAAGAAGAACAAACAAAGCCCAAAATCAGTTGAACAAGGGAAATAATAAAAACGAGAGCAGAAATAAATGAAATAGAGACTAAAAAAAACAATAGAAAAAATTAATAAAACCAAGAGCTGGTTCTTTGAAAAGATAAACAAAATGGACAACCCTTTAGCTAGACTCACCAAGAAAAGAAGAGAGAAGGCACAAATAACTAAAATCAGAAATGAAAGAGGAGAAATTACAACAGACACCTCAGAAATACAAAAGATTATAAGAGAATACTATGAAAAGCTATATGCCAACCAATTCGACAATCTGGAAGAAATGGATCAATTCTTAGAATCATACAACCTTCCAAAACTGGATCAAGAAGAAATAGAGAATTTGAATAGACAAATCACCAGTAAGGAGATCGAAACAGTAATCACAAACCTCCCCAAAAATAAAAGTCCAGGACCAGACGGCTTCCCTGGTGAATTCTACCAAACATTCAAAGAAGACTTAATACTTATCCTTCTCAAACTCTTCCAAAAAATTGAGTAGTGGGGGAAGCTCCCTAACTCCTTCTATGAAGCTGACATTACCCTGATACCAAAACCAGACAAGGACAACACAAAAAAAGAAAATTACAGGCCAATATCACTGATGAACATCGATGCAAAAATCCTCAAGAAAATACTAGCAAATCGCATACAACAATACGTTAAAAAGATTATACACCATGATCAAGTGGGATTCATTCCAGGTACGCAGGGATGGTTTAACATTCGCAAATCAATCAACGTAATACACCACATTAATAAAATGAAGAATAAAAATCACATGATCATCTCAATAGATGCAGAGAAAACATTTGACAAGATCCAGCACCCATTTATGATAAAAACTCTGAATAAAATGGGTATAGAAGGAAAGTACCTCAACATAATAAAGACCATATATGAGAAACCCACAGCTAATATCATCCTCAATGGTGAAAAACTGAAAGCTATCCCTCTAAGAACAGGAACCAGACAAGGATGCCCACTGTCACCACTCCTATTTAACACAGTACTGGAAGTCCTAGCCAGAGCAATCAGGCAAGAGAAAGAAATAAAAGGGATCCAAATTGGAAAGGAAGAAGTGAAACTGTCACTATTTGCAGATGACATGATTTTATATATAGAAAACACCAAAGAATCCACCAGAAAACTTTTAGAAGTAATAAAGGAATATGGTAAAGTTGCAGGATACAAAATCAACATACAAAAGTCAGTTGCATTTCTATACACTAACAACGAAGTAGCGGAAAGAGAAATTAAGAATACCATCCCATTTACAATTGCAACAAAAAGAATAAAATACCTAGGAATAAACTTAACCAAAGAGGTGAAAGAGCTGTACACAGAAAACTATAAAACATTGCTGAAAGACATTGAAGAAGACACATAGAAATGGAAAGATATTCCGTGCTCTTGGATTGGAAGAATTAACATAGTTAAGATGTCCATACTTCCTAAAGCCATCTATAGATTCAATGCAATCCCTCTCAAAGTTCCAACAACATTTTTCACAGAAATAGAACAAAGAATCCTAAAATTTATATGGAACAACAAAAGACCCCGAATAGCTAAAGGAATCCTGAGAAAAAAGAATAAAGCTGGAGGTATCACACTCCCTGATTTCAAAATATACTACAAAGCTATAGTAACCAAAACAGCATGGTACTGGCACAAAAACAGACACACAGATCAATGGAATAGAATCGAAAGCCCACAAATAAACCCACACATTTATGGACAGCTAATCTTTGACAAAGGAGCCAAGAACATACAATGGGGAAAAGAAAGTCTCTTCAACAAATGGTGTTGGGAAAACTGGATAGCCACATGCAAAAAAATGAAAGTACACCCTTACCTTACACCATACACAAAAATTAACTCCAAATGGATTAAAGACTTGAATGTAAGACATGAAACTATGAAACTTCTAGAAGAAAACATAGGCAGTACGCTCTTCGACATCGGTCTTAGCAACATATTTTCAAGCACCATGTCTGACCGGGCAAGAGAAACAATAGAAAAAATAAACAACTGGGACTACATCAAACTAAAAATCTTCTGCACAGCAAAGGAAACCATCAACAAAACGAAAAGACAACCTAACAATTGGGAGAAGATATTTGCAAACCATACTTCTGATAAGGGCTTAATCTCCAAAATATATAAAGAACTCATGCATCCCAACAACAAAAAAACTACCAACCCAATTAAAAAATGGGCAAAAGACCTGCACAGACATTTGTCCAAAGAAGATATACAGATGGCCAACAGGGACATGAAAAGATGTTCAACATCATTAACTATCAGGGAAATGCAAATCAAAACTACAATGAGATATCACCTCTCGCCCATCAGAATGGCTATAATTAACAAAACAGGAAACAACAAGTGTTGGAGAGGATGTGGAGAGAAGGGAACTCTCATACACTGCTGGTGGGAGTGCAAACTGGTGCAGCCACTATGCAAAACAGTATGGAGATTCCTCAAAAATTCAAGGATAGAACTACCATATGATCCAGCTATTCCACTGCTGGGTATTTTTCCAAATAACTTGAAAACACCAATGTGTAACGATACATGCACCACTGTGTTCATTGCAGCATTATTCACAATAGCTAAGACTTGGAAGCAACCGAAGTGCCCATCAAGTGACGAATGGATAAAGAAGATGTGGTATATATACACAGTGGAATACTACTCAGCCATAAGCAATGATGAAATCCAGCCATGTGTGACAACATGGATAGACATTGAGGGTATTATGCAAAGCGAAATAATTCAGAGGGAGAAGGTCAAATACCGTATGATTTCCTTCATTAAGTAGTAGATAATAACAACAAGAAACAAACACATAGAGACAGAGATTTGATTGGTGGTTACCAGAGGGGAAGGAGGGAGGGATGGTAAAAGGGGTGATTAGGCACATGTGTGAGGTGATGGATTGTAATTAGTATTTTGGTGGTGAACATGATGTAATCTATGCAGAAATAGAAGTATAATGATGTACACCTGAAACTTATACACTGTTATATACTGATGTTACTGCAATAAAGAAAAAATTTAAAAAAAAATTCTATTTGGTCTGAGAACATACTTTGTATGATTTATATTCTTTTAAATTTCTTAAGATGTGTTTTATGGTCCATGATGTAGTCTACATTGGCAAATGTTTCATGTGAGCTTGAGATGAATGTGTATTGCTCTGTTGTTCGATGAAGTATTGTGTAGAAGTGAATTAGATCCAATTGATTGATGGTGCTGTACAGTTAGACTATGTCCTTACTGATTTTCTGCCCACCGGATGTCCATTTCTGATAGAAGGGAGTTGAAGTCTCTAACTGTAATAGTATATTCATCTATTTCTCCTTGCAATTCTATTAGTTTTTGCCTCATGTATTTTGCCACTCTATTGTTAGGTGTATACACATTAAGGATTGTTATGTCTTCTTGGAGAATTGACCCCTTTATCATTATATAATGCACCTCTTTATCCTTGATAATTTACTTCCTCTGATGTCTACTTTGTCTGAAATTAATATAGCTGCTCCAACTTTCTTTTGATTAGTGTTAGCATGGAACATCTTTTTTACATCCTATTGCTTTTAATCTATCTGTGTCTTTTACTTAAAATGGGCTTCTTGTAGACCACATACTGTTGGGTCTTGTTTTTGTTTTGTTTTAGTCAACACTGACAGTCTCTGTGTTTTAACTGGTGTATTTAGACCATTCATGGTTAAAGTGACTACTAATTTAGTTAGATTAATATTTGCCATATTTAACTGTTTTCTATTTGTGCCCTTGTTCTTTTTTTTTTCATCTTCCACTCTTTATCTGCCTTCTCTGGTTTCGATCGAGTGTTTTATGTGATCCCATTTTCCCTCATCTCTTAGCATATCCATTTTGTTTAAAAAAATTTTCTTAGTGGTTGCCCTAGAGTTTGCAATATGCTTTTACAACTAATCCAAGTCCACTTTCAAATAACACTATACAGCTTCATCCATAGTACAAATACCTTATAACAGAATATCCCAATTTCTCTCTGCTGTCCCTTATAACATTGCTGTCATTAATTTCACTGGTCAAGCTATTTTCACTGAATACATTGTTGCTATTACTATTTTGAACAAATTATCTGTTAGATAAAGTAATTAAAAAAATAAAATATTTTATTACCTTCATTTATACACTCTTCCTTTCTTTATGTAGATCCAAGTACCTGAGCTATATCATTCTCCTTCTCTCTGAAGAACTTCTTTTAACATTTACATGTTCAAGGCAAGTCTACTGATGACAAGTCTTTCAATTTTTGTTTGGCTAATAAGGTCTATTTCTCTGTCACTTTGGAAGGACAATTTTGGTATACAGAATTCTAGGCTGGTGTTTTTTTCCTTCAAAACTCTAAAAATTTAATTCCACTCTCTTTTTAATTGCATTGTGTCTCAAGAAAAGTCTGATGTAACTCTTATCTCTGTTCCTCCATAAGTAAGGTGTTATTTTCTATTGGCTTTTTTTTTTTTTAGGATTTTCTCTTTGTCTTTGATTTTCTGCAGTTTGAATAGGATATGACTATGTGTAGATTTTTTGGTATTTTTCCTGCTTAGTATTCTCTGAACTACCTGGATCTGTGGTTTGGTGGCTGTCATTTATTTTGGAAAATTTGTATCCATTATTCCTTCAAATATGTCTTCTGTTACTTTCTCTTTCTTCTCCTTCTGGTATTCCTATTACACATATATTACATTTTCGTAATTGTATACAGTTCTTGTATACAATTCTTGTTCTCTCTCTCTCTCTCTTTTTTTTATTCTCTTTTTCTCTTTGCTTTTCAGTTTATGAAACTTCTATTGACATATCTTCAAGCTCATTGATTCTTTGGCCATGTTTAGTGTCCTAATGAGCTCATGAAAGGCATTCTTCATTCCTATTGTAGTGTTTTATATTTCTAGAATTTGCTTTTGATTTTCTTAGGACATCCATCTTTGCTTATATTACCTATCTGTTCTTGCATGTTGTCCACTTTTCCCATTAGAGCCCTTAGCATATTAGTCATGGTTATTTTAAATTCCTAGTCTGATATTTCCAACATCTCTACCATATAAGTCTGGTTCTGATGCTTGATTTATCTCTTCAGACTGTGATTTTTCCTTTTAGCATGCCTTGTAAATTTTTGTTGAAAGACAGATGTGATGTATCAGGTAAAAGTGAGGTAAATGGGCTTTTAGTGTCAGGTTTTATATTTATCTGGCTAGGAGTTAGGTTGTGTTTGCTGGCTGCTGCAGTTGCAGGTGTCAGAAGTTAAATTTCTTCTAGGGTCCATGTTTTTCTTTCCTCTGTTGTCTTGGGTTTCCCTAGAGACACTTTCTTAAATAGAGTCTAGGCTTCCAGTTCTGTCAGCTGTAACCTCCTGTTGTTGTACAGGAGGGCAGTTGATGTGGTGGTAATGTGGTGGGGGAGGGGAAGCATTCTGTAGTCCTATAAAGGGCCTCAGGCTTAGGGTACTTGTGCCCCTCGAATATGACCTTCATGAGTGCTCCTCAGCTTTTTTCTCGCATTAGATGAGCAGAGAAGGATAGAAAAAATTGGAGTTAAGTATATGCCTTCCCCTACACTGAAGGCTAGAGGAAGACAGTTTTCAATATTTCCCTTCCCCCAGTTAGGTTACATTCTGGGAAAACAAAGTCAGTGAGCCTTAGGGCCCATGGGCTCTGTGGTTCAGAACTTCAAGGTACAAAGGCTACACTGTCCCAGGACACTTGAACCTTATAATTCTAGAGCCCCAGAGTACTATGGTTTGAAAATGCTGCTTCCAGAACTTTATGGATTCAGGCTCTAAAGTCAAAATCTCTTTGGCCTATGGCTCCAGTATTCTGTTTCAAGGCTGCTCTGGTAGAAGGGCCACAAGATTTAAATCTAGATGGACCCAGGACTCTATGGTTTCTAAGCACTACAATGCCAATGCCCTGTATTTTTTTGGCTTTGAAGTAAAACAAAAACAAAAACCCATGGCCTCTGAGAGGTTCAGAGTCTAAAATGACTAAGGTTTTATTTTTTTGACTCAAGTTTTATGATACCAGAGTACTCTAGCTCAAAGGTTCTATGACTCTGGGCCCTTATGAGACCTGGAGTTTTGTGGCTGAGGGTCTCAATGGTTTCAGGCTCCATAATTCAACATTTCAATGTTCCCAGGATTCTGTGGCTCCAGGTCTACATGGCTCCTGATATGTAAGGTACCAGGACTCTAAGGTAGGCCCAGGCCTGTAAGATCCAAGGGTGATGGGATGGTAGGGTCTCTGGCCCCAGGGAACCACTGTTCCGGCACTTTCTGCTTTTTGAGCCTTCTAAAAAACAGAGCTATGAAAGGTCCCAAAGGTCCTTGTTACCTGTTTCATCTTGGTACCGAACATGAGCCGCCACGTCAATAACTAACACCACATTTTTCTCGACAGGTGGGAGGCCTCTGGGAGCAAAGTAATGCATAAAATAGCCATCGTAAATCTGGACAAAGGAAGTGAAACTAAGAACCGTGAAAGCCAGTCTAAATCAGGAGTCTCTTATTCTTCCGCATAACACCCTGCTCTTTTCCTTTCTAGGCTTTATCTATCACTGTTTCCAGTTAAGTAGGCATTTGTGCGATTGTTTGTTCCATGTCCATCTCCTCCACCAGAACTGTATCTCTGCTGTTCAGGCTGTCAGCCCAGGGCCTGCCCCAGAGCTGTGGAGTGAACGAGACTGGCTGTGGCCCAAGGCTCCAAGGATCAGGATCTCTGTAATATGTGAGTTCCTGTCTGTGAGAGCTGGGCTTGCACAGTCTTGAGGGTCCCTAGGGACATTTTTGCCTGGGCTCCAGGAACTGCAAGTATTGTTTTAACCTCCCTCTATAGAGTGAGCCTGGGGCCCGGCTCCATTGCTGCCAGGGGCTGGGAGTTTGCAGGGCCTCCCTTTCCTCCTTAAACCTCCTCTCTGCTGTTGCTGGGCAGAGCAGGGAGGGGAGGAGGGAGCAGAGGCTGAGTGAGCTGTTTGTTCAGAGAGGATTGGTCAGACCAGGTGCAGATGCCTTGGGCTGTCGGGGGTGTGATTGGCTGCTGACCCCCTTCCCCCACTCCATCTCACCCTCTGCAGAGCCTGGGGGCTGGGACAGCTGAGGGAAGGGCAGGGAGGGAAGCTGGGAGGGCCCCCAGGACCAGAGTCAGCTCAGCCTGGGGAAGTATGGGTTTGCTGAGGGTCTGTGCTGCCCAGTAGCCTAAAGCAGGCTCTGCCCTGGGATAACCAGCTTATTCTCCTCTCTGCCATTCAGGCAGTCTCTGATCACAAGGCTGTACACACTTCTCCTCCTCTCTCGGTGGGAGAAGGAGGAGATGGGAGGGCATCTTTCTATTCCTCTCGACCTCAGCCTTTAAATTAATTCACAAGTGCAGATGCAGCCTCTATCTCCACTTTCTCCTGGCATTCTACAGCATTTCCCAAAGGGTTGGGTTGAGCATCCTGCCACTGCCCAAGCCAAAGGCAGAGTCCAGCTGTCCCCCTCTGTTCCTCCCATACCTGGGTAGGTGAGAGTTTCTTGGGAAAATGACATGCCTACCTCTCCATGGTCCCTTCCTCTCACTGGTGACCCCACACCTCGTATCCTATAAGCCAGAGGCATGACCCAGGTCATCAACCTCTCACACTCCCTCAGCTGTCGTGACACCCTACTCTCAGGAAATGTCTCCCTTCCTTCTTCATGAAGAAAATTAAGGGCACCAGGCCATGTTTCTTGGACTGCCTGCCCCACCCCTTGCACAGGGTCTACATCCCCATACACCTCTTCCTCTACTTAAGGACAAAACAGTCCTGCCCCAGACCCCATGCACTCTGAGCCTCCAGCACCTCCTCCACCAGTCAGGCCCCTTCTCTCCAACCCACCCCACACACCCTACCGGGACTTCCTTAGAATATAAGAATGTTTGTGTCTTTTCCATCCACTAAGACAGCCCCCATTGATCCCAACCCCGCCCAAACCTCAAACCAGCTTCTCTCCTCCCTGTAGCAGGCTAAAGTAATGAAATCAGCACCTGCAGTGGTCTTCTCACCTTCAGTTCACTCCTCTGCCCACCACAAACTGCCCCCCCCCCACCACGTACTGACACTTCTCTCACTAAAGGCAACAATGACTAGTTGGTTTCCAAACTCCATGAGGGTATTTTGAATCTCATCGGACTGCACCTTCCTGATGTGTTTCACAATTGGTGGTCACTTCTGGTCCCCAGAAAATCTTTTCCCCTGGGATTCTGGGATAGAGAACTCTCCTTATTCTCCTACCAGCTCTCTGGCCTGCCTGATGCAGTTGCTTTCCTGGGCTCCATTTTCTCCCCCTGTCCTTTAAGCAGTGCTTCCCAATATTTTTCAGTCACAGCATGCAAAGAAAATGATCATCTTTTTGTAGCACAATGGAGGGAAGTGGTGGCGATTTAGAGCTCTGAGCAGGCTGTTGGCAGTTGGTGGGGTGGGACACCCTGAAGGCTGAGGAGCTATAGCTCCTGGACTGGGAAGCTCTGCCTTAGCAACTGCCATCCTGGATCTGCTCTTCTGGCTGTACACATTGTCCCTGGGTCACCCACCTAGCTCTCTTGGTTTCAACCCATGAATCTCCACTGATGACTCCACATCTCTTTGTCCGGTGCAATGCTCTCCACTCTTCCCCCTCCACAACTGCATACCCACCCACCGTTGGACCTGTTCCCTTGGATGTCTGAAGATGCCTCCAATGTATCTTGCCCAAACAATAAATTCATTATCTTCCCCCCATCCTGCCCTTGTGCGCCTTTGTCATTTAGAGGTACCATCATCCACATGGTCACTCTGGATACAAACCTGAGTGTCACCCTTGAATCCTCCTGTACCCCTCACTCCCCACATCCAATCAGCCACAAATTCCTGCTGGTTTTATCTGCTGGATATGTCTCAGGTCCACCCGTCTTTTCCATCCCAAACTAACAAAGCCCAAATCAGGGACTTCTTTCTCTCTCGTTTCCCTGCTTCTATTGTGGCCCCTCCCATTCATGCATCTTTGCAGCAGCTGCTCAGTCTGGTCTTTCTAAACACTAACCGCATAATATCATTCCTCCTCGTGGCTCCCTGGTCACCTTCAAGACAAATTTCATGTTCCTTATCATGCCCCTGCAGCACTCCCTGCCTTCAGACTCACCTCTCATCATTTCTTGTGCCTCAAATTAATGCTCCAGGAACTCCAACCCACTTGTAGTTCCCTAGACACCCCTGGATATTTCCAGCCTCCATGCCTTGTGTCATGCAGCCCCCAGTTTGCTAGAATACCTTTCCCTTCTCACAGCCCCCCTCCTAACTTGGTATACTTCTTTGCATTCTTTAACACCTAGGTCAGTCTTTACTTCCTCCAGGGAGTCTTCCCTGAGTTCCTTTCCCTTCATGATGGCTTCCATCATACTTTGTGCTGTCACTGAAAGAGCACTTCTCATCTTGTGTCAATATTGTCTCTCTCTGTTTCACCCAGAGACAGTGAATAAAATCTGTGTGTGATTCGCTTCAGGGTTCCCGACGTCAGCCAGCACTGGGCTTGACACAGGTTAGGTGCCCAGGGAGTCCTGACTGAGTGAATGAAGGGGTAAATGTGCTGGGCTTTGAAAGATGGGCATACTCAGTAGGAATGGGAGGTGAATTGAGGGGTTCTTGGTGGGGGACACAGGAGGCAGTGCACACAGTGGATGGGATTATCATCGGTCATACTATTTAATGCCTAATTCCATCTGTTCTATCTGTATTTCTACTCCAGGCAATGGTAGGGTAGGTAAAAAAAATGGACAAGCAGACAAATACCTCAATTAACAAACACACATGACACAACACTAGGTTAAGGCCCCTGCTGCCACCTGCTGGCAGGGTACCCTCAGCTCCTATTCTGAGAGCGTGAATTATTTTTATTCCTCCTACACAACAGACTGTGCCATACCTCTCTGCCTCTGCACATGCTGTTCCCCCTCTCTCTGCATGCATTTCCCTTCACCCTATTGGCCCAGGGAGAGGCAGAGTCTAATCATTTTTCCCATGCTAATTTAAAGGCCGGCTCCTTTAGGCAGGCTTTCCTGAACCTCCTCAGTGGTATCCTCACATAACCCATTACAGATTTATACACAGCACTTAGAACATTTTATGACTGCTATGGCTCTATGTATCTGACTCCTTCAGGACTGGCACATGCCGGAGGGAAATTAGGGGCTGTGCTCAACTCATTTCTGAGTTCTCAGAGTCAACGAGGACAGGACTGGGCTAGCGTTACTCTGCTCAGTGGAGATGTATCCACGTACGAATGAATGAATGAATAAGTGCACGAGGAGAGGTGCAACCAAAGCGCTGTATTAGCTCAGAGCAGAGAGAAGAATTCTGAGTTGGGTGAGATCACCAGGGAGGTGGCATTTGAACAAGGTCTTTAAGGACGAGGAGGACACTGACCAGTGGAGAAAGGAGGGAGAAGACATTCCCAGGACAGCAGAGAGTATGAGCGAATGCTCAGACACGGATGAGTGGCAGGTTTAGGTGTTTTGGGAGAAAGGTGTGTGTTGTGGTATGTTGTGGTGTAGGGCAGCCGGAGGGTGTTTTGTGTGGCTCGAGGTGGTGAGAGGTGTGGCGGGAAAGGCAGACTGGGACCAGACATCTCAGGCTGCTGTGCAATCACTGCCGTCAAGCCAAGGGTCTTGGACCAGTGCTCTACCTGGCCCCCCGCCTCGGTACCGCATGGGACCCCTCCAAGTTCTTCATGAGTGTGTGAGCTCAGAACTTAAGGGCTCCCTGTTTAGGCAGATGGTTCAATGAGGCAAAAAGAATTTTTAAAACTTAGAGACAGCAAGAAATTCCAAGAGAACGTGAGAGTACAGAGCTGCTGAAAGTGTGAGGGCCCATGAGTGTGAGGGGCCAATTACTGGTCAATGGTTCACTTTCCAAAAGGACTGGTTAAGAGTGGGCTATGACTGGATTCAATTAGGAATGGATTCATTTGGAGCCTGATTCAATTTATAGAGTTCCAGGTCTCCAACCCTTTGAGGGAGCACATGTGCCTCCAAAGGTGTGAAGTCACATCATCCTGTCCATGTTCACTAGTTATCACTGATCCCTAGGGAGAACCAAATGAGCAACTTGTGGAGGCCAGGTTATTGCCCAGGCCTGTCTGACTCCAGAGTCCATGCTCTTTCCATTCCCCTAGCCCCCTCACCGGCACATCTCCAATGATGTCCTCCATGACTACATCATACTGGACCATGAAGTCTGCCATGATGCCTGAGCTGGAGAAGGCAGACTGGTCTTGCAGTGTCGGGCAGAAAGTGATTTGGACACAGCTCTCTCCTCTCTCAATCCTGGTGGATGGGGGCAAGTCAGCCTCACCTGTATGGGTGGGGAGGGTTGAGGTGGGGTGGCATGGAGGGTTCACCAGGCAGAAAGCCAGGTAAAGGGACCTCAAAAGGGGCAATATCTGGGGAGGGTGAGAAGTAACCCCCGCACCATCTGCTGCTCCTCCTGCCCACGATGCCCTTCCACTTGCCCAAATGCCGTGCTCCTCTTGAAATCCTACAGCCAGCTCCTCCTGCTCTGCCTCTTCCAGCAAGCCCAGCCTGACAGACCCAGCCGTCCCCTCAGCTCCCAGGCTCTGGCAGTCTGACCCTCACTCACAACCTCACCCTGGCTCACTTGCCATCCATCCTGGGGCCCAGTCTCCGGAGTAGTGTCACGTCCCCAGGTAGACCAGGAGCCTGGGTCTCCCCCCAGAGAGGCCATGTGGTATGTGTTGTGGAGAGATCCAGACATGCAGACAGGGCCTAGGTCTCCTCCCATGCCCCCTTACTGCTGTGGGAAATTGCAGTCTAGCAAGGTTCCTCTCTGGGATAGAATTTCATGTCTTCTCTTCCCCATCTGCCTTCTGATTCTCAGAATCACGTGTGGGAATAAGCCTTTTAGCGCCTCACAAAATCACAGATGAATTTCTAGTCCCGGATGTTTGCTGGGCTGGCCACAAGATCAACTCCTCTGGAATTTCAGTCCAAGACAAATGTCCATTTAGACATGTCTCTGTGCCTCCTTTTTTCAAGAAAATGGAAACTTGGGAACTCTGCTCCCCTCCCTTCCTGCTACAGCTGTCAGGAAGCTTAGGGGCAAACTGAGCCCCATACTCTCTGGAGGCGCCTGCTTACATACATTCCCTTGGCTTCCTTCCTTTCAGAGGTCTTTGTTCTGTTTTATCCCCACAGGATTGGCTGTACCCTCTGTTTTAACCTTTAATGAGAAGGGGGAGGGAGCTGCCATTTATAGCTTAGCGCTAAAGAATGCAGGCTCCAAGGACTCAGATGCTGCCTGAGGGCCCCTGGACAAGTTAGTCACACTCTCTAAGCCTCAGTCTCCTCATCTGCAGCACAGAGATGATAATAGCTCCTATTTCATAGACAGCACTTGTGGGGATTAAAGGAGACCATTCATGTAAAGCATTTGGAACCATACTTGGATCTTAGTAAGTGCTCGATAATGCTAATGATTACAGTTATCATCAAATCTTCATTACTCTGTACCAGTGATTTGCAGGGAGGAATTTTCTCAAATTCTCACAGTGGTCCTCAGCCATAGATGGCATCTCCCCATCGTACAGATGGGAAAAGTGAAGCAGAGCAACTGAGTGATTTGCCTGTGTTCCCACCTTAGGGGAAGGTCAAAGCTGGGATTTGAACCCAGGTCTGTGTGCCTGTTTCTCTCCTCTACGTGCACCACATGTAGGGGTCAGCAGGGTCAAATTAGGCAGAATCTGAAAAGCTAAACTGTTTGGCGTGGGTGGCCACATGACGTGAGTGATTTCTCTGTGCCTGTCCACTCGTCTCTCAGAGGAGGTGGCTAGGCCAGCTCAGTGGTTCTCCAACCTGGCTGAACATCAAGTTCACCTGCAAATTTGTCAGAAACAGATTCTTGGGCCCCTCCCCAAGGTACTGAACCAGACTCCAGAAGGGTCGGGTCCAGGAATCTATATTTCTAACAGCTCACATAGTGATTCTGATGTAGCCAGCCTGGCCTTTAAACACCTCTAGAAGAAATTTGAAGCATGGCTGGCAGTCAGGACATCTCTCTGGCCTGCAGGGCCTGAGATGATATCCTCCAGGGCTGCCTGCACTTCACACTGTCCTCCCATTGCCCTTCCGTTCTCAGTGGTGATTCCAGAGGAAAGCAAGATTTGGCCATTGCAGCTTCTGTAACCCTTACTGGAATAAATAGAGGAAGTTTACAGGTCAACTCATTCAGTCATTCCTTCATTCACACTTATTTACTGATTCATTCATGCATTTACTCCCATTACATTCACCCACTCTTTCCTTTACTCACATATTTACTCATTCTCTTTTTCACTCACATTCACTGTCTGTGTCAATCAGAATGCTGTCAAAAAACAGATGGCACACTCAATGTGTAAACTGAAGATAAATTAGTGAAGATGTAATTTTCAGAGGTGTCGGCAGGGTTAAGGGAACCCACAAGTGATGGTTAGCTAGTTGAGGACTGTATCAGCCAAAAGCCATTACCACCCCAGGAATGGAAGCGTCAAGGGGAGGTAGCAGTCATAAGAAAGTGGTGAGATTTATAGCCATGGAAGAGGGGCTGCTCATAGGAGCTTATGGCCATGGTTAGGGGTCTTTAGACATGGCCAGAGCACAACCCAGTGGATAGGGAGGCATGGGAATAAATACCCCAAACTCGCCCTCTGACCACCCTCCATCTCACGCCAATGCCTCTTGTTTGCAGAACAAGGAAGCCCAGAAGATGCAATCAACAAAAGTCAATGTTGGGGCACACAGTGGGATGGACATGGGTCTAGAAGAGCAAATGGGGAATAATGAAGAGAGCTCCCTACCGTCAGCCCCTGAGCTGCCCTGGCTCCTGCTTGGGCTGGCCCAGCCACCTGTCCTACATCAAGATCTTTGATGTGGGTATGCGCTACATGGTGAACCTAGTGCAGGACCACATCCAGAGTCGCACAGTCTACTATCTCATGAACGTCTATGTCACACCTCGCTCCATCTACCTATGTTGGCACTGTGAGAGTGAACTCAGCCTGAGAGGCTGCATCAGAGGTGACTCTGGCCTCTCAGCTAGAGGCAAACAGGTAGGGAGGGCCCCACGCACCCAGAGGGTGGAGCTGGCCCAGGTGGACCGCGGGTGGGTGGGTGGCTACTGCTTGGGTCCTGAGGATGGGGGGACTCAGTAACAGGGTAAGAGCAGGTTCTGGTCACTCTCACCCTTCCACCTTGTCAGCCACTCAGGCTTCACCCATCCTTGGATGGCTCCCGTGTGCCGACTGCATCTCCAAGTCCGATAGCTTGGTCCTGGCACTCCAGGCCTGCCCAGATCTGGCTGCTCCTTCAGCCCCGTTACACTGAGTACCCTTTGCCCCTGCCTGACTCGTCCCTTCATCTTTCTTACAACTCTGTGCCTTAGCTTGTGCAGCTTCCCCCACCTAGTCTGTTGTCTTCTGTCAGCTGGTGAGCATCACTTGCACAGACAGCTGCCTTGAAGTGCCTCACCCTTGAATCCACCTTCTCCTCCTTTACTCAGGGCTGATGCTACACCCCCTCCCACCACTGCAGGTCATCACAGTGTCAGCACTTGTCCCCCACCAGTTACGAGTTCTTTCCTGCCCTCCCTGCCCCACCCACTTCCAGGGCCCAGCTCCTGCTCCATGGTCTGGTCCAGGAAGCCCTCCCCTGTCCTCTCCTGCCCTCTCAAGCAGGTCATCATGCCCTGGGCTCCATCTCTCCCAGTTCTGGTCCATCTCTGACTCTACAGCATGAGTCTCTTCTGTCCACCTGAACATAGTGACCTGCACATTATTGGTGCTGGCTAAATAAAGGGACACATTTTCCCCTGCATTTGGTCCTGGGCCTAGGCTTGTTAGCACAGGTATTGTTCTTGCTAGGAGGATGGGTGGGGTGGGAGAAGTGGGAAATGGGGTGCAGGAGGGAGGGAGAGCCCTCATTTATTGGACACCTGTGCACAATCATGGCGCCATTTGCTTCCACATGTGTGGCCTCATTTAATCCTCACAACAGCTCTGAGGGATGGGCACTACCGTCACCAGTTTATGGATGAAGAAGCTGAGCCCAGTCCGGAGCAGAGAGTGGCCCCAGGTCACACAACTGGTAAAGGACAGAGCCAGGGCTGAAAACCAGGCCTTCCTGATGCCCCTCAGCATCCCCCACTGCAGAGGTGGCAGAGTCCCAGCAAGGCACCACACTGGAAGGCCCGGTTCTTGTGGCTCCCTTTCTGTTACCTTCAGACTGGCAACCTCCTCTCCAGGTAGACTCTGACCTCTCTTGCTCCTCAGAGCAGAGTCAGAGGCCACTGGAGGTGTGACCCCCTCCCCAGGGCCCCACCTGCAGCCAAGGATCTCCCAGTTGGGGCTGGCCACAGCCCTGCCCTCACAGCTCAGCACCCACTTTGAACACGTGGCCATCTCCACACAGCATGCCTCCCTTGCACACAACTGTGAGCTTGTAAACACACACGCCTATTCTCAATCTTCACACTCATGGGCACAGTGCCCCATGCATGGTTTACAAAGCACTTTCACATTGACTGTAACCCACAATCAATCACAGTAGCTCTCACCTAGTTTGTACCAGGTGGGGCTCTGGGTGCTCTGCTTCTACTAGCTGACATGACACTCACTGAGACCAGGCTGGGTGAGCTAATGCTGTTCACATCTTACAGGCAGGAGATATGAGGCCAGAGAGGGGCAGGGATGCGTCCTGGGACACAAGGGGACCGTGTAAAGGAGCAGGGGCAGTTTAACCCCTGTTATCTACCTCCCAGTCAAGGGCTCCTTCCACCAGAGCACTGGTGCTCATTATAACTGGTGCTCACACTGACTCATAATCCATAATTATAATGTGTGTTAAAAATGCCTGTATTTGTACATAAAATTGTGTGCCTATAGCTATACATTTGTGTAGATGTTCCTCACACAACACACAATCTGTGATTAATAACATATCTATATGCAGAAGAACAGCGAATCACTTGCTCATCTGGGCTCCCCCATCCCTTCGTGGTTCCTCTTGGTGCTGTCATTATTTCCCTCACTGGACTGGCTGTGTCTTGAGAACAGGACACCCCAGTACCCAGCATGGGGCCATGAACACTTTAGTCACTAATACCTGTTTGCTGAATGAACAAGTAAATGTCTGAATGAGTTGAGTGAACATCCGTGACAAATTGGGATGCTGTGTGGAGCCTCTGACAAGCCCCAACTGGACAATCAAAGCACAAGCCTCTAGAGTTTTGGAGCAAAAGCCATGCTTTTTGTCAAATAAGTACTCTCCTTTTAAGAAACAGCTCCTGGCACCCGATGATTAATTTAACAAAGTTAATCACTGGCCCTGGTAGAGTTGGCATGCCTAACCATGCAACCCCAAGTGACCATGCAACCTGAGCTGTCCATCCGGGGCTTTGTGCCATCTGATCCACCAAGCCATGAAGTTGGGCAGGCAATAACAACACTCCATCACCAAAGGGCAGTGGTATAAACTGGGGCAGCCTGGAGCAGGTCCTGAAAGCACAAGTGAGTTACACGAACTCACACTCCCGTAGCACCTACCCCTGCTGCATTGCTTGCTCTCCCTCAGCTCACATCCAGGTCCTTGCGGGCAGTTCCCAATTACCAGCTTACTGAAGAAGGAAAAACGCCGGGAGCATGGTTTGCAGATGACGTTGCATGACAAGCAGGAACTAGCTGGAAGTTGACAGCTGTAGTGTTGCAGCCCCACTCAGGCGTGACCCTGATGAGAAGTAAGGAGGGGAAATCCTCCTAGGAGGCAAAACTCAGAGCTATGCATCTGGTTGATCTCTTTATCCAGAAAGTGACCTGGCCAGGGGCATTGATCAGTACCGATTAACAGTCTGGCCAGATGGTCAGAGATTGGGAAGGAACAAGATTGGAGAACTGATAGCAATAACAATAATGCAACAAAATATTTAGAGAGTGCTTATTATGTGCAAGGCACAGTCTAATTACTTTGCCTACGTATATATGAGGAATAAGTGAACAGATCTCTCAGAATGCACTGAGTGTGAGAATATTTGTGTCCCATGTGAATACCTACCAAAAGGAGCATGATGATCCAGCCTCTGGAAATCTGTCTACTTTTTTCTCCAGACATCCCAGTGCTTCTTTGATGAGCCAATGAAAAAAACTGCCATCGTAGAAGGGATGGATGTTATGCAGGGGTTCAACATGCATTTGCCTTCACGTAGGCTGACTTGGCTATCAACACTGTTGAGTGCCCAGTTTCTCAACAGCAGAAACCCCAATATGTCACCATTCCCTGGGGGGACCAACATGTCCTTGGGTGACAGAGGGATTACATTGGACCCCTTCCATCATGGAGTGGGCATCAATTTATCCCTACTGAAATAATCACATGTTCTGGAATGGATTTGCCTTCCCTGCTTGTAGTGCTTTTACCAGCACTATCATCCTTGGATTTTCTAATTACTTTATACACCATTGAAATATCCCATACAATATTTTGTCTGGTCAGGGAACACATTTCACAGTGAAAGAGGTAAGACAATAGTCTAATGACTATGGGCTTCCCTGTTCTTATCACATACACCATCACTCATAAACAACTGCCCTTACAAGAAGGGTGGGATGGCCTATGGAAGATGTAGTTCCCGTGACAGTTAGGAAACAACACTTTGCGAGGTCTGAGGGCCGTCCTACAGAATTCAGTGTATTCTCTGAATCAACAACCAATATGTGATGCTCTTTCTCCCATAAACAGAATACATAGGTCTAGGATCCAAAGGGTGGAAATGGGAGTGACACCTCTCATCACTTCACTTAGTGAAACTCTTCCAAAAATTTGATTCAGAGGAAGTTAAGACTTCTGCCTGGCCATTTGGAGCTCCTCTGACATTGAACCAACAGGCAAAAAGGCTGGGATGAGTGATCCTAATTATCAAGGGGAAACAGAGAGTCTGCTGCACAATGGGGTAGGGAAGAGCCCAGGAGATTCAACGCATGACTCTAGCACTGCCATGTCCAGTAGCAAAAGTTCAAGGCAGATTACAGAAAACCAATAGAGATAGGACCTCTGAGAACTCAGATTCCACACAATCATTGTGCAGGCACCCTTAGGAGCATAATGCACAACTTGCTCCTACAGGCATGCTCAGGATTGCTGGGGCCCTGGAGCAGGGCTGAATCTACCTTCTATGTATGAGTCCCAGGAAATCCTCTGGATGATTTTATCCACATCATGTCCAGTGATAAAGGTTAGCCAAAGAATACAGTAGCCGTACACACGCAGGACCACCAAGGGCCTCACACCACCAAGCAAATAACCGTGAGCAGCTAAGGTGCTTGTTAAAGGCAAGGGGCACACATGGATTCAAAACAGAGGAAGGGAAGTCAGAAATGCCAGCTATGGCCTCTGGACTAGTTTCAGTAACCAGGACTCAATAACCATTCTCCTTATTTCCTTCGTTGCTGTGTGTGTGTGTGTGTGTGTGTGTGTGTGTGTGTAATTTATTTCCATCCTCTTTCTTCGTCTTCACCCCATTGTAGAATATAGTGTGTGAGTAGTGGTTCAATGTACAATTTAGTTCATAGATTATAGCATATCTATAACGGATTGCAAGGTAACTAGAAGAGTAAAGGATATCACCCCAAAATTCCTGGACTTAGAGCTAGAGACAGTAGGGGATAAGATTTGGGGAATCTCCTTTTGGAGAAGGGATGAATAGTGGCTATACTTGCATTAGTAGCATTATGTTGGACCAAGGCATTTTTGAAAGTGTAAGTTCGGGAAAAGCTTGTTATTCATTTTGTTCTCACAAATGGTTGGTCTCTAGTAGATATTTCTTGTTCTCTCTCTGTCTCTCTGTCTCTGTCTCTCTTTCTCTGTCTCTTTCTTTCTTTCCTGGCTACCCAGCATTCATTCTACCTTGTTTTATTCAGTCCAAGTGAAATGTTACTCTAGGACTTACATTCTCAATGTGGAGGTGTGGGGTGGATGCGGTGGTGGGTAATCACTCCCAAGGGGGTAAAAATTGGTCGTTAGGGAGCAAAAACATCAGCTATTCCAATAGTTTGTGGCCCTCTAAGGCTCAACTTTACCCAAGAAAATCTTATTTCTTAGTTTTTTATTTCTCTTACTGGGTTTTTCTTGGGTATCACATGAGCAGCAATGATGATGAGGTCATGGGAGAAACACAAAATGTATGCAAGATCAGTGCTATAAAACCATGGTAAATAGATGGCTGTGTTTGGAGGACTTTTGATCCATCACTCATTCCCAGTCACATTGCGAGAAGTGGTCTGCGTGTGCCTATTAGCTGCCACTGACTGCCTTTATATTTGATCCTCAGTGCCTTTGTGTGTTATTTGTGCTTTGAGAATTAAATTAAAGAAGCTTCTATTTAATTCTACAAAAGTTATTCAATCCATCATTGATTATCTCAAGTACTGAAAAGAAAAAGTATTGAAAATACCTGAATGAATATCAAGCAGCTAGTTAAGCTAAAAATCATTTTTTCATATCAAGCAAAAATTAAGTCCACTAAAAAATATTTAAGAAATTAATTTAAATTTTCAAGTGCCTTACTTTTGCTAAAACAATAGGTTTTGAATAATTTTTTAAAAATTTGATTACACTATCATCACGTATTTCTATAAAATGCTAATTTTCATATGTAATTTGATATATTACAATGTAAATAAATTACATTTAAAGTTGCTCATCAAAGAGTTATAAAGTTAAATGTTAATAGCTTTTTAAATTTTTAAACTTTATAAATTTTTTGTTTATTGCAGTAACATTGGTTTATAACATTGTAAAAATTTCAGGTGTACATCATTGTACTTCAATTTCTGCATGGACTACATCATGTTCACCACCAAAATACTAATTACAACCCATCACCACACATGTACTGAATTATCCCTTTCACCCTCCTCCCTCCCCCCTTCCCCTCTGGTAACCACCAATCCAATCTCTGTCCCTATGTGTTTGTTTATTGTTGTTATTATCTACTACTTAATGAAGGAAATCATACGGTATTTAAATTTTTAAACTTTAAACTTAAACATTTTAGTCATTATTAACCCTGTATTGAATAAAAAAATCTTTTTATGTACAAAGCACAGATACATATAGTTATTAAATGGATATACAGTATATCCGTGGTATTTAAATTTCATGGGAGGGAATAATTAGGACAAAAATGTCTAAAAAGGCTTCTTAGGGGGTGACAATGAAAAATAGGTGGAGAAACTGCTCTAGGGGCTCTTCCCACTCCTAGCCAGGGGAAGATAAATGATATAATCTAGAATTATCTGGAATTTAATTAATGATCTATTGAAGGAGAGACTGAAAATTGTGGGAGTTCATTCATTATAGTAGTGGCCTCCAAGCTGGTAAAGGTGGCAAAATCATGAACCAGTCTGCCATTTCCTCTGCCACTCCCTGTTCCTGGCTCTGGCCACTCCCCACTTGCCTGGAGCCAGACTTATCTCTTCTTTCCTGCCCTACCTGCCTCCAAGTCCTTACACTTGCGGAGTAAGGAAAAGCTAATCCCTTGTCCTGTCAAATTCTAGGCCTTGTAGGAAAGGAAGAAGAGGTGGGGATCCCTGCAAGCCCAGTGGTTTCCATAGGGAAGATAAATGGGAACGGCAGAGTTCTTCATGTTTATGCTTCACCCTTATCTCTATCAAGCACTTCGAATTCAATTTTTTTAGAATCACAGTCCCCAAGTTCCTTGCCAACGCCCCCAGCATCTCCCATCTGTTCCATTTTCAGATGGACATCGCCTGGGAATCTGAAGAGGCCCTGGACACAGTACCCACTCACTAGGGAGTCCTTCCTAGGCCTAGGCTGCCTCTGCCCTTGTCTACCTCTCCCAGGTACTACCTAGCTCCTGAGGAGACCACGGCCTATGGAATCAACAGAACTGCTTCCAGCAAAGAACACCTCAGCAGGCAAAGCAGGTATTGATTCATGGCCATAGGCAAGGAACTGCCTTGCTCTGGATGGAAATTTTTTCTTCTTTAGATTCTGTTCCCTAAGCAATAAACATTGTTCCTTTATTGCTTATAGAGTGCACAGGAGGGGAGAGGCAGCCATTACTAGGGTCTCAACCATAAGACACCCTCCCAGTGATTAGGGGTCTCATACAGGTCCAGGGAAATACTCCCCCAAACAGGATGAGGGTGGATCTCTGACTGCCTGAGGACCCTTGTGCCTTAGTGGGCAGTGTAGCTGGGAGGACACCTTCAATCACATGGGAGGACTTCGGCACCTGACTCATAGTGCTCCTTTCTACCCCAACTCCTGCCACCATCCTGAGTCATTTCACTGTCCACGTGGATAATCCAACCAACACCTTGGCCTCCCAGGCCATTGATCCCTCATCTCCAGGAACTGTCATTTTCACTCCCCTTTAATCACCCATTCCTTGGACCTTACCATCACCCAGAGCTCTCTCTGCTGTTTTCTTAAGTACAATCATCCTACTATCTGACCATCTGACTAGTCCCCCAGTTCATCCTTCCAGTTCTCTCAACACCCCTTCCCTATTACCTAGAACACTGCCACACATATAGCACATACTTGGTATATTCACTTAACATTCTGCCCTTAGACTTCACTGAGACTCCTGTGCACAAACCCCTACACTGTCTCCCAAACTGTCACACAATCTCATCTTCTACCCCAAGCCTGCCTGGGTCCCATGGTCTGTCTCTTCCACCACTCTGTGTACCTACTATGTGTCAGGCACTGTGGACACAGTAATGAAGATACAGACTCATACAATCACTGCCCTTGGTCTTGTGTCCTTATTCCAGAACAAAAACCTTGGAATAAACTAATGCTCGTTTTGATTCTGACAAGATTACTGAGCACCTTGCCATGGCGAAGGGGTCTCCCAAAACTCATGGACTCCATCATCTATTGGGGCCTCCTCACTGCCTGACATCCTTCCACAGTCCCCTCTCCAAGTCCTTTTTGGACAGTTCCTTGTCCTAGGCCTTCCCCTCCCACTTCCTCAGGGACTGGGATGCATGAGTCAATCTTCCAAGTCTCCTTCTCTATTGGCTGCTGCCTGCTCAAGCCTCTCTCTTCTTTCTCAAGAAAAGCCTCACTTGTTCCTGTATCTCCCTTTAGCTACCTCTCTCTCCTTCTTGTCTCATCCAAATTTCTCAAATGGATAGTCTATACTTGATGTCTAGTCTCCTCTACCTCTGCTTTCTGCTCCAGACTTGCCCACCTCAGGGCTCTTCTTCAAAGTGTGTCCTCTGTGCCTACAATCCCCATGACTTCACACCCCACTGCAATTCTACCTGCTCTGTATGCTAGAGATAGGGCCCAACCTATCCCAGAGAGGCATGTTAATCTCACTTCTCTGAATCCAACAATGTTACCTCAAACTAAACATAGACTGAGGTGGAAACTTTCCCAATCCAGTGTTAAATGTGATACCAAAATGTGAGAGCCCACCAAAAAAATCAATAAACTCAGAAACGGCAAATAGATTTAATGTAGAGTGTCAACTTCAATTGATTGATAGTGGCTGCCTAGAGTGCTGTGTTGAGTAGGTTTCTGAGGATGCACTCTGGCTTGAAGAGAAAGACTGCTGGGTTTAGCAATATCTGAAAACACAAGTAAAAGAAAATCAAAAAGTCAAATGATATCAACCAAACAGGAAGGAATAAAATGTCAAAAGCAGTGTTTCCCCACATTCTCTGTATGATCCTCCAACCTCCAACCTTGGCCTTCTTATAACCACCCAGCTCCTCATCTCATCCCAAGAGCCCTGGCTGCCCCCACCAAATCCAAGTAGATACCTGAAATCTCACTTGTAGGAGAAACCACAAGCACCAGAGCTGCCACTAGCACTGGCACCAGCTCCATCAAGACCTGCGAAGAGCCCAAACGTGAGGGTGGCAGTCAGGCTGGCACTGGCACCAAAGCCACCACTGGCACTGGCACCAGCACTGGCACCACCACTCTCTTGGGCTTTGGCTTTAGCTTCAGCTCCCGCCTGGATCCGGGCTTTGGCCCAGGGTCCAATATCAGCTTCATCCCAGTTGCAGGGCCCAGCAGCATTCTCAGAGCCGAGCCCAATGCCCATTCGAGCTCTAATCTCAGCCTTCGCCTTGGCTTCAGCTGCAGCCTCGGCCGCAGCCTTCATATCTGCTTCCATTGCCTCTCGGTACTGAGCTGCCCATTCCTTGGGATCCTTCTTCTGTACCTGAAATGGAAATAATAACCATCAGAAGGATCAGAATCCGAAGACGGAGCACCTATCGTATGCTAGGCACCATGCTACATGCTGTATACAATAGTAGTAATACAATAAATACTACTAGTAATCCATGCACCTAATATTCCATCCCTGCTCTCAAACTTACTAGCTCCGTGACCCTGAGTTTTCTCATCTGCAGTAGGGCAATGACATGTTAGTTGTAAGGATTAAATGATTCAGATAAAAGTGTTTGGCACATTAACAGAGGCTTCAAAATATTCACATATAAGCTGCAGGCTGCTCTGCACACCAGCCTACCCCAGCCAGTAGTATCCCATTATCTTGATATGTCCAGTTTGGACAGCTCTCCAATTACCTTGCAGGCAAACTTGAGGACTTTCATCTTGCTGGTCTCATAGTAGGAGCGCAGGCCCCAGAAGAACTCATACTCAGGGGGATTGCTATTAGGGACTCTGGCATAGTCCAGATACCTTGAAAAGAGAGGTTCAAAGCCTTTATGTCTAAGACACCCCTGGCCCACCCATGCATGAACTGGACAGACTCTAGGCGGCAACCTCCCCCACCAAATTCTGCAGCTTTTCTTCCAATATTGAGTCCTGTCCCACTGGTCCTGCCCAGCAGCCACGTGGAGGTGCAGAGGGGACACATGTATGGTATTTGCTCATAGGACGGCCACAGGTTTTGTGCCCCTTGTCACAATGAACCCAGATTCCTGTTGGGTGTGTTGTAAACAGAGGAGCCATTTCTTCAGGCCCCCTGCTCTCCTGCTCTGAGCACACCCCACCGCAGGGTCTTGGCAGTGGCCTGGCTGAATCCTGGGACAGTCCACCATAGAAAACGACTGTCAAGGGAAGACACAGTCAACCAAGAGCAGCGTTCTCCATGCATACTCCCAACTGTGTGTGTGTGTGTGTGTGTGTGTGCGTGTGCACGCACGTGCACATGCTGGTGCACCTGTGTGAGTGCACATGTGTTCTCCAAGGACTAAGGATAGGGTGGGCCTTGGCCAGAAAGTCAGGAGGGCTGGGCTCCAGGCCCGAATGTGCCCCTTACCAGCTGGGGCCATGCTCAGGCTTCTACTCTCTGAGCCCCAGGTTCCTCAACTGAGAATGGGGATGGGATGACAGCACCTAACCTGCAGGGTAGTTATGAAAATGAAATTAGATGTACAAGTCAAGTCCCTAGCATGGTACCTGGCTACCTAAAGCTACCTTTCTAGGGCATTTCTTTATGGAAATGAATTTCTATGAAGACCTTGTTAGCAAAAAAAAGGCACTGGGGCCAGCATCTAAACATGACTCTTCCATTTGCTACCTGTGTAACCCTGAGCAAATGACTTCACCTCTCTGAGACTCAGTTTCCTCACATGTACAATGCTGGTAATGACAATCCCTCCCTTGCAGAATTGTTCTGAAGGTAAATGTGAGACTACATGTAATAGGTCAGGAGATGTGTGCTCCTGTTCCCTGCCACTACCTCAGGAATAAGCTACCACCTGCATACACATACATACACACGCACAAGCACGCACACATATATCATAGGTTTATAACTCAGTTATGAAACAGGCAAAATGCATGGAACACATCAACACCAGACAGACACTTACTTCTGCTTCACAAACTCATCAGTAATGAGCTTCTTCACATCCCCAAAAAGTGAGTGATGTATCCTGACAGCAGAGAAAGAAAAATAAATAAATATGGGCAGAGGTATTTCGAACATGGATAAGAGGTTTCCAGCACAAGAAGGAAGCTCCATAGAAGCCCATGAGACCATAACAGGGAGCAGAGAGTTTAGGACCACTTCCCCATCCACCTAGTCAGAACCCTGGGCCCTCTACCCAGTCCAGCACCCCCGGCCACTCCACCAGACCAACAGGCTGATGCAATCCTGGGACCATCCTCTCTTGCCAAAGGACAACATGGACAGCAAGCGCTGAGAGAGCCAATCATACCCAGGGCGCAGCCCCAACTTGCGCAGCACTTCCCAGATGACAGCTGCAAGGGGAGGCAAGAGGAGACAGGGACAGAAAATGAACACATGGAATTCAGACCACGGCTACCCATTCAGCTGCACGCCCAGCCACTCACCCTCACTGGACCGATTTCCATTCATGAAGATGATGCTAAGAAGCACCATGAGGAGACCCAGCTTTGGTGAGTCCTTGGTCCTAGGGGAACAATAGGACACAAAGAAGGTTTATGTCCAGTAGCTATCTGCAAAAAATACACCAGCCAGCTCACCAGGCTAGCCTCTCCAGATTCCTCAGATATGGGAGAATTCTGCCCAGTCTATGCTTCAAGCTCTATGTGACCCAGGGCAAGGCACTTAGACTCTTGAGCCTCAGTCTCCTATTCAGTAAAATGGAAAAACCACATCTTCTGGCCCCGGGGTTGCCGAGAGAATGGAAGAATTCTCTCAACCTGGTACAACTCAGGCACTCAGTCAATGTGACTCCCTTCTTTCTCTCCCAGATTCCTCAGCTCTGAGAGAATTCTAGGCACAGCCCCACTGATGCTCCTGCCCTTTGAGCACCACGATCCACCCACACCAGGAAGCCCTCCCTTGAGAACCACTCTACCAAGGCTAGCACGAAGAGACAAACAACAGGTCTGCTTTCCTGGGAAGCTTCTGGAGAAACAGAAAACCTGACAGTAGGAATGCCCCACCCTGGCTTCTACACCCTTCAGTCAATCATAATCAGGTACCACTGCTGTGTGCAGGGCTCCAACTACATGCAAGAGCTGCAACAGGAGCTTTGTAGGCCCTGTCTTTCCTGGCTCTCTAAGGAGATGTGGGGAGAGAGGACAAGGATGGCGTAGTACCACGGACAAGTGCAGAAGCCTCCTTCCCATACCAGCCCTTTCCCAGCTTACGTTCCCAGTATGCCTGCATCAGTGGGCTCTAAGGTGCTAAGAAGAATGTACAAGTGGTCATTCTTATCAATTTCCTTCAACTGGATCCCAAATACCTGTGGATGGGGAGAACAGCTTGTGAGATCACAAAATTCAGCTTCCTGAGCATTCCACAGTTCCCCATGTACCTAGGGTTTTGTGTGTGTGTGTGGTGTATATGTGTGTGTGAAATCAGTGACATAATGCACGTAAAGCACTTAGCTAAGTGGCCAGCATACAGCAAAGACGTAACAAGAGTACTACTGTTATCAACATCATCTTTGTGATTAGTGGCAATCTAGGGAGACAGAGAATGGGGAATGGAAGGGAGAGGTGAGCATCTGAAATACATTACCGGACTTGTCCAGCAGCGGACAGAAGCCAGGACTAAGCTGGATGGCTTGGGTCCAAGCTATACTTTTACCACTCACTTGCTGTTTGACCCTGGGCTAGTCTGTGCCCCTCCCTGGGTTACTATCTGCCCATCTGCGCAGTGATGGGGCTGAATTAGCCGAGTCTCTGTGGTCCCAAGAAGGGACATGTACACCTTTGTTCAATTCAAGGCTTCCCCGTTGCACCCATCCCCCAGTGCTGCCCCTTCACCTTCTCCAAGGAATAGCCTGCTCGTTCAATGATCTCTGGGTACACATCAGTGTATTCTTTGATGATGTCCTTCAGCATGTCTGCAAGGGGAGAGTGTTGCAAGCACGTGGTCTGAAGTGAAGCCAGGTGGCCCCCATACCCAAGCTATCTACCCTTTGCCAACCCTGCTATGGGTGGCACAAACAAGTTCTGAGCTAATGAATAGAGATGCTAGCACTGCCAGATTAGAACTTTGGGAGGACAGAGGTAGGAGCATAAGAGCAAGGAATGTCCCCAGCACATAGGGGAGAAGGCAATGGAGGGCAGAGCTACGGGGAGGGAGGGTTAGTAGGACTCTACCTGAGCGTTTGATGGGAATCTTCGTCTGGTCTTTAACCAACAGGTACTTCACCAAATCATTTGCCTGGGAGAGGAAGAAAAGATGGAAAGCTCAAAATACATTTGCAGAAGACTTGAGAGGATGGCAGAGAAAAAGGCAGGCAAGGGAGTGGATAAGGCAGATTAGAGAGGAGAGTGTTCTTACCCTCCCTTGCAAAAGGGCCACATCCCGAGGTGGTGGTGCTTCAGGCTCTTGGGATGACTGGAGCTTGGCGGCTCTGCGGCGAGCCTTGCCCCTACGGGCCTTAGGTGACCTCAGGGAGAGCAAAGCTCTCCGGGCCCAAGCAGCCAACCGAGTCCTTGATGCCCTGCGGGCCCAAAAGGCTATGGGGCCCCTTGAAGCCCTGCGGGCCATTGAGGCCATTAGGGCCTTTGAGACCCTTCGGCCACCTGTTGTTCCAGAAGCCTGACTCTGATCACTGCTCCCATCCTCTTCCCCATTCAGATGCTTCACCTGCATCAACAGAGAGAGAAGTGCAGCATCGCCAGATGAAGTAAATGATCCTTTTTTCCTCATCCTATGTCTTCAAGGAAACCCCCTCTAATCCCACCCCTGTAGTAATAGCCTGACTCACTACACATTGGCCATGTTGAGTCTTGGGTTTGTCTTTCACTGGTTTCCTAGTAGGAGTTTCATCTCCCCACCAGGCCAGGAGCAACCCAAGGGTAGGGCCAGAGGCTTCTCCTCTTCCTATGTCCACCACTGGCTCTGATCATACCACTCTGGACCAATCACTCAAGTCACTTCACTTCTCTGGGACTCAGCTTCCTTCTCTATAAAACTGGATAACTTTCAGGATTTAATAAGATAACCTGTGTGAATGTGCCTAGCCCAAGGCCTAACACATGGTAGCTACTATGTAAATGTAAACCGCATTACATTCAGATTGAAGCTGTGCATATTCCTGTCTCATCTCCCCACCAATCTGTGGGCTCTCTGAAGACAGGAATCATATAATTATATCATAGTCCTCTTAGTGTCTCCCACAGCCTTGATGAGCACAAGGAACTTTCTAAACGTTTGCAGAACAAATGAACCAACTAAGAAGAGAGAAGTGGAAAGGTAAGGGTGATGATTGCAGAGGTCTTACCTTTCGGGCTTTCTTGGCCTTGATCTTGGGCCGAGTATCCTGATTCTCCCGAGCCTGGGCAGCTGCACCCTCAGGCTCAGGTTCATCTGCCAGAGCCTGAGAGGCAACAGCCTCAGTCTCCAGAGCCTTTGTATTGACCTTGGCATCAGCCACACAGCTGCCCTTTTTGGTCTCAGTGGCAGGCATTGTCACAGCCTGAGGGTCAGCATTCTGCATCTTGGTGTCAGCTGCTGGACTCGTCTTTTCAGCTGCCAGAACCTGGGTATCAGTCAGCTTAGTGGTAGGTGAGGCCTGAGTGGCAGCTGCCTCCTCAGCCTCTGGGGCCTTTGACACGGCTGCAGCATTCGAAACCTTCACAGCCTCTGAGACTTCTGGTGCCTTTGAGGCCTTCGGTGTCTCTGAGACCTCCAAGTTCTGGGTCACTGTCAATAGGGTCTGCATCTTCAAGCCACTGTCCTCTTCTGAAGCATCAACCTACAAGAGGAAACAGGGAAGCTCACAGACATTCTCCCTACCCCCAACTAGGCAAATGGCTCCAAAATTCCAGGGCCTCACTTTTCTGACCTATACTAACCCCTTGCAGTGTGCTCTGACCACCTCAGCCCAACAAGGCCTCCCCTTCCTCTGAGCAGGAACTGATGGCAAAAGAGGGGCGGGCCTGCCCTCCCTTCCTCCCACCTTCCTTCCTCCCTCCCTCTTTCCTTCCTCTCTCTCTCCCTTTCTCTCTCTCTCTACTGGGGTAGGGGGCACCCAGGCAAGGAAGTGGGTGGAGAAGGGGAAGAATGGGAGGGGAGATGCCAACGGATTTGGGGCAGCAACAGGGGTTGGAGAGGAAAGGCAGCTAGGGAGAGGACAGAAGGAGGCCTTACCTGTAAGCGGGTTGGGCCCATACCACTCTCGCTTGTATCAGACATATCTCAAGTTGGCCTGGCAAGCGCTGAACCTGAAGGAGAGAAGGCCTGGGTCAATGAAAGGGCCCACTGAACGTTCTCTCTTCTGTTCTGCCTGGAGGCTGATCCTCACCTTCCCCAGGACCCCAATCCCAAACCCCTCCCCCACCCCCAACGACTTCGTTCACAGATTCAGTAATCCAGAGCGTCTAAGTCTCAATTCTCTGCAGCCGCACCCTCCCCTTCTCCAGGAAGATGTGCCAGCGCGGCAGCTCTGAGGACCCCGCCCCTTTTCCCAGTGCACCGCCGCCCCCAGGAGCAGGTCTAGAGTGCGCATGCGCGTCCGCTGCAGGGGCCCATGTCAGCCCCGCCTGCTTTCTCAGCACAAGCCCTTTCTTTGCTGTCCACCGTGCACATGCGCATTCGGCAGCTGGCCCGTCTCTGCTTGCCCTTCTCTACACGCCCCCTTCTAGCGATCCATAGTACGCATGCGCAATGATCAGGGACGCAGCCCAGCCTGCTGTCCCAACACACGCCTCTCTCCAGGTCTGCAGTACCATTGGGTCCCGCCCCCTCCCCAGCAAGCCTCCCTCTCAAATTGTCGCAGTGTCTGGTGGTCCCGGCCCCTCCGCTATTCACACCCACCCCACCAAATCCACAGTACTCACCCGGTCCCGCCCCTTTTCATAACACGCCCCCCTCCAAACTGGGGCAAAGCGCCTCTTAGTTCCGCCCATTTCCTAATACACCCCCTCCTCAAATCAGTATTGAGCTACCGATTCCATCTTGGGCCCAGCCAAACCGGGTCCAGTCCCCTCCCTTCCCAGCCGGATGGATCCGGTACGATCCGGTCCTTACAGCAGGTTTTCTCCAGATCCCAGAGGGTGGGGCCGACCCCTAACGGGGCTCTGATCCAGAGCAGGGCCCTGCTTGCTCACCTCGTCCGTCCGCAATTCCCGAGTGCGTTCACTCTCTCCAAGCCCCTCCGAAACTCAGAGACTACCCTCCCCCGTCCAGGCCGGAAGTGGTCCCGCCCCTTTCCGCCTCCCTAGGGGGCCTCCGTCCCAGCCAGTCTGCCCTTCCCCCGCTCCGTGCTCCTCATTCTTTATCCCGCCCCCCTTACCCGTATTCCCTCTGCCTTGCTCCCTGCTCCCTATTCCCCCATCGCATTTCCTATTTACCCCACCGAATTCCCCATTCCCATTCTTTACATCCTCCTCCGTGTNACCTCTGCACCCCCTCCTCCAATATTCCTTAACCCTTCTTTGCATCCTCTATTTTCTTCTCTGGATTTCCACTTCCCTCAGTATTCCTCTTCCTCCTCATATTCTTCGTCTGCCACCCAACATGCCCAGTTCCCCGTTTGTTTCCCCCTCCTCCTCCACTAGTCTCTGCTCCCCAGTAGTCTCTCGGTCGTCCTTGTTGCCTACATCCCATTCCAGGTCACCTCTCCCTTAGCAGCAGTGGTGCAGTAAGAATTGCCCACTTGCCTGGCTATAGGTTCGAGGGGGCTGGAACCACTGTCTGGCTGCCAGGAAGCCCCAATCTTAACGCCCCTCACCTTGTCTTCGAGCGAGTCCGGGATGCGTCTGCCCTCTCTCAGTCCCTCTGGAAGTCTCAGCCTCCTGGACTAGAGCTGCAGCCAGCCCAGCCCAGCCCAGCCCCTTTCCGCAGCCCCCTGCCACCCCCCTCCTTCCTCGGGGGTGGGGCAATGGGGCCCGGTTCAGGGCCGTCTGACGCCAAAGCCCGTGTTTATGCCACTGTACCAGACTCGGTATGAAGCCCTTCCAACCAAAACCACCCCCTCAAAGCGATTCATACGTTGAATGTGTTTATTTTTATATCTTTATTTTTTCGTATTACAAAGCTAATGTGTTGTCGTTGTGAAAATTCAAATAATGCAGGAATATGTATCATACCAATGAAAGGTGTGTTTCATTGGTATGTAACATACCACCCATATCTCATCCCCCAGAAATATTAACATTTTGATATATATTCCTCCCAGAGTTTTTTCTATTCATAAACTAATTATTTGGGTTTTCTCCCCACAAGTGGTACGCTATACCTACAGTTCTGTGACCTAGTTTTTTTCCAGTTATGTGTTCTAAACAGCTTTCTATAGTGCGCATTTTTCTGAACAGCTGCATCATCTTTTCTTGTATAGATGTCCCATAATTTATTCAATCAGACCAGGATACATGGCTATTTAGCATTGTTTCCTTTTCTTTTCTTTTTGTTTTTTTTACTATTACTGTCCAAATAATACTACAAGGAACATCCTTGTCTCTGTATTGGGCTTCTTTTTATTGTTATTTATGGTATTTTTTGCTGACTCAAGTGCTACAAAAATGTTTTCCATTTTGATATAAAATTTGTCAACTTACTCTCAAAAGGTATATGGAATAACTTTCCCACCAACAACGTCTCTCAAACATTTATGTCACATATATTACAAGTATTTTTCATGTTATTTATGGTAATCTTTGCTATACAAAATGATTTAGTTATTATGTAGTGAAATGTATCAGGTTTTCCTTTATCATGACTGGATTTTGCTTCATGCTTAGAGATCCTTTCCACACTGCTATATTATAACAATCCCTGTCTTTTTCCCAAGCACTTTTATGGCTTTATCATTTACATTTAAATGTCTGATCATTCCAAAATTTGTTTTGTATAAGGATTCAGCTTAGTTATTTTCCAAAATCATAGTGTCTTATCCCTACACCATATGCAAATTAATCAATCTTTTCCCCCACTGATTTGAAATGGCACTTTTATCATAATAAATTCACATAAGTAACTGGGTCTATTAAAGAGAACAAAATAAGATGTATAAATAATGGAAAGTAGAAAAAATTGTCATTAGTTACAGAGTGTATTAATGCAGACCTGGACAACCTGAGAGCATCAAGTAAAAAATTATTAGAAATCATAATAAAATTTAGCACAGTGGTCAGTTACAGAAATAATATTCAATACCTTTCCTACATCCAAAAGTAATTCAAATGGTCATAAACCTTCTGCTTTATGAGGTCACCTTTTCCTTTACTAAGCAAATAAAATATCATGAATCCCTATGTTCTATGGATAATTCAACGCATGCCTGCACACACACACACACACACTTCCCAGATATTCAAAGTGAGTTTCTTTTCTCCTGACTCCTCTCTTTCCCTGAATTGTTGCCTCCTCCAAGTGTGTGATATAGCTCACTACTTTCTTGCCTCCTAGGTTCTCTCTCCCGGGCACAGGGCTTTATTTCATACTAGACACAGCCACTCCTTTTCTTCCAGTTCTAGTGCCCCAAGTTCCCATCCCTTCCAAATCATGGCAAGCCTCGAATGCCGAGGTAAGGACTTTGGTCTTGATCCTGAGAGCACTGAGAGGTTATTGAAGGGTTCTAGGCTTGGATAAGACATAGATTTGTGTTTTAGAAAGAACACCCTAGCTGCCTAAACCATAAGGAGTATGGATTAGTTGTCTTCCTGGAAAGAGAGAGTAGTCATCCAGGTAAGGGAAGGGGTGAGGAGGAGGGAAGTGTCAAAGGAAACTCTTGGGGATCTGATTTGAGAGATAAAATGTGTGGACCCCTTTCACTGAGATATGGAATACTAACGGAGGGGAACTGAGTATCAATTTTGAGGTACCTGTGGGACATCCAAGTGGAAATGTCTCACAGGCAGTTGGATATAGATATCTGAAGCTCAGGAATGTGGTCTGGGCTAAGGTTATAGATCCAGGAGTCATCAGTATGTAAATGGTTCTTTAATCCGTGGGAAAGGGCAAGAGCACCTGGGAAGAGTGTGCAGTCTTAGAAGAGATGGGGCCCAAGGAATAACCCTGGAGACCACCGACTCCGGGCATAGGTGGAGGAAAAGGAGCCCATGAGAGAGATGGGTAAGTAGTGACCAAGGAGATAGGGAGAAAAGCAGAAGAAAGTAGTGTCACAAAAACAAGGGAAGAGAATGTTTCAAAAGGAGGAAGGGGTCAATAGTGTTGAATGTTACCAAGAGGTCAAGAACAGTCCTGAAAAAATATCTAGGGATTTTAATAATCAGGTGGTGGTCTGGTCCCTGGTGACCTCAGAGGGAATAATTTCAGTACAGACATTTGTGGCATAGATTGCTAACTGCTTATACCAGTATATCCATTCTCTTCTTCTTCCTTAGTAATAGAACATCTGATTTTTAGCTGAACACATAGCCTCCTGGGATAAACGTCATAAGGACAAGAGTCACACCCTAAGAATAGTGCAGCAGTAAACTAAAAAGAACCTGGATCTCTAATAATATCATAGTGCCACCATACCAACTTTGGATTGCATACCTCTGGATTTCTTTTAGGTGAGATAAACACAGGTATGTCTTATTTAAACCATTGTTATTTGGAAGTCTATGCCATGCAGCAGTTTCATGATTGTAGTGAGTTGAGATGTGAGTGGCAGGTGAAGTATTCATGACAATGAGTGCGTGATGACAGCTCTTTCAAGAAATGCCTGAGCCTGATTTCAAGGCTCTCCCAAAATTTAGTTCTGATTCCTTTTCCAGCCTTTTTCTTTCTGTTTTTCTGAGCACTGCCTGTTTTCCAACAAAACAAAACACTTTGCTATTACCAGATGTACCCTGCCTTCTCTTGCTTAGGAGCCTTTGCTCATACGATTTCTTCCCCATGGAACACCCTCTGTTACATCTACCCTCTGTTACAACATCCACCATTTTAAATTCTATAGCGTTTTAAGTCCCAGTTGTGGCCTTTGGGATCCTGGAGTAACTTTAAAGGAATACAGAGTCAGAACCTTAGGAGATTCAAGGGACTCGGGAAAACTCTCAGTCCAAGTCCATCAGAGAGGTATTCCCACAGATTTTCAAAGCCAACCTTCCCAGTCCCTTCTCAATACCACCACCTTCATAACACAATACCATAACTACCCTTATCTTATGACCTGGGGATCAGAGGACAAGAGAAAACCTTATCAAGAGAGAAAAGACAAATTCATTCATAATCTTCACCCTTTTACCAAAGAGATTTCCTCTCACCTTCTCCTTTTGAACTCCTGGAATCTTTTGATCTTCAGCATCTACCCATAAACTCTGAAGAACTTAGGTCACTGGGTCCCAGATCACTTTCCAACATTCATAGATCAACAGGTAAATACCTGAGATCATATAGATCCTGCATATCAACTAAGGGCAAAGATGAAAAGCTGAGTTATCATCAGGCATCTCTGTTAAGAAGATGAGGAAAAGCAGGCTAAAGATTGCTTAGTGTAGAATGTCAGGGGATAAAGTTGCCTAATCCCAGAACATCCAAGATTTCAGACCCCTGAAGCTTAAATGGGAAGCCCAGAATATACCCGCCACCAATCTTCTCCTAACACATTTTCCTTCCTCTAAACTATACAAAATCAGTACCTCTGAATTTTCCAAAATTCTGAAAATTTTGGAATATACAGAGGTAAAGCTTGGAGTAGGTGGCAAAAGTTTCCTCCCAAAGCTACCTATCACTTCTGTAGTCGTCTAAGTCATACAGCACACCATAGCAATCAACTTAAAATTGGACATCAGACTTTCCTGTTCTTCGCATTTCCTCAGCCATTCCCACCACTGGGAAAGGCCTAATAACTGTCCCTTCTCCTGGGCCCCACTCCCCATTGTAGTTGGGCCCTTTCTGTCCCCCAAAATACGGACGGGGCACCTCCCCTCCTTTCCATTTCCAGGCTCCTATATCCTCTCTCTTGAGTTGCTGGTGGAATATCATTTTTTCTCTTCCTTTTATGTGCAGGACAATTAATTCATTTTGTATCACTCTAAACCCTGAGGGCTATCTTTCCACAACCAAAATGGCTACATTTTGTTAAACCAAAGGCAAATTTCCCATAGATGAGGAAACTGGCTACCCACTTTTGGGCTAACACTCCTTCTCCCCTGCTCTTTGCACATTGAGTCCTTCCTCAGCACATGCCTGTGAGGCAGGTTCGGGCCAGTCAACAGATATTGAGCACCAACTACGTATTAGGCACCTCTACAGAGGTGGTCCTTGCTCTTCACGGGCTTACATTTCTACTGTATGAACATTAACCTCATTTTACAGAAGACCAAATTGGGACTGAGGGAGGTAACTTGCCTATAGCAAAGCAACTAGCAAATGACAGAGAGAGGACTTGAATCCAGGTCAGTGCAATGCCAAATACCAGAGCCTTCACCACTATGCTCTACTACCGCCGATGTTTGAAGTCCCAGAAAATCCTTTCCAACTCTCTTCATAAACATATGATGATTTTCTTCTGTGGAGGCAAGTCGAACTGGACATCTATACACCCATTTTAATATTGTCATAGGAAATATAATTATTTCATTGTTGTGAGATCAACATAAAGATTTTAGGATTTTATTTCATTTAAGTAATGTGTGTACATGGCAACAAATCAAACAGAACAGAACAGCATATGATAAAAGCCAATAGTCACCTGCCTCGACCCTCTCCATCTCCATCTCACCCCCTGGAAGCAATCTTTTAACAGTTTTTGGTTTTAGTTCTGCTTGTGGTTCCCTTCACAACTCTAGATAATAAGTATATACTCTGTTTCTTGGTTTTTTAAATTTAGACAATATCCTATTGACTCCCCAGTATGGCAATGAGGATTTTGTTTATGTACATTGCCTCACTTTTCCCTTCACTCCTCTGCAATGTTTAACATTGATATTTCTTTTTTCTTCTTGGTTAATTTTGTAACTTGAAAAAAATGTACTCAAGCCTCCACTCCTTATTCCATCCATTTTTGACAGATACTTTTGACAGCCAATTTTTCAGGACAAGGATATTAGGGCTACTACCCTCCCTCTGCCCATTCAATAATCCAGATTGTCAGTTTCATCATTCCTTTACATTGTCCAGGTTATTAACATTTACATTCTGTCCTGCAGCCACAACCAGGTCTTCCCTGCTTTGTCCCCAGCTTGACTCTAAAACCTGAAAACCAGTAAACAGCGTTTACATTATCATGACAATATAAATATTTTTCAAAACCCAGCCAAGTAGTGAGCCAGGAGTACACTTCCTTCTGTACAAGTCCAATGTCACAATCTTTGGGACTCTCAAAGGAGAATGTTTCCATCATCAAGGTCAAAAAGAGTCTCTCTTATATTCCATCAGTTGCTTGTCATCATGTTATATTTTATTTTTGCTTTATATTTGGACCATAATTTTCTTGAACAGTTACACACACACGCACACACACAGAGTTTCTAATAGCTTTTCTTTTTTCCTTGAATTATTTGTCTTTATTGTATTCATTTGTTCAACAAATATTTATTGAGTGTCTACTATGTGCCAGGCACTGTTCTAGAAGCTGAGGATACAGCAGTGATGAAGACAGACATCCTTGCCTCCATGGAGCTGATATTCTAACGAGGGAGAGAGAGAAAATAAACAGATAAAAAAATAAAATATATAACAAGTTAAAATGATGAGTGCTATGGAGAAAAATAAATCAGGGTAAAAGAGGTGGGGAATGCCATTGAGGGTGGGAGGTTATTGCAGTTTTAAATAGGTTGGTCAGCAAAAGACTCACTGAAAAGGTAGCATGTGAGCAAAGACTTGCAATGAGGTGAGAGAGCTAGCCAAGTGGATACCTGGGAAAGAACATTTCAAACAGAAAGAACAGTCAGTGCAAGGGCTCTGGAGCAGGACCATGCCTGGCATTTTTTTTTCTCATGCATCCGTTTTTGAAGAACATAAAGGTCAGTGTTGCCAGCATGGTGGAGGAAGGCGGGGAGGGAAGTAATAGGAGATGAGATCAGATAGGTAACGGGGGCCTGATCTTATAGGGCTCTGTAAGCTACAGTGGGATCCACAGGTGGGTTTTCAGCAGAGGTGGGAGAGGATCTGACTTGTGTTTTAAAAGGATCCATCTGGCTGTAAAATAAACTGATGGGGGGTAGAGGTGGGGACGATAAAGGGGGAAGCAGGAGGACCAGTGAGGAGGCTGCTGCAGTAATCGCTTGAGTTGGATTCACTATTTCCTGGGTTCACTGTTCTGGGCATCTTTCTTCAGCTTTGGAAAATTAACTTCTAATATGTTTTCGACAAATTTTTCTTCATTGTTTTCTGTTCTTTCTATCTAGGACTCTTATTATTCAGATGTTGAACCTGCTGGATTAATCTCCATCTCTTAAATTCTCTCTCATACTTTGTGTTTCTTTGTTTTTTTTGCCTTACATTCTGAGAAATTTCCTCAATTTTATTTCCCAGTCCTCCTGTTGATTTTCTTTTTTTTTAATTTTGGCAACTTATTTTCCATTTCTAAGGAGTCTTTCTTTTCTCTGATTGTTCCTGTTTTGTGGCATCTAGTTCTTGTTTTACTCATGTTATATCTTCTTGAATTTTACTGAGAATATTATTTTTTTTCTGAAATTCTATTTTGTTTCCAAAATTTCCAAATTGCTTTGGGGTCAATTGTTCTCTTTGTTTATTTTAGTTTTTTTCTTTTCATGCTGCAGTTTCCCTTAATTTGCTTGAGGATCCTTGGTTATCCATTCCTAGTTAACGGAAAAGGACTAGTAGCTGATGTGGGCTTCACTGTTATTATATAAGCAGGGCTGTTTTCTAGCTAGGGCTCTCCCCCATGAGGAAATTCTGAAAAGAAACTTTGTGTGGGCTTAGGGGAGGTGGCAACTGACAGGCTATGGGTTGCCTAAATACCAGACTCAGGAGGCTTTGTTCTGCGGTACCAAATGCCATATGACAAGTCTAAGTGTTCCCTACACAGTTTGTAAAATGCCATTAGAGATTTTGCCTGAAGGTAAGTGCTGGAGCTGCATGTGTTCTACGTGGGTGAAAAGGACAGAGAGATAGGTGTTCTGATTGACGCTGATGTCCCATGTGCAGACCTTCAAGTAATTTCCTTTTTCTCAGCTCCACTCCTTACTTTCACCCTCCACAGTACCTGCAGACACAGTCCAGAGCATCTCCGGGTACCCACAGACAGACTGACACCCATCAACTTGGCATCTCTCCACTCCTCCCCCACTTATGTCTCTGGAGGGACAGGGAGCTTCCCATACTTTTGATCTCAGTCAGGCCTCATCCCACTCTAGTCCTAGTAGCTAATATTTACTGAATGCTCACCATGTGCCAGGCATTCCAATAGTACAACTTCACTTAATCTTCATAACAACTTTATGAAGTAGGTGCTATTATTATTCATTTTGTAGATGAGGAAACTGAGGCTACAGGGCAATTAATTAACTTGCTCAACATTACACTCTCAGTAAGTGGCAGAACTGAGATTCAAACCCAGATGGTCTGAATCCAGTAGTTCTATTTTGAACCACTATGTTATATTTTCAGTCCTGCCTTAGCCTGTCTTGGCCTCTGACTATTTTGGAGATTATAAGTCTCATGTCTGTGGGACTCCTAATTTGTTATGGAACCCTAAGTAAGTCCCTCCTGTCTCAAGGCTAAAGTCAGTGCCAGAGAGGACCAGGATTGGGACCCTGTCCCACCAACCCCTCTCTCACATATGCTACCTTTTTAAGATGATCAATACTAAGTGATCTTTCTTTGGCCTCAGTTACTGGGCTCATGTGGATGTTTATAGGAAAGAAAAACCCCACCCTGAGCCAACATAACAAACAGACAGACCCAGCACTCTAGTATGTTTAGTTTCCATTCATCTTACAGCTGGATGAGGGGAAAAAAGGAGGCATGGAACTGGCCCCTCTCCAGGCAAGATGCCAGCCCCAGCTCTTGGAAAATTCTGGCTTGTGTGGGCCTCAATGGGCCTCACATTCAGAGTCTTCTCCACCCTTCAGGATAGTCTTTCCCTCTCAAGAGAATGACTACCTGGAGGTTTAAAAGAGCAAGAGTTCAAAGATCGGGCTCAGAACTTCTGGATGTGAACAACAGACCCAGGCCAGAGGTGGCATCACATCTGGGTGGAGGTGCCTCATCCGTGTCAGCTTTTTGCTGACCATTCTCCTTGAACTGACATACCAGGGACCTCCTGGGCCCCCCTCATCAAGCACAAAGGTCAGTTCTGGGATGAGGGAACAAAGCTCTGGGATTTGTGAAAAAAATAGCTCCTTGGGGGGAATAGGGGAAGGTTATTCTGTCTATTTCCTCAGTCCCATGACTGAGAAGCTAGGGCCAAAGAGAAGAGTTACTATTTACTGAGCACGTGTCAGGTGCTGCACCAGTGATTTTGGAGTTATTATTTCATTTAGTCCTCACAGCATCCCTGTGAGCTAGGCTCTATTATTATCCCCATCACATAGAGGAGGAAACAGAGGCTCAGAGGTTAAGACACAATTAAGTGGCAGAACCAGAATTTGAACCTAGGTCCATCTGATCCCAAACGCCCTCATTTCCCAATGCCCTACACTGAGAATAAACTAGATGTACACTATGTGTGGGTAGATGGAGGGATCATGGCTTCAGGAAAGTTGAGGAAAAGATCGATATCTTACTTGCTGTGTGGCCTTAGTCTCTGGGCCCAGTTAACACATCCATAAAATGTGGACAATAATAGTATCCAGCTCATAGAGCCAAGGTGAGGATTAAATAAGATCATGGATCTCAAATGCTTACTATGCTTTCAGTGCATGATTACACTTATCAGGTGCAATTCTTTACACTTGAGATCCTAAAGAGGAAAAATTATATATATTTATCACAGTGCCTTGCACAAAGTAGGGCTCAATGAATGATAGCCACTCTGTTATATTCTAAAGCCTTGCTGTTCAAAGTAAAATCTGTGGACCAGCAGCATCAGCATCACCTGGGAGCTTGTTAGAAAGGCATGATCTCAGGCCCCACCCCAGACTTGCAGAATCAGAATCTGCATTTTAATAAGATCTCCAGGAGATTCATGTGCACATTAAAGTTTGAGAAGCACTTGTCCAGAGTTTCCTTGATTTGTGATCTTCTGTGAGTCTTTGGTTCTGAGACTTGGTGAAACTCACTAAAATGTTAGGCAGATCCACAAAATGGATGGCAGAGGCCATTTTCCCTCTCTGGGCCTCAGTTTCTCCACCTGTACCCTGAGGCCTGTCCAGGAGTCCTGGGTTTCCAAGTACTAGTCCATCTAAGCCAAGGATAGAGTCTACCTAACCCACCTCCCTATCTTCTCTCTCAGCTGTTAATGACAAGCTATTCTATGCGTTCTATTGTGGTTTCCTGCTATGCCCACACCTCAGTCACCTCTGTCCTGTTCAATCCACATGCTGAGGTCCATGAAGCCATCTTTGACCTGGATCTGCCTCGCCTTGCCTTTGTCTCCAATTTCACTGTGTAAGTCTGCTTCCAAACTCACTGCTTCATTCATTCATGCATACATTCATTCATTCTTTTGTTTCTTCTTTCAACAGAGCATCGTGATGAAGAGCATGCACTCTGAGATCAGAATTCTTGAGTTTGAAACCTGGCTCTGCCAGGTGTGGGACTCAGGACAAGTCACTTCACTTCTCAGTCTCATTTTACACATCTGTAAACTGGGGATAAAATTAGAACCCATCTGCATGGATTAAATGAGTTACTATATGTGAAGATATATGCTAAAATCGGTGCCAGGCACATAGTAAGTCCTTGATAATATTAGTTTGATTATTTCTTTAACAAACATTTCCTGATGCTGACTGTGTGACTTACACTGTGCTGGGTACTATGGAAAGAGGAAGATGAATTGCACAATGTCCCTACTCCCAAAGAGTTCCCAGTCTAATGGGGGACATAAAAAAGGAAACAGATAATTTTTAAAAAGTACACTGGGAGGAAAGAGAAGGGGGATGTGGGATGGTGGGAATGGTGAGGCCTGCCAGGAGACAGTGGTCAGTTCCCCACCACTAGGCAGTTGGAGAAAACCTCGCAGTGATGACACCTAGATTGAAATATGAGATGTTCACCAGGCAAGCAGGATGAGGGCAGGGCTGGGGAATCCAGACAAAAGGAGTACAGGAGTAAATGTTCCCTCATGAGGGGAACTGCAGGTACTTCAGTGTCACTGGAGTGTAAGGCACAAGCAGCGGTAGAAGAGTGGTCAGAAATGAGACTGGAGAGGTAGGGAAAGACTAGGAAGTAGAGGGCTGCCAAAGCCAGGCCGCCAACCTGGCCCTTACTTGATGGTTTCCAAATCATCTTATGGGTTTGCACACCCATCAGGAAAAACTTGATCATATACTCCCAAAATATTTATTAATTTATAAATTATATAAATATACTACTGAGCAAACATAGGTACATTATGAAGCATATGCAAAAATATAAATAAAGGATAAGGAAAAACACCCTGTAAGTAGAGTGCTAATATTCTTTTCAGACTCCCTCAGGATTTGTCTCCAGCACCCCCTGGAGCATGTGCACTTTACTTTAGAAATAACTGTGGCCCATAATGAGGAGACATGGCAAGGTTTTAAGCAAGGAGTGACATAGTGAAGTGGAGGTGGGCTGAAAGGGCCAGCCAGGAAGCAGAAAGAGCAGTAAGGAACCTGGGGCAGTGTCCACATGAGGGATGCTGAGGGCTGGAGCAGTGCACTGGTGGGGGATTTGAGAGACCATAAGGAGGGGCGTGGGGAGTAAGTAAATGTGGAGGGTGCCATCAAGGCTTGTCTGACCTGGTAGATGACAGGCCTTCTTCTTTTTTTTGGTGAGGAAGACTGGCCCTTAGCTAACATCTATTGCCAATCATCCTCTTTTTGCTGAGGAAGATTGTTGCTGAGCTAACATCTGTGCCCATCTTCCTTTATTCTGTATGTGGGACGCCACCACAGCATGGCTTGATGAGCAGTTCATATGTCTGCACCCAGATTCGAACTTGTGAACCCCCGGCCGCCAAAGCGGTGCACATGAACTTAACCACTATGCCACCAGGCGGCCCCTGACAGGCCTTCTTTGAGATGGTGAACATAGGAGGAGGAGAAGACAAGGGGAAGCTTAGCAGGGGGCCTCATTAGACCATGTAACACCTTAGTCAGAGTTAGAAAAACATCCCTAGCTTAAGGGAGAGAAACTCAGATTTAGCAGATGAGTGAGGCTGGCACAGGCAGTTTCAGCTCTTGATCAGACCCCCTCACTGGAGTGGAGTTTTGTGCTGTAAAGAACCTCTAAGCCTTGGAAGAGCAGCCCTGGGGTGTGGGCTTTGTCATCAGGAATCTTCTGGCCTTGATGGGAAGATGGCACTCCCCTGGAAAGAGGAAAGGTTGGAGGAGGTGACAGGCGTGCCCCTGGCCAAGGAGTTCAGGGCAGAGGTGCTGGGGTAGTCAAGGAGGGCTTCCTGGAAGCAGGATTTCCATATGGGTAAGTTTTGAAGGGACCAGGACCACTACATGTGGGGAACCCAGGGGCACCAAAGGCAAAAAAAGCAGGCATCAGTTTGGAGTATAGGGGCTAACCAGAGAGGTTGTTGGTCAAATGATGCAAGGGCCAAGCAGTCAGGCAGAATTTGGATTTTTGCTTCAATAGAAAGAACACCAAAAGAAATTTTTAAAAAAAATTAAGCAAAGCAGGCTGGAGGAAATGTTCTTGGGCAGACTCTGTGGAAAGTATGCTGGCTGGAGGCAGCACACACACAGAGGCCCCAGTGTGCTGATGCCAGACCAGCTCCACCCTACACCCCCACACCCCCTAAGAGACCTTGGGGCAGTGCCAGCTCAGCCCACCCCCACACTAGCCCAGCCACAGCAATAGCCTGTTTCAGCTGCCTAGAAACACTTCCACCTGAGTGGTCTCTTCTACAGGCTGCATGTCCTCCTCAAGTGTTCCTGGAAGCGGCTGCTTTGGCCCAGTAACTCCCTTCCCCCCATATCTGTGCCTCAGTTTCTCAATTTGTAAAATAAAGACTGCTGTTTCTGCCTCTTACAGAGTTGCACTACTGTCCCCTAAGACACTGAATTATCACCCCTCAAAGGCCAGCTCTGACCCATCCCTGCACTTTTCAAGATTTATCCATGACTCCCCATTCTCCATAGCAAAAGTCTTCACTACTATATGAGCTCATTGAGTCCGGTGTTCAAGGCCCTTTATTCTCTAGGCCTACCCAACCACTCCAAACTTGTCTCCATACCTCCTTTCCCTGCCCTTCTGCTCCAGCTCAATCTAACTAACTACTCGCTGTTTCCAGAAACACATTCTGTGTTTTCCTGCTGTGTGTCTGGAACGCCCATTCCACAAATAATTCTTGAGTGCCTGCTGTGTTCCAGGCCATATTCCAGGCACTGGAGATACAGCAGCAAATAAGACAGACAAAATCCCTGCCCTCAAGGAGCTCACAGTCCATTGGAGAAGACAGACAAAGAAAAAACAAACAAGGAAGTATATGTCAGTTTGTGGATAAGAAGTACCACAAAAAAATAGAAAGTAGAGCAAGGGAGATAGAAAGCGAGTGGGCAGCTGCTATTTAGAGTGATCAAGGATGTCTCTCTGAGGAAATGACATTTGAACAAAGACCTGAAAGAAGAGAGGGTATAAGACTTGCAAAGATCTGAAGGAAGAGTGTTCCAGGCAAAGGAAGCAGTAATTGCAAAGGCTCTGAGACAGAAGTGTGCTGAACAAATTCAAGAAACAGCAAGGAAGTTAGTGTGGCTGGAGCAGAATGAATGGGGGAAGAGTAGGAGATGGGGTTAAAGAGGTGACAGTGAGCCAGATTGTATAGGGCCATGGGGGCCCTGGTGAGGACTTTGGCTTTTACTCTGAGATAAGGAAGACAGGGGAAGGAGCAGATTGGGGAGCTACCAGGAACTCACTTTTGGGTAAGTTAAGCTTTAGATGCCCTAGTGGGTATTCTAGTGGAAATGTCAAGTAAGCAATTGGATATATAGGCCTGGAGTTCAAGGGACAGGTTCACACTGGAGATACAGATTTGGGCCTCATATGTATATAATGATATGTATATAAATGATATTTAAATCCATGTGGCTAGATGACCTCACCTAGGGAGTGACTGCAGAGAGGAGGAGAAAGGGAGGTCGAGAACAGAGCCTCGGAGTGCCTCAAATTTGCAAGTCAGGAAGGGAAGGAGAGTGAAGATCATCTGACCAGTAAGGATCATCTATCCAAATCCTCCCTGGCTTTCAGGCCCAGCACCAAAGCTGCCTCTTCTAGGACCCTTTCCTGAAGACTTGGGCAAAAGTGCTCCCTCCCTTCTTTGAACTCCTTTACACTTTATTACCTTCCTTAGAGCAATGGGAAAATGGGAGTTAGCAAGTCTGAGTTAGCATCCCATCAGTCTCTGAGCTCTCTGAGGTCAAGGCCCTCTCCTAGTCAGGACCAGATGCCTTTTGCATTCCATTTTCACAATTTTATTGCCTGTACCACTCACCATATTATTTACTTAATATAGTTTCTTTAGATAGATACGCTTTTTAAGATTACCTAAGTTAGTCTTATCCTAAGCAACAATATCTGTGAGCTAATGGGTTCAATGTGCTAGTTATATTTTTAATACACATTACAGTAAATATGTAACAGTTATAATAAAAATGTTCAGTTGTGTTCCACCTAAAGTTATTTTATATTATAAAACATGGAATTCATTCAACACTTGGGAAACATGGATTCCTAACACCAGGTCCACCATATGCCAATTATGTGGTCTCTGTCTCCCCATCTGACAAATGGAGATAATGATAACTGTTTCACCTGGTTTTATCTCCCTCACCTCTCCTCTCTTCTGTTGTTCCTTCTTTCACTCTGGCTTTATGATACCATTTTGCTCTTTCTCCCCATCCCCTATCCTCTTCCTCTGTCTTCTTTGTATGTCTCTTTCTCTCTATGTCTCTGATTATATTTTTTCTTTCGCTGTCTGTGTCTTTCCTTTTTCCTGTTCCATTAGGACCATCAACAATAAAGTCTACATTGCAGAAGTCAAAGAGAAGCACCAAGCAAAGAAAATCTATGAGGAAGCCCATCAGCAGGGAAAGACAGCTGCTCATGTAGGCATCAGGTAAGGCTCCATCCAGTTTGAAACATGACAAGTTCATTTTAGCTGTGTGATCAGTGGCTTACACATTGTTCTCTCTGGGCCTCAGTCCCTACCTCTGTAAAGTGAGGACAATGATCTCTACTTCATAGGGTTACATGAAGATGATGTGAGTTAATGAATATCAAACCCTGTTAGAGAGTAGGTGTTCAACAAATGGGAGTTTACTTCCCCATTTACACTTTCCTTCTCCTAGCAGGATGTAGCTTATTTAAGAATTGGTACCTTCCGGTAAGGTTATGTTCAAGGGAGATTTTTCTAAATCAAATCTTGTTTCCTACCTGAGTTCCATTCTGCTGGCAGAAATGTATTGTCTTCCTTCAGTGTTTTCTCCCAGCTTCCAAGAGTTTCATTAAACACATAAACTTTAGGTTTGGCTACCGCATACTGAAGGATTAATGCCATATAAACAAGTTTAGTCTAAAGCATGGGGTAGGGGTGGGTGTGAGGGGTTATTTGAAGGGGAAGAGGCATTATGTGTAAATTGAAAACTCTTTTTGTAAAACAAATCATTAGCCTCTTATTGTTCTATTCTAGATTCAGATTTTCACCAACAGAGATTGCTTATGAGTAAGCTGCCTGTAATAGAGTTTCTCAGGCAGAATATTTAGGAGGGTGAAAGAGGAAGAGAGACAGATTAATTAGTGGATGAGTGGATGACTAACTGTGGGTGAGAGACTTAGTTGAACTAGAAGCGTGGTCAGGTCTGCTGGGGCCAGGGTAGGAGTGGGCAGAACTAGGTCACCTATCAGCTCCCCTTCCCTTCATAAGATCCTATCCCCTTCCCACACTCCTCCCTTTCATGCCCGGGGACCAGAAATCGGAGAAGTTCCGCATCTCCACCAGCCTGGCAGCAGGCACAGAGGTGACATTTTCCCTGGCCTATGAGGAGCTGCTGCAGTGGCACCAGGGCTCGTATCAGCTGGTGGGGAGCCTGAGGCCTGGCCAGTTGGAGACAAGGCAGAGTGTAGAGGTCACAGTGTCATAAAGGACGGGCATTGGCTATGTTCACATACCACCTGTGAGAACCAGCCGCCTGCGTACCAACGTCCGTACAAGTATGTGGGCAGCACTATGGGTGAACGATGAAACCGGGCTTCCCTGAATGGAAACCTACCGATTTTCCCTAGGCTTCCCTCTAGTACTACTTCTGACCTGTGCTCACTGCCAAGATCCTTCCCCATTCAAACAATGAAAAGAGGGCATGTTTGGAGTTGAAGATATTTGGGTTGCAAACTTGTTCTGATCTTTGCAAACTGTATGAAACCAGTGGTTCAGTAACTCCCCAGAGTCGTGATTCCCCTCTTGAAAAAGCAAAGACGTGGGGAGGAGTTGCTGGAGAAGCTCCATGAAATCATGTGTTAACAATGTTGAGGGTTGGAGAAGCTGCAATGGCCAAATCTTGCTTTCCTCTGGAATCACCACTGAGAACGGAAGGGCAATGGGAGGACAGTGTGAAGTGCAGGCAGCCCTGGAGGATACCATCTCAGACCCTGCGGGCCAGAGAGATGTCCTGACTGCCAGCCATGCTTCAAATTTCTTCTAGAGGTGTTTAAAGGCCAGGCTGGCTACATCAGAATCACTATGTGAGCTGTTAGAAATATAGATTCCTGGACCCGACCCTTCTGGAGTCTGGTTCAGTACCTTGGGGAGGGGCCCAAGAATCTGTTTCTGACAAATTTGCAGGTGAACTTGATGTTCAGCCAGGTTGGAGAACCACTGAGCTGGCCTAGCCACCTCCTCTGAGAGATGAGTGGACAGGCACAGAGAAATCACTCACGTCATGTGGCCACCCACGCCAAACAGTTTAGCTTTTCAGATTCTGCCTAATTTGACCCTGCTGACCCCTACATGTGGTGCACGTAGAGGAGAGAAACAGGCACACAGACCTGGGTTCAAATCCCAGCTTTGACCTTCCCCTAAGGTGGGAACACAGGCAAATCACTCAGTTGCTCTGCTTCACTTTTCCCATCTGTACGATGGGGAGATGCCATCTATGGCTGAGGACCACTGTGAGAATTTGAGAAAATTCCTCCCTGCAAATCACTGGTACAGAGTAATGAAGATTTGATGATAACTGTAATCATTAGCATTATCGAGCACTTACTAAGATCCAAGTATGGTTCCAAATGCTTTACATGAATGGTCTCCTTTAATCCCCACAAGTGCTGTCTATGAAATAGGAGCTATTATCATCTCTGTGCTGCAGATGAGGAGACTGAGGCTTAGAGAGTGTGACTAACTTGTCCAGGGGCCCTCAGGCAGCATCTGAGTCCTTGGAGCCTGCATTCTTTAGCACTAAGCTATAAATGGCAGCTCCCTCCCCCTTCTCATTAAAGGTTAAAACAGAGGGTACAGCCAATCCTGTGGGGATAAAACAGAACAAAGACCTCTGAAAGGAAGGAAGCCAAGGGAATGTATGTAAGCAGGCGCCTCAGAGAGTATGGGGGCTCAGTTTGCCCCTAAGCTTCCTGACAGCTGTAGCAGGAAGGGGAGGGGGAGCAGAGTTCCCAAGTTTCCATTTTCTTGAAAAAAGGAGGCACAGAGACATGTCTAAATGGACATTTGTCTTGGACTGAAATTCCAGAGGAGTTGATCTTGTGGCCAGCCCAGCAAACATCCGGGACTAGAAATTCATCTGTGATTTTGTGAGGCGCTAAAAGGCTTATTCCCACACGTGATTCTGAGAATCAGAAGGCAGATGGGGAAGAGAAGACATGAAATTCTATCCCAGAGAGGAACCTTGCTAGACTGCAATTTCCCACAGCAGTAAGGGGGCATGGGAGGAGACCTAGGCCCTGTCTGCATGTCTGGATCTCTCCACAACACATACCACATGGCCTCTCTGGGGGGAGACCCAGGCTCCTGGTCTACCTGGGGACGTGACACTACTCCGGAGACTGGGCCCCAGGATGGATGGCAAGTGAGCCAGGGTGAGGTTGTGAGTGAGGGTCAGACTGCCAGAGCCTGGGAGCTGAGGGGACGGCTGGGTCTGTCAGGCTGGGCTTGCTGGAAGAGGCAGAGCAGGAGGAGCTGGCTGTAGGATTTCAAGAGGAGCACGGCATTTGGGCAAGTGGAAGGGCATCGTGGGCAGGAGGAGCAGCAGATGGTGCGGGGGTTACTTCTCACCCTCCCCAGATATTGCCCCTTTTGAGGTCCCTTTACCTGGCTTTCTGCCTGGTGAACCCTCCATGCCACCCCACCTCAACCCTCCCCACCCATACAGGTGAGGCTGACTTGCCCCCATCCACCAGGATTGAGAGAGGAGAGAGCTGTGTCCAAATCACTTTCTGCCCGACACTGCAAGACCAGTCTGCCTTCTCCAGCTCAGGCATCATGGCCGATTTCATGGTCCAGTATGATGTAGTCATGGAGGACATCATTGGAGATGTGCCGGTGAGGGGGCTAGGGGAATGGAAAGAGCATGGACTCTGGAGTCAGACAGGCCTGGGCAATAACCTGGCCTCCACAAGTTGCTCATTTGGTTCTCCCTAGGGATCAGTGATAACTAGTGAACATGGACAGGATGATGTGACTTCACACCTTTGGAGGCACATGTGCTCCCTCAAAGGGTTGGAGACCTGGAACTCTATAAATTGAATCAGGCTCCAAATGAATCCATTCCTAATTGAATCCAGTCATAGCCCACTCTTAACCAGTCCTTTTGGAAAGTGAACCATTGACCAGTAATTGGCCCCTCACACTCATGGGCCCTCACACTTTCAGCAGCTCTGTACTCTCACGTTCTCTTGGAATTTCTTGCTGTCTCTAAGTTTTAAAAATTCTTTTTGCCTCATTGAACCATCTGCCTAAACAGGGAGCCCTTAAGTTCTGAGCTCACACACTCATGAAGAACTTGGAGGGGTCCCATGCGGTACCGGGGGCGGGGGGGCCAGGTAGAGCACTGGTCCAAGACCCTTGGCTTGACGGCAGTGATTGCACAGCAGCCTGAGATGTCTGGTCCCAGTCTGCCTTTCCCGCCACACCTCTCACCACCTCGAGCCACACAAAACACCCTCCGGCTGCCCTACACCACAACATACCACAACACACACCTTTCTCCCAAAACACCTAAACCTGCCACTCATCCGTGTCTGAGCATTCGTTCATACTCTCTGCTGTCCTGGGAATGTCTTCTCCCTCCTTTCTCCACTGGTCAGTGTCCTCCTCGTCCTTAAAGACCTTGTTCAAATGCCACCTCCCTGGTGATCTCACCCAACTCAGAATTCTTCTCTCTGCTCTGAGCTAATACAGCGCTTTGGTTGCACCTCTCCTCGTGCACTTATTCATTCATTCATTCGTACGTGGATACATCTCCACTGAGCAGAGTAACGCTAGCCCAGTCCTGTCCTCGTTGACTCTGAGAACTCAGAAATGAGTTGAGCACAGCCCCTAATTTCCCTCCGGCATGTGCCAGTCCTGAAGGAGTCAGATACATAGAGCCATAGCAGTCATAAAATGTTCTAAGTGCTGTGTATAAATCTGTAATGGGTTATGTGAGGATACCACTGAGGAGGTTCAGGAAAGCCTGCCTAAAGGAGCTGGCCTTTAAATTAGCATGGGAAAAATGATTAGACTCTGCCTCTCCCTGGGCCAATAGGGTGAAGGGAAATGCATGCAGAGAGAGGGGGAACAACATGTGCAGAGGCAGAGAGGTATGGCACAGTCTGTTGTGTAGGAGGAATAAAAATAATTCACGCTCTCAGAATAGGAGCTGAGGGTACCCTGCCAGCAGGTGGCAGCAGGGGCCTTAACCTAGTGTTGTGTCATGTGTGTTTGTTAATTGAGGTATTTGTCTGCTTGTCCATTTTTTTTACCTACCCTACCATTGCCTGGAGTAGAAATACAGATAGAACAGATGGAATTAGGCATTAAATAGTATGACCGATGATAATCCCATCCACTGTGTGCACTGCCTCCTGTGTCCCCCCACCAAGAACCCCTCAATTCACCTCCCATTCCTACGCGAGTATGCCCATCTTTCAAAGCCCAGCACATTTACCCCTTCATTCACTCAGTCAGGACTCCCTGGGCACCTAACCTGTGTCAAGCCCAGTGCTGGCTGACGTCGGGAACCCTGAAGCGAATCACACACAGATTTTATTCACTGTCTCTGGGTGAAACAGAGAGAGACAATATTGACACAAGATGAGAAGTGCTCTTTCAGTGACAGCACAAAGTATGATGGAAGCCATCATGAAGGGAAAGGAACTCAGGGAAGACTCCCTGGAGGAAGTAAAGACTGACCTAGGTGTTAAAGAATGCAAAGAAGTATACCAAGTTAGGAGGGGGGCTGTGAGAAGGGAAAGGTATTCTAGCAAACTGGGGGCTGCATGACACAAGGCATGGAGGCTGGAAATATCCAGGGGTGTCTAGGGAACTACAAGTGGGTTGGAGTTCCTGGAGCATTAATTTGAGGCACAAGAAATGATGAGAGGTGAGTCTGAAGGCAGGGAGTGCTGCAGGGGCATGATAAGGAACATGAAATTTGTCTTGAAGGTGACCAGGGAGCCACGAGGAGGAATGATATTATGCGGTTAGTGTTTAGAAAGACCAGACTGAGCAGCTGCTGCAAAGATGCATGAATGGGAGGGGCCACAATAGAAGCAGGGAAACGAGAGAGAAAGAAGTCCCTGATTTGGGCTTTGTTAGTTTGGGATGGAAAAGACGGGTGGACCTGAGACATATCCAGCAGATAAAACCAGCAGGAATTTGTGGCTGATTGGATGTGGGGAGTGAGGGGTACAGGAGGATTCAAGGGTGACACTCAGGTTTGTATCCAGAGTGACCATGTGGATGATGGTACCTCTAAATGACAAAGGCGCACAAGGGCAGGATGGGGGGAAGATAATGAATTTATTGTTTGGGCAAGATACATTGGAGGCATCTTCAGACATCCAAGGGAACAGGTCCAACGGTGGGTGGGTATGCAGTTGTGGAGGGGGAAGAGTGGAGAGCATTGCACCGGACAAAGAGATGTGGAGTCATCAGTGGAGATTCATGGGTTGAAACCAAGAGAGCTAGGTGGGTGACCCAGGGACAATGTGTACAGCCAGAAGAGCAGATCCAGGATGGCAGTTGCTAAGGCAGAGCTTCCCAGTCCAGGAGCTATAGCTCCTCAGCCTTCAGGGTGTCCCACCCCACCAACTGCCAACAGCCTGCTCAGAGCTCTAAATCGCCACCACTTCCCTCCATTGTGCTACAAAAAGATGATCATTTTCTTTGCATGCTGTGACTGAAAAATATTGGGAAGCACTGCTTAAAGGACAGGGGAGAAAATGGAGCCCAGGAAAGCAACTGCATCAGGCAGGCCAGAGAGCTGGTAGGAGAATAAGGAGAGTTCTCTATCCCAGAATCCCAGGGGAAAAGATTTTCTGGGGACCAGAAGTGACCACCAATTGTGAAACACATCAGGAAGGTGCAGTCCGATGAGATTCAAAATACCCTCATGGAGTTTGGAAACCAACTAGTCATTGTTGCCTTTAGTGAGAGAAGTGTCAGTACGTGGTGGGGGCAGTTTGTGGTGGGCAGAGGAGTGAACTGAAGGTGAGAAGACCACTGCAGGTGCTGATTTCATTACTTTAGCCTGCTACAGGGAGGAGAGAAGCTGGTTTGAGGTTTGGGCGGGGTTGGGATCAATGGGGGCTGTCTTAGTGGATGGAAAAGACACAAACATTCTTATATTCTAAGGAAGTCCCGGTAGGGTGTGTGGGGTGGGTTGGAGAGAAGGGGCCTGACTGGTGGAGGAGGTGCTGGAGGCTCAGAGTGCATGGGGTCTGGGGCAGGACTGTTTTGTCCTTAAGTAGAGGAAGAGGTGTATGGGGATGTAGACCCTGTGCAAGGGTGGGGCAGGCAGTCCAAGAAACATGGCCTGGTGCCCTTAATTTTCTTCATGAAGAAGGAAGGGAGACATTTCCTGAGAGTAGGGTGTCACGACAGCTGAGGGGAGTGTGAGAGGTTGATGACCTGGGTCATGCCTCTGGCTTATAGGATACGAGGTGTGGGGTCACCAGTGAGAGGAAGGGACCATGGAGAGGTAGGCATGTCATTTTCCCAAGAAACTCTCACCTACCCAGGTATGGGAGGAACAGAGGGGGACAGCTGGACTCTGCCTTTGGCTTGGGCAGTGGCAGGATGCTCAACCCAACCCTTTGGGAAATGCTGTAGAATGCCAGGAGAAAGTGGAGATAGAGGCTGCATCTGCACTTGTGAATTAATTTAAAGGCTGAGGTCGAGAGGAATAGAAAGATGCCCTCCCATCTCCTCCTTCTCCCACCGAGAGAGGAGGAGAAGTGTGTACAGCCTTGTGATCAGAGACTGCCTGAATGGCAGAGAGGAGAATAAGCTGGTTATCCCAGGGCAGAGCCTGCTTTAGGCTACTGGGCAGCACAGACCCTCAGCAAACCCATACTTCCCCAGGCTGAGCTGACTCTGGTCCTGGGGGCCCTCCCAGCTTCCCTCCCTGCCCTTCCCTCAGCTGTCCCAGCCCCCAGGCTCTGCAGAGGGTGAGATGGAGTGGGGAAGGGGTCACCAGCCAACCACACCCCCGCCAGCCCAAGGCATCTGCACCTGGTCTGACCAATCCTCTCTGAACAAACAGCTCACTCAGCCTCTGCTCCCTCCTCCCCTCCCTGCTCTGCCCAGCAACAGCAGAGAGGAGGTTTAAGGAGGAAAGGGAGGCCCTGCAAACTCCCAGCCCCTGGCAGCAATGGAGCCGGGCCCCAGGCTCACTCTATAGAGGGAGGTTAAAACAATACTTGCAGTTCCTGGAGCCCAGGCAAAAATGTCCCTAGGGACCCTCAAGACTGTGCAAGCCCAGCTCTCACAGACAGGAACTCACATATTACAGAGATCCTGATCCTTGGAGCCTTGGGCCACAGCCAGTCTCGTTCACTCCACAGCTCTGGGGCAGGCCCTGGGCTGACAGCCTGAACAGCAGAGATACAGTTCTGGTGGAGGAGATGGACATGGAACAAACAATCGCACAAATGCCTACTTAACTGGAAACAGTGATAGATAAAGCCTAGAAAGGAAAAGAGCAGGGTGTTATGCGGAAGAATAAGAGACTCCTGATTTAGACTGGCTTTCACGGTTCTTAGTTTCACTTCCTTTGTCCAGATTTACGATGGCTATTTTATGCATTACTTTGCTCCCAGAGGCCTCCCACCTGTCGAGAAAAATGTGGTGTTCGTTATTGACGTGAGCGGCTCATGTTCGGTACCAAGATGAAACAGGTAACAAGGACCTTTGGGACCTTTCATAGCTCTGTTTTTTAGAAGGCTCAAAAAGCAGAAAGTGCCGGAACAGTGGTTCCCTGGGGCCAGAGACCCTACCATCCCATCACCCTTGGATCTTACAGGCCTGGGCCTACCTTAGAGTCCTGGTACCTTACATATCAGGAGCCATGTAGACCTGGAGCCACAGAATCCTGGGAACATTGAAATGTTGAATTATGGAGCCTGAAACCATTGAGACCCTCAGCCACAAAACTCCAGGTCTCATAAGGGCCCAGAGTCATAGAACCTTTGAGCTAGAGTACTCTGGTATCATAAAACTTGAGTCAAAAAAATAAAACCTTAGTCATTTTAGACTCTGAACCTCTCAGAGGCCATGGGTTTTTGTTTTTGTTTTACTTCAAAGCCAAAAAAATACAGGGCATTGGCATTGTAGTGCTTAGAAACCATAGAGTCCTGGGTCCATCTAGATTTAAATCTTGTGGCCCTTCTACCAGAGCAGCCTTGAAACAGAATACTGGAGCCATAGGCCAAAGAGATTTTGACTTTAGACCCTGAATCCATAAAGTTCTGGAAGCAGCATTTTCAAACCATAGTACTCTGGGGCTCTAGAATTATAAGGTTCAAGTGTCCTGGGACAGTGTAGCCTTTGCACCTTAAAGCTTTGAACCACAGAACTCTTGGGAGGTAAGGTATAGGATTCGGGATCCACTGAATTTTAGCATCATGGGTACATGGATTCTTAAGACCTTAGGAGGTCATTGGAAATTAAAGCTTTGGAATGTCAGGAGTCTTTGACCTCATAAAGCCTCAAATCTCTAAGCCTAGATATCCTAGGGCAATGCTGATTTTTCAGCCCCTCAACTATAGTGTCTTTGGACTAACCCTGTCTTCTGCTGTATCCAGTCTACTGTTAAATTTGTTTAGTGAGTACCTAATTTCAGGTATGGATTTTTTTTGTTTTAGAAAGCAGTGTTAGTGACTTCAAAGTCAGGTCACTAGAAAGTGCCCTCAGTCAGGCAAAAAGACCAAAAATAACAAAAACAATGTAGTAAAGCATTAGAAACAAGTGGCAGAAAGTCAAATGATGAACTCTATTAACTTATAGATTCTAATAGCTCAGAGAACACCAATTAGGGAAAATGCAAAGAAAACTACACCTAGGTACACCATGGGAAAACTGTTAAAAAATAATGGAAGGAAAAAAATATCAAGAGCATCAAGAGAGGGAAGTATTATCTTTAAGGGAAGAACAATACATCATATAAATAAACTTTGAAAAGAAACTGTGGAAGCTAGTAGGCGATGGAATGACATTTTTGAGGAGTTAGAAAAAAAAATAACCCAAGCTAGCATTCTGTACCCAGCATAAATGTTCTTCAGATATGAAGCTAAAATAATGACATTTTCAGACAAATACTGATAGTATTTATTGCCAGCAAACTCAAACTACAAGAGGTATTAAAGGATGTTCTTTATGCTAAAGTAAAATGAACCTAGATGGACTAACATAATTGTAGGAAGGAATGAAGATTTCTTGGAAGGATACATATATGGGTAAATATAAAATAATACTGACTGTGGCAACAATATTAATTACATGCTATGGGATTTATAGTATGTAGAAGCAAAAGATATTAAAATCATAGTGCAAACTGCATAAAGGAGGTAAACGGAGTTAAATAGTTTTGTGGTTCTTTCATTCTTTGGGAAGTGGTTAAACTACTAAGTTAAGGTAGACGATAATGAGGCAAGAATGCATATTGTAATATTTAGGGTAAACATGACAACAATAATACAACATTATATAACTAGAAATCTGATAAATGAAATAAAATGAAACAATGAAATACTAATTAATCCAAAAGAAGGTAGGGAAGGAGGACTAAAGATACAAAGAATAGATGGAACAAATAGAAAAGAAACAGCGAGATATTAGACTTAAACTAAACCATGTCTTCATTATATTAAATATAAACACACCTTACTATTCAGCAAAAAGACTAAAAAAGACAGAATTCAATTACATTTTTTTTGTAAAAGAATAGATAGATCTTAAATATAAGGATACAGATAGGCTGAAACTAAAAGGATGGCTGGTGTGCTTGTATTAATGCCAGACAAAACAGACTTTGAATCAAGAAATATTACAAAAGGTAAAGAAGAATGTTTTATCATGATAAAAGGATCCATTCAATTGAAAGACATAACACTTATAAATTTTTATGCACCCATTATCACAGGTTTGAAATATGTAAAACAAAAGTTGATAGAAATAAAAGGAGACATAAATTCACAACCATAAGTAGAGATTTTAACATACTTCTCTCAGTAACTAATAAGACATTTAGTTAACAAATACATAAAGATATGGGTGATTTGAACAATATTAATCAATTTGACATAAATTACATCTATGGAGCACTACACCAAATGATAGCAGAATACGCATTCTTTTTAAGTGCACATGGAACAATTACCAAAAGAGACCACATTCTGGGATACGTCATTTTTTTTCCACTTTAGAAATTCACATTAAAATCACAATGAGATATGCTACACATCTATTAGAATATTTAAAAAAACAAAACCAAACTAAAGCAAAACAAAACTTGCAATACTAAGTGCTGGTGAGGATACAAAACAACAGAAACTCTCATATATTGCTGGTGGCAATGCAAAATAGTACAGCCACTATGGAGAGGGGATTGAGAGTTTCATATAAATTTAGAAATAAACTTGCCCTATAACCAAGAAATCCTATTCCTAGGATTTTATTTTCCAATAGAAAATAAAACTTAAATTCACACAAAAATTTGTAAAGGAATGTTTTTAGTGGCTCTATTCATAATCGCCAATTAAAAGGAAACAACTCAAACGTCCTTCAATTGGTGAATAGTTAAATAAACAGTAGTAGATCCACACAATGGCATGCCTAGAGAATTGACAACTCATGTTCACATGAAAACCTGTACACAAATATAGCAAGTTTATTCATAATTTTCAAAACCTGGATACAACTCCAGTGTCCTTCAGTTGGTGAATAAATAAACAAGCTCTGATACACCCATAGAATAGAATACTACTCAGCAACAAAAATACATGCAGCAACATGGATGAATCTCCAATGTGTTATGTTAAGAGAAAAAATTACAGATTCCAAAGGCTACATACTGTATGATTCCATACACATGACCTTCTGGAAAAGGCAGTGTTAGTGAAAAATAGACTTGTGATTGTTGGAACCTGGGGGGGGCCGTGGAGGAGTTGATAAGAAGGGACAAAACAAGAGAGTTTTTTAAGGTGATGGAATTGCTCTGTATCTTTCTTTTGTTTTGGGTTACATGACTATATGTATTTATCAAAGTCATAGAATTATAGACCCAAAATAGTAACTTTTACCCAATCCAAATAAAGTGAATAAAAAGTACTTATTATGAGCTTCTTTATGTTTGTAGAACTGGTAACTTCAATGAATGATAAAATTTCTCTAAAAATACAACTTACTGAAACAGATAAAAGATTAAATTAAAAGTGTGAATAATTCTCCATATGTTAAATAAATCAAATATGTAACTGAATCATTTTTTACCAAGAAAACTCAGATGTAGGTTGATGCCCTGGCAAATTCTTTGAAACATTTAAGAAAGAAATATTTACCTATGTTACATAAACTATTTCAGAGAATTTAATAAAGATGAAACATTTTGCAAATTGTTATGAGGCCAGATTAACCCTGATACCAAAATCTGATGAGGACACTACAAGTAAAGAAAAATACAGGTTATTAACTTTCGTGAACATGCAAATCTTGTAAACAAACTATTTGCAAATTGAACCCTAATGATATATGAAAAGGGTGATACGTCATGACTGAGAGGTTTATTCCAGGAATGCAAGTTAAGGAAATAATCAACAGAGTGAAGAGGCAATGTACAGAATGGGAGAAAATCTTTTCAAACCTTAAATCTTATAGGAGTTAATATCTAAAACATACAAGGAACTCCTACAACTCAACAGCAAAAAAACTAACTGATTAAAAAATGGGCTAAGGACTTGAATAGACATTTTTCTAAAGAAGGCATCAAATGACTAAGAGATATATGAAAAATTGCTCAATATCACTAATCATCAGGGAAATGTAAATCAAAACTACAATCAGATATCGCCTCACACCTGTCAGAATGGCTATTATTAAAAAAAGACAACAAATGTTGGCAAAGATGTGGAGAAATTAAAACCCTTGCACACTGTTATTGGGAATGCATAGTATTCCCAATACTAGGCTGCTATGGAAAACTGTAAAGATTACTCAAAAATTAAAAATGGAACTACTATTTGATCCAGTAATCTCACTTTGGGATATATATCTGAAGGAAACAAAATCATTATCTTGAAAAGTTATTTGCATTCTCATGTTCATTGCAGCACTATTCACAATAACCAAGATCTGGAAAGAACCTAAATATCCATTGACAGATGAATGAACAAAGAAAATGTGGTAAATACAGACAATGGAATACTATTCAGCCTTAAAAAAAGAAGGAAATTCTGAAGTATGTGACAACATGGATGACCCTTGTGGACGTTAAGCTAGTGAAATAAACCAGTCACAGAAAGACAAATACTGCACGATTTCTCTTACTTGAGATATCTAAAATAGTCAAATTTATAGAATCAGAGAGTGGAATAGTGGTTGCCAGAGGCTGGGATTAGGGAAAACTGGGGAGTTATTAATAAAGGGCTAAAGTTTCAGTTAAGCAAGAGGAATAAGCTCTAGATATCTGCTGTAGAACATGTATGTATAATCAACAATAATGTACTGTACACTTACAAATTTGTTAAAAGGGGGGATCTCATGTTAAGTATTCTGACTACAATAAAATACAATTTTTAAAAATTAATCATTGCGAAAAAGAAATGAGCAACCTACCCAACAGAGAGTTCAAACAAAGAGTGTTAAGGATGCTCACTGATCTGGGGAGAAGAATAGATGAACTCAGTGATAATGTCAACAAAGAAATGGAAGATACAAAAAAGAACCAATCAGAAATGAAGAATACAATACTGGAAATGAAAAATTCACTAGAGGGACTCAAGCAGAGTAGAGGATACAGAAAAATGGGTCTGTGAGCTGGACTCAAGACTAGAAGAAATTACGAAGCTGAACAGGTAAAAGAAAAAAGAATTAAAAAGTGTGAGGACAGTCTAAGGGACCTCTGGGACAACATCAAGTGCACTAACATCCATGTCATAGGTGTCCCAGAAGGAGAAGAGTGAGACAAAGGTGCAGAGTATCTATTTGATGAAATAATAGATGAAAACTTCCCTAACCTAAGGAAGGACAGGTACAGGAAGCACAGAGAGCACCAAACAAGATAAACACAAAGAGACCCACACCAAGACACATCATAATCAAAATATCCAGAATTAAAGATAAAGAGAGAATCCTGAAAGCCGCAAGAGAAAGACAAGTTACATAGAAAGGAAACCCCATAAGGCTATCAGCTGACTTCTCAGCAGAAACGTTACAGGTTAGAAGAGAGATGCACGATATATTTAAAGTGCTAAAAGGAAAAAACTTTCAGCCAAGAATACTCTACCTGGCAAGGTTATCATTCAAAATGGAAGGAGAGATAAAAAGTTTTCCAGAAAAGCAAAAATTAAAGGAGTTTGTCACCAAGAAACCAGTGCTGCAAGAAATGTTAAAGGGACTGATTTAAGGGGAAAAGAGAAGAGCACAAATAGGAAAAAAAATATCTATTTCCATGATAAGAGGGTAATGGATACAAATGCACAAAAAAGAGGTTAGATATGATATCAAAAACATAAAATGAGGGAGGTAGGGAGTTAAAGAGTAGAGCTTTCAGACAGAGGTCAAACTAAAGAGACCATCAATTCTGTATAGAGGACTACTAAACACTGAGAAAAAAAAAGTTAAAAAATGTCAGTAAGTACATACTTATCAATAGCTACTTTAAACATCAATGGACTAAATGCTCCAATTAAAAGGCATAGGGTGGCTGATTGGATAAAAAATAGAAGACCCATATATATGCTGCATACAAGAGACAAACTTCATACCTAAAGACACTCACAAACCGAAAGTGAAGGGATGGAAAAAGATACTCCATGCAAATGGCAATGAAAAGAAAACTGGGGTAGCAATACTCATATCAGACAAAATAGACTTTAAAACAAAAACTGTAAAAAGAGACAAAGATTGGCATTATATAATGATGAAAGGGACAATCCAACAAGAGGATATAACACTTGTAAATATCTACGCACCCAACGTAGGAGCACCTAAATATATAAAGCAATTATTAACAGACATAAAAAGAGAAATATATACCACATCTTCTTTATCCATTCGTCCCTTGATGGGCACTTAGGTTGCTTCCAAGTCTTGGCGATTGTGAATAACGCTGCAATGAACACAGGGGTGCATGTATCTTTACGCATTGGTGTTTTCACATTCTTTGGATAAATACCCAGCAATGGAGTAGCTGGATCATATGGTAGTTCTATCCTTGATTTTTTGAGGAATCTCCATACTGTTTTCCATAGTGGCTGCACCAGTTTGCACTCCCACCAGCAGTGTATGAGAGTTCCCCTCAGAGGGAGAAGGTCAAATACTATATGATTTCCTTCATTAAGTTGTAGATAATAACAAAATTAAACAAACACATAGAGACAGAGATTGGATTGGTGGTTACCAGAGGGGAAGTGGGGAGGGAGGAGGGTGAAAGGGATAATTTGGCACATGTGTGTGGTGATGGGTTGTAATTAGTATTTGGGTGGTGAACATAACGTAATCTATGCAGAAATAGAAGTATAATGATGTACACCTGAAATTTATACAATGTTATAGACCAATGTTACTTCAATAAACAAAAAATTAAAGAAATAAATAAAATACTGATTCAATTACAAAAAAAATTAATCATTGTTTAAAGATATATTATCAAAAGTGGAACTAAAAGAAGTAGAAGATATATATGCCCTTTATCTACTGAAAACCTAATTCATAATAAAAAAATCAAAGCAAAATCACATCAAAGAAAACTCCTGCTCCAGATACATTCAGTGTTAAATTTATTAAACACTTAAGCTAGAAATAACACTAAACCAGCACAACCTTTTTCAGAAAATCAGAAGAGGGAACACTTTCCAATTCATTTTATAAGGCTAGCAGTACAAAACTATCTTAGAAAGTACAGATGAATATTCCTTATGCACATTGACATGAAAATTCTTTTTTTCCCAAGTTTTATTGAGAAATAATTGACATAAATCACTGTATAAGATTAAGGCATACAGCATGATGCTTTGCTTTACATATATTGTGAAATGCTTACCACAATAGGTTCAGCTAACATCCATCTTCTCGTATACATACAATAAAAACAAAAGAAAGGGAAAAAAAAGGACAGAAATTTCTCCTTGTGGTGAGAACTCACACAACTTTCCTATATATCATATAGCAGTGTTATCTATAGTCATCATGGTATACATTACATCCCTAGTACTTATTTATCTTATAACTGGAAGTTTGCACCTTTGGAAAGCCTTCTTCCCATTCTCCCTCTCCCTACCCTCCCCCTCTGGTAACCATGAGTAGGAACTCTTTTTCTATGAGCTTGGCTTTTTGTTTTTTTTTTTTTTTTAGCTTCCACATGTAAGTGAGATCATACAGTATTTGTCTTTTTCTGTCTGACATTTCATTTATCATAATGTCTTCAAGATCCATCCATCTTGTCACAAAAGGTAGGATTTCCTCATTTTTTTGTGGCTGATTAATATTCCATTGTATATATACGCCACCACTTCTTTATCTGTTCATCCATCAATGGACACTTAGGTTGTTTCCATGTCTTGGCTATTGTAAATAATGCTGCAATGAACATGGGGCTGCAGACATCTTTTTGAGTTAGTGTTTTCACTTCCTAGACACAAAAATTCTTAGTGAAATATTAAATGCAATCTAGCAATGTATAAAAATGATAACATATCAATCCAAATGGGGTTTATCCCATTAGTGCAAGTTTGGTTTAACGTTCAAAATTCAAACAACGTAATTCACAACATTAATAGACTAAAAGCAGAAAAATCATGATCTTGTCAAAAGATACAGAAAAAGCATTTGACAAAGTTCACCACTCATTCATGATAACAATGCTCAGCAAGATAGGAATTTCCTCAATCTGTTAAAGAAAATCTACAAAAAACCTAAGGTGACACCATACTTAACAGTGAAAAACTGAATGTTTTTTCCCTGGGATAAATCCCACTTGATAGCGGTGTATGATTCCTTTTTTATGTGTGTGTGAGGAAGATCAGCCCTGAGCTAACATCCATGATAATCCTCCTCCTTTTTCTGAGGAAGACCGGCTCTGAGCTAACATGTATTGCCAATCCTCCTCCTTTTTTCCCCCTCAAAGCCCCAGTAGATAGTTGTAATCCTTTTAATGTATTGTTGTATTTGATTTACTAATATTTTGTTGAGGATTTTTCCTTCTTTATGTTCATCAGAGATATTGGCCTGTAATTTTCTTCTTTTGTGTTGTCTTTGTCTGGTTTTAGTATTAGGGTAACATTGGCCTTATAAAATGAGTTAGGAAGTATCCCCTCCTCTTAAATATTTTGAAAGAGTTTGAGAAGGATAGGTATTAAATCTTCTTTGAATGTTTGGTAGATTCACCAGGGAAGCCATCTGGTGCTGGACTTTTGTTTTGGGGAGGTTTTTGATTACTTTTTCAACCTCCTTACTAGTGATTAGTCTATTCAGATTCTCTATTTCTTCTTGATTCAATTTTGAAAGGTTGTATGATTCTAGGAATTTATCCATTTCTTTCAGGTTATTCAATTTGTTGGTGTAAAGCTTTTTGTAGTATTCTCTTATAATCCTTTGTATTTCTGTGGTCTCTGTTGTAACTTCTCTTTTGTTTCTGATTTTATTTGTCTGAGCTTTCTCTCTCTCATTTTTTTTCTTGGTGCGGCTACCTAAAGGTTTGTAAATTTTCCTTATCTTTTCAAAGAACCAGCTCTTACTTTCATTGATACTTTCTACTGTTTTTTTAAGTCTCTATTTCATTTATTTTTGCTCTCAATTTTATTATTTCCTTCCTTCTACTGATTTTGGGCTTTTTTTGTTCTTTTTCTAGTTCCTTTAGGTGTAATGTTAGATTCTTTATTTGAGATTTTTCTGGTTTCTTGAGGTAGGCCTGTATTGCTATAAATTTCCCTCTTAGAACTGCTTTTTTTGTTGTTGGTTAATAAACTTTTAATTTTAGAATAGTTTTATTTTATTTTTTATTGCAGTAGCATTGGCTTATAAAATTATATAAATTTCAGGTATACATCATTATATTTCAATTTCTGTGTAGATTACCTCATGTTCACCACTCAAAGGCTAATTAAAATCCATGACATACACACATGCCTAATCTCCCCTTTCACCCTCCCCCTTCCCCTCTGTTAACCACCAATCGAATCTCTGTCTCTATGTGTTAGGTTGTTGTTGTTTTATCTTCTATTTATGCGTAAGATCATATGGTATTTGACTTCCTCCCTCTGACTTATTTCACTTAGCATAATACCCTCATGGACAATATCATCCATGTCATCACAAATGGCCAGATTTTATCATTTTTTATGGCTGAGTAGCATTCTATTGTGTATATATACCACATCTTCTTTATCCATTCATCCCTTGATGGGAACCTAGGTTGCTTCTAAGTCTTGGCTATTGTGAATAATGCCTGAATGAACATAGGGGTGCATATATCTTTACCCATTGGTGTTTTCATGTTCTTTGGGTAAATACCCAGCAGTGGAATAGCTGGATCATATGGTAGTTCTATTCTTAATTTTTTGAGGAGTCTCCATACTGTTTTCCATAGTGGCTGCACCAGTTTGCATTCCCACAAGCAGTGTATAAGAGTTCCCTTCTCTCCACATCCTCTCCAACACTTATTTTCTTGTCTTGTTAATTATAGCCATTCTGATGGGCGTGAGGTGGTATCTCAGTGTAGTTTTGATTTGCATTTCCCTGATAGTTAATGATGTTGAACATCTTTTCATGTGCCTATTGGCCATCTGTATATCTTCTTTGGAAAAATGCCTGTTCAGATCTTTTGCCCATTTTTTAACTGGGTTGTTAGTTTTTTTGTTGTTGAGATGTATGAGTTCTTTATATATTTTGGATATTAACCCCTTATCAGATATATGGTTTGCAAATATCTTTTCTCAATTGTTAGGTTGTCTTTTCATTTTGCTGATGGTTTCCTTCACTGTGCAGAAGCTTTTTAGTTTGATGTAGTCCCATTTGTTTATTTTTTCTACTGTTTTCCCTTGCCTGGTCAGACATGGTACTTGAATATATGCTGCTAAGACCAATGTCAAAGAGTATACTGCCTATGTCTTCTTCTAGAAGATTCATGTCTTACATTCAAGTCTTTAATCCATTTGGAGTTAATTTTTGTGTATGGTGTAAGATAATGGTCTACTTTCGCTCTTTTGCATGTAGTCAACCAGTTTTCCCAACACCATTTGTTGAAGAGACTTTCCTTTCTCCATTGTATGTTCTTAGCTCCCTTGTCAAAAATTAGCTGTGTATAGATGTGTGGGTTTATTTCTGGGCTATTGATTCTGTTCCATTGATCTGTGTATCTGTTTTTGTGCCAGTACCATGCTGTTTTGATTACTATAGCTTTGTAGTATATTTTGAAATCAGGGAGTATGATACCTCCAGCTTTGTTCTTTTTTCTCAGGGTTCCTTTGGCTGTTTGGGGTCTTTTCTTGTTCCATATCGATTTTAGGATTCTTTGTTCTATTTCTGTGAAAACTGTTATTGGAACTTTGATAGAGATTACATTGAATCTGTAGATTGCTTTAGAAAATATGGATATTTTAACTATCTTAACTCTTCTAATTCAAGAGCATGGAATATCTTTCCATTTCTTTGTGTCTTCTTCAATTTCTTTCAACAATGTTTTATAGTTTCCAGTGTACAGGACTTTCACCTCTTCAGTTAAATTTAATCCTAGCTATCTCATTCTTTTGGTTGTGATTTTAAATGGAATTATATTCTTTTTTTTGGGTGAGGAAGACTAGACCTGAGCTAACATCCTCTGCCAATCCTCCTCTTTTTGCTGAGGAAGATTGGCCCTGGGCTAACATCTGTGCCCATCTTCCTCTACTTTATATGGGACGCCACCACAGCATAGCTTGACAAACTGTGTGTCGGTCTGTGCCTGGGATTTGAACCTGTGAGCCCCAGGCCGCTGAAGCAGAGCGTGCAAACTTAACCTCTACTCCACCGGGCTGGCCCCTGGAATTATATTCTTGATTTCTCTTTTTGCAAGTTAGTATGGAGAAATACAACTGATTTTTGTATGTTGATTTTGTACCCTCCAACTTTACTGTATTCATTAATTATTTCTAGTATTTCTTTGGTGGATTCTTTAGGGTTTTCTGTATATAAATCATGTCATCTGCAAAAAGTGACAATTTTACTTCTTCCTTTCCAATTTGGATACTTTTTATTTCTTTTTCTTACCTAATTGTTCTGGCTTAGACTTTCAATACTATGTTGAATGAGACTGGGGAGAGTGGGCATCCTTGTCTTGCTCCTGTTCTTAGAGGGATAGTTTTCAGTTTTACTCCATTGAGAATGCTATTAGCTATGTGTTTGTCACATATGGCCTTTATTATTTTGAGGTATTTTCCTTCTATACTCACTTTTTTAATTGATGTTTTAATAGTTTATAACATTGTGAAATTTTGGGTTGTACATTTTTCTTTGTCCATCACCATATATATGTCTCCTTTTACCCCTTGTGACCACCCCCTACCCCCTACCCCCATTGCCCCTGGTAACCACAATACAGTTTTCTCTGTCCATGTGTTGGTTTATAATCCACATATGAGTGAGATCATATGGTGTTTGTCTTTCTCTTTTGGCATATTTCGCTTAACATAATACCCTCCAGGCCCATCCATGTTGTTGCAAATGGGACGATTTTGTCTTTTTTTATGGCTGAGTAGTATTCCATTGTATATATATACCACGTCTTCTTGATCAAGTCATCAGTCGAGGGACATTTAGGTTGCTTCCACTTCTTGGCTATAGTGAATAATGCTGCAATGAACATAGGGGTGCATAATTCTCTTTGGATTGTTGATTTCAGGTTCATTGGATAGATTCCCAGTAATGGGATAGCTGGATCATAGGGTATTACTATTTTTAATTTTTTGAGGAATCTCCATACCGTTTTCCATAGAGGCTGCACCAATTTGCATTCCCACCAGCTGTGTATGAGGGTTCCTGTTTCTCCACATCCTCTCCAACATTTGTTGTTTTTTGTCTTGGTGATTATAGCCATTTTAACAGGCGTGAGGTGATATCTTAGTGTTGTTTTGATTTGCATTTCCCTGATGATTAGTGATGTTGAACATCTTTTCATGTGCCTATTGGCCATCTGTATATCTTCTTTTGAGAAGTGTCTGTTCATTTCCTCTGCCCATTTTTTGATTGGGTTGTTTGTTTTTTTGTTGTTCAGTTGTGTGAGTTCTTTATACATTATGGAGATTAACCCCTTGTCAGATATATGTTTTGCAAATATTTTCTCCCAGCTGGTGGGTTGTCTGTTCATCTTGGTTCTGGTTTCGTTTGTCTTGTAGAAGCTCTTTAATCTGATAAAGTCCCACTTGTTTAGTTTTTCTTTAGTTTCCCTAGTCTGGGTAGGCATGACATCCAAAAATATTCCTTTATGACCAATGTCAAATAGTGTGTTGCCTATATTTTCTTCTATGAGTTTTATAGTTTCAGGTCTCACCTTCAGGTCTTTGATCCATTTTGAGTTAATTTTTGTGAATGGCAATAGCAGATGGTCCACTTTTATTCTTTTGCATGTGGCTGTCCAGTTTTCCCAACACCATTTATTGAAGAGACTTTGCTTTCTCCATTGTATGTTCTTAGCTTCTTTGTTGAGAATTAGGTGTCCATATCTGCGTGGTTTTATGTCTGGGCTTTCAATTCTGTTCCATTGATCTCTGTGTCTGTTTTTGTACCAGTACCATGCTGTTTTGATTACTATTGCTTTGTAGTATGTTTTGAAGTCAGGGATTATGATGCCTCCAGCTTTGTTCTTTTTATTTTTATAATTTTATTTATTTATTTCCCCCCAAAGCCCCAGGCGATAGTTGTAGGTCATAGCTGCACATCCTAGTTGCTGTATGTGGGATGCGGCCTCAGCATCGCCGGAGAAGCGGTGCGTTGGTGCACGCCCGGGATCGAACCCTGGCCGCCAGCAGCCGAGCGCGAGCACTTAACCGCTAAGCCACGGGGCTGGCCCTGTTCTTTTTTCTTAGGATTGCTTTAGCTATTCAGGGTCTTTTGTTTCCCCTTATGAGTTTTAGTATTCCTTCTTCTATTTCCATGAAGTATGTCATTGGGATTCTGATTGGGATTGCATTGAATCTGTAGATTGCTTTAGGTAATATAGACATTTTAACTATGTTTATTCTTCTAATCTATGTGCATGGGATGTCTTTCCATTTCTTTATGTCATCATCAATTTCTTTCAATAATGTCTTGTAGTTTTCATCATATAGGTCTTTCACCTCCTTGGTAAGATTTATTCCTAGATATTTTATTCTTTTTGATGCAATTGTAAACGGTATTATCTTTTTGAGCTCTCTTTCTGTTAGTTCGTTATTAGCATACAGAAATGCAACTGATTTTTGTAGATTGATTTTGTACCCTGCAACTTTGCTGTAGTTGTTGATTATTTCTAATAGTTTTCCAATGGATTCTTTAGGGTTTTCTATATATAAAATCATGTCATCTGCAAATAGTGAGAGTTTCAATTCTTCGTTGCCTATTTGGATTCCCTTTATTCCTTTTTCTTGCCTAATTGCTCTGGCCAAAACCTCCAGTACTATGTTGAATAGGAGTGGTGAGTGTGGGCAGTCCTGCCTTGTTCCTGTTCTCAGAGGAATGGCTTTCAGTCTTTCCCCGTTGAGTATGATGTTGGCTGTGGGTTTGTCATAGATGGACTTTATTATGTTGAGGTACTTTCCTTCTATACCCATTTTGTTGAGAGTTTTTATCATGAATGGATGTTGTGTCTTGTCAAATGCCTTCTCTGCATCTATTGAGATGACCATGTGGTTTTTATTCTTTGTTTTGTTGATGTGGTGTATCACGTTGATTGATTTGCAGATGTTGAACCATCCCTGCATCCCTGGTATAAATCCCACTTGATCATGGTGTATGATCTTTTTAATGTATCGCTGTATTCCGTTTGCCAATATTTTGTTGAGGATTTTTGCATCTATGTTCATCAGCAATATTGGCCTGTAATTTTCCTTCTTTGTATTGTGTTTGTCTGGCTTTGGTATCATGGTGATGTTGGCCTCACAGAATTATTTAGGATGTGTTCCATCTTCCTCTATTTTTTGGAATAGTTTGAGAAGGATGGGCACTAAATATTCTTTGAATGTTTGGTAAAATTCACCGGAGAAGCCATCTGGACCTGGACTTTTATTTTTTGGGAGGTTTTTGATTACTATTTCAATCTCTTTACTTGTGATTGGTCTATTCAGATTCCCCATTTCTTCTTGGTTCAGTTTTGGGTGGTTGTATGAATCTAAGAATTTATCCATTTTTTCTAGATTGTCCAATTTGTTGGCATATAATTTCTCGTAGTATTCTCTTATAATCCTTTGTATTTCCGTGGTATCCGTTGTAATTTCTCCTCTTTCATTTCTAATTTTATTCATTTGAGCCTTTTCTCTTTTTTTCTTAGTAGGCCTGGCTATGGGTTTGTCAATTTTATTTATCTTCTCAAAGAACCAATTCTTTGTTTCATTAATCCTTTCCACTGTTTTTTTTTTTTTTTGGTCTCACTTTCATTTATTTCTGCTCTGATTTTTATTATTTCTCTCCTTCTGCTGACTTTGTTTGTTCTTCTTTTTCTAGTTCTGTTACATGTAATTTAAGGTTGCTTCTTTGGGCTTTTTCCTGTTTGTTAAGGTGGGCTTGTATGGCTATGAGTTTCCCTCTCAGGACCACTTTTGCTGCATCCCATATGATTTGGTATCGCTTATTTTCGTTTTTGTTTGTTTCCAGATAGTTTTTGATTTCTTCTTTAATTTCATCAATGATCCATTGGTTGTTCAGTAGCATGTTGTTTAATCTCCACATTTTTGTCACTTTCCCCATTTTTTTGTTTGGTTGATTTCCAGTTTCATAGCATTATGGTCTGAAAAGATGCTTGTTATGATTTCAATCTTCTTAAATTTATTGAGGCTTGCTTTGTTTCCCAACATATGGTCTATCCTTGGGAATGATCCATGCACACTTGAGACGAATGTGTTATCAGCTGTTTTTGGATGGAGTGCTCTGTATATGTCTACTATTTCCATCTCGTCCAGTTTTTCATTTAAGTCCACTATTTCTTTATTGACTTTTTGTCTGGATGATCTATCCATTGATGTAAGTGGGGTATTAAGATCCCCTACTATTATTGCATTGTTGTTAATGTCTCCTTTTAGGTTTGTTAATGGTTGCTTTATGTACTTTGATGCTCCTATGTTGGGGGCATATATATTTACAAGTGATAAGTCTTCCTGGTGGAGTGTCCCTTTTATCATTATATATTACCCTTCTTTGTTTCTCTTAACCTGTTTTATCTTGAAGTCTACTTTGTCTGATATGAGTATGGCAACACCTGCTTTCTTTTGTTTGCCATTAGCTTGCAGTATTTTCTTCCATCCTTTCACTCTGAGCCTGTGTTTGTCTTTAAAGCTGAGATGTGTTTCCTGGAGGCAGCATATTGTTGGGTCTTGCTTTTTAATCCATCCTGCCACTCTGTAACTTTTGATTGGAGCATTCAATCCATTTACATTTAGGGTAATTATTGATATATGAGGGCTTAATGTTGCTGTTTTGTCACATTTTCCTGCTCTTTGCAATTCCTTTGTTTCTTGTCCCATTTGTTTCAGACTGCCAATTCAGTTTGGTTGTTCTGTCTTATGAATCTTCTAGTTCTCTCTTTGTTTATCATATGTGATTTTGTTTTGATTATTTGTTTAGTGGTTACCTTGAGGTTTGTATAAAAAATCTTGTGCACGAGATAGTCCATTATCTGATGGCCTCTTATTTCCTTATACTAAGTCAATTCAATCACTTTCCTCTTCCCCTTCTAAGTCGTTCTTGTTATACCTTATTCTATCTTGTGTTGTGGCTGTGTGTTTACAGTGATAAGATTATATTTATTTTTGGTGAATTCCTTCCTTTGATCTTTGATTTTGGTATTTAAGTGTTTGCTAACCTATTCCAGTAAAGATCTACTATTTTTCTGATTTTGTCTACCTATTTTTCTCCTTGCTCCAAGCTTTGTATTCCCTTTCTTTTCTTTTTTTTCAGGCCTGATGGCCTTCTTGAGTATTTCTTGTAGTGGAGGTCTTGTGGCCATGGACTCCTTTAGCTTTTGTTTACTTGGGAAAGTTACTATTTCTCCATTATATTTGAAGGAAATTTTTGTTGGGTAGAGTATTCTTGGCTGCAAGTTTTTGTCTTTTAGTATTTTGAATATATCATTCCATTCTCTTCTAGCCTGTAAAGTTTCTGTTGAGAAATCCACTGAGATCCTGATGGGAGTTCCTTTGTATGTTATTTTTTGTTTTTGTCTAGTTGCCCTTAATATTGTTTCTTTGTCATTGACTTTGGCCAGCCTTACCACTACATGTCATGGACTGGGCCTTTGCCTGTTGACATATTTAGGTGACCTATTGGCTTCACTTACTGGTATTTCCTGCTCCTTCCCCAGATTTGGGAAGTTCTCAGCTATTATTTCCTTGAATAGGCTCTCTGTTTCTCTTTCCCTCACTTCTCCCTCTGGAATACCTATAATTCTTGTTACATTTCCTAATAGAGTCAGATATTTCTCGGAGACTTTCTTCATTTCTTTTTAGTCTTAGTTCTCTCTCCTCTTCCATCTGGAGCATATCTTTATTCCTATCCTCTATAATGCTAATTCTTTCCTCCATATTGTCAGCTCTGTTCTTTAAAGATTCCAGATTCTCCTTTATCTCCTCCATTGTGTTCTTCATCTCCATCAGTACTGATTGGTTTTTCTTTATGATTTCAATCTCTTTTGTGAAGAAAGTCCTAATCTCATTGAATTGTTTGTCTGTGTTATCTCGTATTTCATTGAGTTTTTTTATGATGGCTATTTTGAAATCTCTTCTGTTTAGGTTATGGATTTCTGTGTCTTCAGGGTTGGTTTCTCATTGCTTGTCATTTTCTTTCTGATCTGGTGATTTCATGTACCTTTACATTGCGGTTCCTGTATTGGCTTTATTTTTCCTCATCCTGGAAATATCTGGTTGTAATTTCCACCCACCGCCACCATGTGGGGGTTAAGGGCTGTGAAATCTGAGGCCCCTGTGCTCTGCCCCAGCTGTTCACTGTGATCCCACTTGATCATGGTGGGTGATTTTTAATGTATTTTTGTATTGAAATTGCTAGTATTTTGTTGAGGACTTTTGCATCGATGTTCACCAGTGATATTGGCCTTTAATTTTCTTTTTTTGTCTTGTCCTTGTCTGCTTTTGGTGTCAGGGTAATGTTGGCTTCATAGAATGAGTTAGGAAGCTTCCCCTCCTTTTCAATTTTTTGGAAGAGTTTGAGAAGGATAAGTATTAAGTCTTCTTTGAATGTTTGCTGCAATTCACCAGGGAAGCTGTCTGATACCGGACTTTTATATTTTGGGAAGTTTTTGATTACTGTTTCAATCTCCTTACTGGTGATTGGTCTATTCAAATTCTCTATTTCTTCTTGATTCAGTTTTGGAAGGTTGTATGATTCTAAGAATATATCCATTTCTTCTAGATTATCCAATTTGTTGGTATATAGCTTTTTGTAGTATTCTCTTATAGTCTTTTGTATTTCTGAGGTGTCCATTGTAATCTCTCCTCTTTCATTTCTGCTTTTATTTATTTGAGCCTTCTCTCTTTTTTCCTCAGTGAGTTTAGCTAAAGGTTTGTCAATTTTGCTTATCTTTTCAAGGAACAAGCTCTTAGTTTCATTGATTTTTTCTATTGTTCTTTTAATCTCTATTCCATTTATTTCTGCCCTAATTTTTATTATCTCCATCCTTCTGCTGACTTTGGGCTTTTTGTTTGTTCTTCTTTTTCCACTTTCTTTTTGTGCACTGTTAGATTGTTTATTTGAGATTTTTCTTATATGTTGAGGTAGGCCTGTATTGCTATAAACTTCCCTCTTAGAACCCTTGTGAAGTGTCCCATAAATTTTGGTGTGTTATATTTTCATTTTCATTTGTTTCCAGGTATTTGTTGAATTCTCTTTTGATTTCTTAATTGACACAATCGTTGTTCAGTAACGTTTTGTTTAATCTCCACATATTTGTGGCTTTTCTTATTTTCTTCCTGGAGTTGATTTCTAGTTTCATACCGTTGTGGTCAGAAAAGATGTTTAGTATTATTTCAATCTTCTTAAATTTATTGAGACTTGTTCTGTGGCCTAATATGTGATCTATACTGGAGAATTCTCCATGTGCATTTAAAAAAATGTGTAGTCTTTGTTCTTTGGGAGAAATGTTCTGTATATATCTACTAAGTCCTTCTGGCCTAATGTGTCATTTGAGGCCAATGTTTCCTAATTGATTTTCTGTTTGGATGATCTATCCATTGGTGTATAAAGGGGAGTGTTAATATCCCCTACTATTATTGTGTTGCAGTCTATATCTCCTTTTATGTCTGTTAATAATTGTTTTATATATTTTGGTGCTCCTATGTTGGGTGCATAGATATTTACAAGTGTATATCCTCTTCTTCCCTTTTATCATTGTGTAGTGCTCTTGTCTCTTGTTACAGTTTTTGTTTTAAATGCTATTTTGTCTGATATATGTATTCCTAACCAGGTTTCTTTTCATGGCCATTTGCATGGAGTATCTTTTTCTATCCCTTCACTTTCAGTTTGTGAGTGTTTTTAGGTCTGAAGTGTGTCTCTTGTATGCAGCATATATATTAGTCTTGTTTTTTTATCCAATCAGCTACCCTATGCCTTTTGATTGGAGCATTTAGTCCATTGATATTTAAAGTAGCTATTGACAAGAACGTACCTACTGCCATTTTGTTACTTTTTTTCTGGATGTTTTAGTATTTCTTCTCTATTGCTTTCTTCTTTTCTTGTTGCCTTCCCTTGTGGCCTCATGGCTTTCTTTAGTATTATGTTTGGGTTCCTTTCTACTAATTTTTTTTTTGTGTATTTATTGTAGGTTTCTGGTTTGTGATTACCTTGAGGTTCATATATAATAACCTATGTATATAGCAATCTATATTAAGTTTATGGTCTCTTTAGTTTGACCCCTTGCTAAAAGCTCTACTCTTTTACTCCCCTCCTCCCACATTTTATGTTTTTGATATCATATCTAACCTCTTCTTTTTGTGTGTGTGTATCCATTACTCTTTTATCATGGAAATAGATAATTTTTTACTTTTGTCTTTTACCCTTCATATTAGCTTCATAGGTGGTTGCTATGCTACCTTTACTGTATATTTGCCTTTACCAGTGATTTTATTGTTTTTTTTTTTTTATAATTTTCTTTTTCCTATTTGTGGTCTTCTCTTTTCCACTTAAATAAGTCCCTTTAGCATTTCCTGTAAGGCTTCTTTCTTGGCGATAAACTCCTTTAATTTTTGCTTGTCTGGGAAACTCTTTATGTTTCCTTCCATTCTGAATGATAACCTTGCCGTGTAGAGTATTCTTGGCTCTAGGTTTTTTCCTTTCAGCACTTTAAATGTATCATTCCACCCCCTTCTAGCCTGTAAGGTTTCTGCTGAGAAGTCAGCTGATAGCCTTATGACGTTTCCTTTGTATGTAACTTGCTGCCTTTCTCTTGCAGCTTTTAGGATTCTCTCTTTTTCTTTAATTCTTGACATTTTGATTATAATGCTTCTTGGTGTGAGCCACTTTGAGTTTATCTTGTTTGGTGCTCTCTGTGCTTCCTGTACCTGGATGTCTGTTTCTTTCCTTAGGTTAGGAAATTTTTCAGCTATTACTTCTTCAAATAGATTCTCTGCCCCTTTTTCTCTCTCTTCTCCTTCTGGGACAACTATAATACAGATGTTAGTGTGCTTGATGTTGTCCCAGAGTTCCCTAAGATGGTCCTTGTTCTTTTTAATTCTTTTTTCTTTTATCTATTCAGCTTGGGTGATTTCCTCTACTCATTTGTCCAGCTTGCTGATCCATTCTTCTGTATCCTCTACTCTGCTGTTGAGTCCCTCTAGTGAATTTTTCATTTCCAGTATTGTATTCTTCATTTCTGATTGGTTCCTTTTTATATTTCCCAATTCTTTGTTGAAGTTCTCACTGGGTTCATCCATTCTTCTCCCAATATCAGTGAGCATCCTTATGAGTATTAGTTTGTACTCTTTGTCAGGTAGATTATCTCTGTTTTGGTTTAGTTTGTTTTCTTTGGTTTTGTCCTGTTCTCTTACTTGGAATGTATTCCTCTTTCTCCTCATTTTGCCTCTTTCTCTGTGCTTATATCTATGTATTAGGTAGGTCAGCTATGTCTCCAGATCTTGGAGAGGTGGCCTTATGTAAGAGATGCCTTTTGAGCCCCAGCAGTGTGCTTCCCTCTTGTTACCAGTTCTAAATGTTCCAGGAGTGTCTCTTTTGTGGGCTACATGTGTCATTTTGTTGTGGCAGGGTTGCTCTTGCTTCAGGTGCCCAGGGAGGCTAAACTGTCACCCTGGCTGGCTGGTTATAATGCTCAGCTGTGTGTGGCTGCTATGGTCCCTTCAGCCACTTTATCGGGCATGTGGAGCCCCAGCACAGTTGGCTGAAAGGACTACTAGCATTTTCCTGTTGCAGTTTTTCTGTTAAGTGAGTAGGCCCCCAGTGTGGCTGGTTGCTAGGCTCACAGGCTTACAATTGCTGTGTGCCTCTGGCCTGCAAGGCTGTTGTCAGCTCTCTCAGGACTGTAGCTGAGTGGGGCCTGCCTCAGGCATGGGAGCACCCAATTGTTTCAGGCTTTGGAAGGTGGGGCCAAACCCCTATGTGGCTGTTTGAGAAGCAGAAGTCTGCTGCATCTCACAAGCCCCACTTCCCACAGGGCCACACACCCCATCAACACAATCTTGCCCCGTGCACATGTCCCAACCCAGGGAAGTGGACCCAGTCACCCTGCAGCAGAGCTCCCACACATTCCACCAACGCAGGCCTGTCCCTCTTGTATGCCCTGCCCTGCAGAGGAAGACCTACTTGCCTGGCTTCAGAGGTTCCAGGCACCCCACCTCTGTGGGCCCACAAGTTGCCCAGGGATGGCTGTTCAGTGGGGTCAGTCCCTAGGGCGGGCTACTTGCCATGGCTAAGCTGGATTAAATTGGTGCTCTAGTGGGTGGGCAGATCCTGGACTAACAGGCCAGGGGAAGAACTCCAATGGTGTCTGCCAGCATCTGTGTCAGCACACTTGTACTAGGTCACAATAATGGCTGCCGCCATTGACTCAGTCCCTGGGGAGGTGGTCCCAGACTCGGGAGGTCTCACCTCTCACCAAGATGCATCCAGATCTTATCAGGTGAGCCTCTTTTCGCCAAAGGACTGTGCACCTTTCTTTCTGGTGGTTTTAGGTTGCTTTCCGAAACTGGTTTATTTGTGTGGGGGCCATTTAAGAGCAGGCTTTTTTCCCCCCTATTTCCAACAGCTTTTCTTGAGGTATTCCCCGTTTTAGTGAATAGCCAGCAAAGCCAGATATTATGACACTTGTCTCAGTTGTGCTGAGTCCAAGAGCTGCTTATTGTGGTAACCCTCTCCCGCTCAGATCCCCCACTCCTGCAGGGAAGGCTTCATACCATAGGATTGCTCCCAGCTGTATGTGAAGCACTACAGCTAAAAGGTGGCACTTTTCCCTCCAGAAAGGAATTTCTGCCTGTTCCACTTCAGTCAGCACTGTCCCTTGTTGTGGGAGTTCTTTTTATCCAGTTTTCAGTTCTCTCTCAGGGGTAATTGTTCCAAGAGTAGTTGTAAATTTGTTGTGTCCATGGGAGGAGGTGAGATCTGAGTCTGCCTATGCCACTATCTTGGCACTGGGTCCCCTTAGTACCACATTTACTGTCTCCCATAAGTTTTGGTATGTTGTGTTTTCATTTTCATTGGTCTCCACGTATTTTTTAAATTTCTCCTTTGATTTATTCATTGATCCAATTGTTTTTCAGTAATATGTTGTTTAGTCTCCACATATTTGTGACTTTTCCAGCTTTCTCTTTGTAGTTGATTTCTAATTTCATACCATCGTGGTTGCAAAAGATGCTTGATATGATTTAAATCTTCTTAAATTTATTAAGACTTGTTTTGTTTACCAACATATGGTCTCTCTTTGAGAATGTTCCATGTGCACTTGAGAAGAATGTGTATTCTGGTGCTTTTGGATGGAATGTTCTCTATATATCTGTTATGTATATCTGGTCTAACATTTCATTTAAGGCTTGTGTTTCCTTGTTGACTTTCTGTCAGGGTGATCTATCCACTGGTGTAACTGGGGCATTAAAGTCCCTTACTATTATTGCATTGCTGTCAATTTCTGCCTTTATATCTGTTAATAATTGCTTTATATACTTTGGTGCTCCTATGTTAGGTACATATATATTAATAAATGTTATGTCTGTTTGATTGATTGTACCCTTTATCATTATATAACATCCATCTTTGTCTCTTGTTATCTTTTTTGGTTTGAAGTCTATTTTTTCTGATATCCACTTTTTTTTGGTTGCCGTTTGCTTGGAGTATCATCTTCCATCCTTTCACTTTGAGCCCATGTTTGTCTTTAGGGCTGAGATGAGTCTCTTAGAGGCATCATATTGTTGTGTCCTGTTTTTAATCCATCCAGCCACTCTGTGTATTTTGATTGGTGAAGTCAATCCATTTACATTTATGGTAACTATGTATATATGAAGACATAATACTGCCATTTTATCTTTTGCTTCCTGGTTGCTCTATATTTCTATTGTTTCCTTTTCCTTGTGTTTCTGTCTGCCACTTCAGTTTAGTTGTTTTCTGTGATGTGTTTCTCAGTTTCCTCTTTTTTGTGTATTTTGTGATTCTGCTCTGAGTTTTTGTTTTGTGGTTGCCATGAGGTTTGTATAAAAGATCTCATAGATGAATTAGTTCTTTTTCTGTTGATAGCAACTTATCTCCATTTGTCTATGCAGGTTCCATCCTTTCCCTCTTCCCCTTCTATGCATTTTGTTGTCATTAATTATCCCTTTTTGTATTGTGAGTTTGTTACCAACTTAAAGTAGTTATAGTTATTTTTAATGTTTTCCTTTCCCTTTAAACATTATGTTCAAGTTAAGTATATACTATTCTATTCTGATGCAGATTAGCAATTTTCTGATTCTGTCTATCTATTTGTCATCTTGCTCAAAGCTTTGTATACCTTTGCCTTTTCAATTTAAAGTAGGAGAGCTCCTTTCATCATTTCTTCTAAGGCAGGTCTAGTGGCGGTGAACCCCTTCAGCTTTTGTTTGTCTGGGAAAGCCTTTATTTCTCCTTCATATCTGAAAGATATCTGTACTGGGTAGAATATTCTTGGCTGACAGTTTTTATCTTTCAATATTTTGAGTATATCTTTGCACTCCTTCCTGACCTGTAAGGTTTTGGGTAAGAAATCTGCTGATGGCCTAATGGGGATTCCGTTGTAGGTTATTTTCTGTTTCTCCCTGGCTGCTTTACTATTCTTTCTTTATCATTGATTTTTGACAGTTTTATTATCATATGTCTTGCAGAAGTTCTTTTTATATTAATGTAATTGGGTATTCTATTAGCTTCATGGATTTGTACATCCATTTCCTTCCCTGGTTTGGGAAATACTCAGCTATTATTTCTTTAAGTAAGCTCTCTGCTCCCTTCTCTATCTTTTCTCCTTCTGGGATACCCATTACCCTTATGTTACTCTATTAGCAGGGTTGGATAATTCATGTAGAATTTCTACCTTTTTTTTGTCATAGTTCTCTCTCCTCTTCTACCTGCATCATTTATAGGTTTCTACCTTTGAGGTCACTAATTCTCTCTTCCATATGATCTGCTCTATTTTCAATTTTCTCTATTGCATTCTTCATCTGATGTATGGGGTTCTTCAGGTCCAGAATAGCTTTTTGGGTCTTTTTTAGAGTTTCAATGTCTTTGGTAAAGTTTTCCTTCTGTTCATTGATTTTATTCTTGAGCTCATTTTGCTGCCTTTCTGAGTCCTCTTGTAGCTCATTGAGTTTCTTCTTGACAGCTATTTTGAATTCTTTATCAGTTAGATCACAATCTTCCATGATTTATGTTTGGTTTCTGGAGAGTTGTTTTCTTTTTGTGATGCCATGGTACCAGGGCCTTTTAGGGTGCTTGCTGAGTTATTCCTCTGCCAGTACATTTGTTGTAACAAACACTTTTAAAATTTATGTATAGCTTTGTTTGTTTTGATTCAAACTTTTTAACTGCCTGGAGATTAGAAACCTTTCTTTCATTTTTCAGTAGGTAGTGCTATAGCATTGTTTTTTTATTTTTCTTACCTGTGCTATCTTTGGCTGTATTTGATGATCTGCATGTTCTACCCTCCACTGCCTCTCTTAGAGGTGTTCCTGGTACTCTCCTCATTTCCACTTGCAATTCAGGGGTTACTGATGCCTTGCTGTTGCTGGTGTTGCTGTAGTAACTGGCTTTGCCACTGGGGGCACAGGGATGGCTGATGCCTTAGCCATGTCTGATATCACCTGGGTTGGAAGCTCTGCCTCTGTGGTGGTAGGAAGAGAGGAGGATAGGGAGGAATCTGAGTACATGTGGTACTGTCTCAGCTGTTGCTTGTTACTTTGTGGTCACAGGCAGTGACAGGTTGTGAGGTAGGAATCCTGTGCACACCTTTGCCACTGCTACCAGGCTGCAGGCCATGGCTGGGAGGCCTGAGAATATGAAGTCCCACCTCTGTTGTGGCTCTGCTTCTTGTGGTAAAATCTAAAATTCCTTTTTAACTGTGCTTATTTTTTCATTGTGGCTGGTTGGCTGGAGTTGCACATGTGCATTTGCTGCTGCCTGCCAAGTTATCTGGGACTAGGGGTGGCTGGCTCAGCCGCTGCCACTGGGTATCCAGGATCCTGGGCTCTGCCTCTGCTGTTTTCCTGTTTAGTCTCCTCTATATGCTCCAATTAACCCACTTTTGTATGTATCGATGTGTGGATCTTTCTAGCATGTTAGTGTATTGTGTAATGTAGCCTTTTTGGGTTATGGATGTTTTACTTGCTGTAGATTGAAGGGGAGAGACAAAAGGATCCTCTCACACCACCATAATGATGATGTCTCCTCTTTTTTCCCCTGAAATTGAAAACAAAGTGGTTTTCAGTGTACAGATCTTTCACCTCTTTAGGTAAGTTTATTCCTAGGTACTTTATTCTTTAGTTTTCCGCTGTAAATGAGACTGTATTGTTAATTTCTCTTTGTGCTACTTTGTTGTTAGTGTGCAAAAATGCAACTGATTTTTGTATGCTGATTTTGTATCCTGCAACTTTGCCATATTCATTTATTATTTCTAAAAGTTTTTTGGTGGATTTTTTTTAGGTTTTTCTATGTATAAAATCATGTCATCTGCAAATAGTGATGGTTTCACTTATTCTTTTCCAATTTGGATCCCTTTTCTTTCTTTTTCTTGTCTGATTGCTCTGGCTAGGACTTCCAATACGATATTAAATAGGAGTGGTGAAAGTGGGCATCCTTGTCTGGTTCCTGTTCTTAGAGGGATAGCTTTTAGTTTTTCACCATTGAGAATGATATTGGCTGTGGGTTTGTCATATATGGCCATTGTTATGTTGAGGTATTTTCCTTCTATACCCATTTTATTCAGAGTTTTTATCATAAATGGATGCTGTATCTTGTTAAATGTCTCTCTGCATCTATTGACATGATCATGTGTTTTTTATTCTTCATTTTGTTAATGTGGTGTATCACGTTGATTGATTTGCAGATGTTGAACCATCCCTGAGTCCCTAGAATAAATCCCACTTGATCTGGTGTATGATCTTTTTAATGTATTATTGTATTAGATTTGCTAGTATTTTTTTGAGGATTTTTGAATCAGTGTTCATCAGTGATATTGCCCTGTAATTCTCTTTTTTTTGTGTTGTCCTTGTCTGGTTTTGGTATCAGGGCAATGTTGGCTTCATAGAATGAGTTAGGAAGCCTCCCATTCTCTTCGATTTTTTGGAAGAGTTTGAGAAGGATAGGTGTTAAGTCTTCTTTGAATGTTTGGTAGAATTCACCAAGGAAGCCGTCTGGCCCTGGACTTTTATATTTTGGGAGGTTTTTGATTACCTTATTGGAGATTGGTCTATTCAAATTCTCTATTTCTTCTTGATTCAGTTTTGGAAGGTTGTGTGATTCTAAGAATTTATCTATTTCCTCTAGATTATCCAAATTGTTGGCATATAGCTTTTCGTAGTATTCTCTTATAATCTTTTGTATTTCTGAGGTGTCCAATGTAATTTCTTCTCTTTAATTTCTGATTTTATTTATTTGAGCCCTCTCTCTTTTTTTCTTGGTGTGTCTAGCTAAAGGTTTGTCAATTTTGTTTACCTTTTCAAAGAACCAGCTCTTACTTTCATTGATTGTTTCTATTTTTTTTAAGTCTGTATTTCAATTATTTCTGCTCTGATTTTTATTCTTTCCTTCCTTCTACTGATTTAGGGCTGTGTTCTCCTTTTTCCAGTTTCCTTAGATGCACTGTTAAATTGTTTATTTGATATTTTTCTTGTTTGTTGAGGTAGGCTTGTATTGCTATAAACTTCCCTCTTAGAACTGCTTTTGCTGTATCCCATAATTTATAGCATGTCTTATTTTCATTTTAATTTGTTTCCAGGCATTTTTTAAATTCTCCTTTGATTTCTTCATTGACCTAATGGTTGTTCAATGTATTTTGTATAATGTCCACATATTTGCGGCTTTCTGATTTTCTTCCTGTAGTTGATTTCTAGTTTCATACCGTTGTGGTCAGAAAAGACGCTTGGTATCATTTCAATCTTCTTAAATTTATTGAGACTTGTTTTGTGTTCTAAAATGTGATCAATCTTGGAGAATGTTCCATGTGCATTTGAAAAGAATGTGTATCTTTTGGGTTTGGGATGGAATGTTCTGTATATATCTACTAAGACCATCGGGTCTAGTGTGCATTTAAGGCCAATGTTTCCTTATTGATTTTCTGTTTGGATAATTGATCTGTTGGTGTAAGTGGAGTGTTAAAGTCCCCTAATATTATTGTGTCACTGTCTATTTCTCCTTTTATGTCTGTTTATAATTGCTTTGTATATTTAGGTGCTCCTATGTTGGGTGCATAGATATTTACAAGTGTCATATCCTCTTGTTGGATTGTTCCCTTGATCATTATGTAGCGACCTTCTTTGTCTCTTGTTACAGTTTTTGTTTTAAAGTGTATTTTGTCTGATATAAGTATTGCTACCCCAGGTTTCTTTTCATTGCCAATTGCATGGAGTATCTTTTTCCATCCCCTCACTTTCAGTTTGTATGTTTAGGTCTGAAGTGTGTCTTTTGTATGCAGCACATATATGGGTCTTGTTTTTTTATCCAATTAGCCACCCTATGTCTTTTGATTGGAGCATTTAGTCCACTGACATTTAAAGTAGCTATTCATAAGTATGTACTTATTGCCATTTTTTAACTTTTTTTCTGGATGTTTTAGTAGTTCTGCTCTGTTCCTTTCTTCTTTTGTTGCCCTCTTCCCTTGTGGTTGTATGACTTTCCTTAGTGTTGTGTTTGGCTTACTTTCTCTTTGCTTTTTGTGTATTTATTATAGGGTTCTGTTTTGTGATTATCATGAGGTTCATATATAATAACCTACGTATGTAACAATCTATATTAAGTTGATGATCTCTTTAGTTTGACCTCTTTCTAAAAGCTGTATGCTTTTACTCCCCTTTTTCAACATTTTAGGTTTTTGTGTCATATCTAATTTTTCTTTTTCTTTCTTTCTTTCTTTCTTTCTTTCTTTCTTTCTTTCTTTCTTTCTTTCTTTCTTTCTTTCTTTCCTTCTTTCCTTCTTTCCTTCTTTCCTTCTTTCCTTCTTTCCTTCTTTCCTTCTTTCTTTCTTTCTTTCTTTCTTTCTTTCTTTCTTTCTTTCTTTCTTTCTTTCTTTCTTTCTTTCTTTCTTGTCTTTCTCTCTCTCTCTCTCTTTCTTTCTTTATGTTTATTGTGGTAACATTGGTTTATAACATTGTATTAATTTCAGGTGTACATCATTATACTTCTATTTCTGCATGGATTACATCATGTTCTCATGTTCACCACCCAAATACTAATTACAATCCATCCCCACACACATGTGCCTAATTATCACTTTCTCCATCCTCCCTCCCCCTTCCCCTCAGGTAACCACCAATCCAATCTTTGTCTCTATGCGTTTGTTTGTTGTTGTTATTATCTACTACTTAATGTGTGAGATCATATGTCTAACCTCTTTTTTGTGCGTTTGTATTCATTACCCTCTTATCATGGAAATAGATAATTTTTCCTATTTGTTGTCTTCTCTTTCCCTCTTAAATAAGTCTTTTTAGCACTTCTTGTAGGACTGTTTTCTTGGTGATAAACTCCTTTAATTTTTGCTAGTCTGTGAAACTCGACCTCTCCTTCCATTCTGAATGATAACCTTGCCGTGTAGAGTATTCTTGGCTGTAGTTTTTTTTTCCCTTTTAGCACTTTAAATATATCGTGCCACTCTCTTCTAGCCTGTAAGGTTTCTGGTGACAAGTCAGCTGATAGCCTTATGGGGTTTCCTTTGTATGTAACTTGTTGCCTTTCTCTTGTACCTTTTAGGATTCTCTCTCTATCTTTAATTCTGGCCATTTGAATTATGATGTGTCTTGGTGTGGGCCTCTTTGGGTTTTTCTTGTTTAGTGCTCTCTGTGCTTCCTCTACACGAATGTCTGTTTCCTTCCCTAGGTTTGGAAAGTTTTCAGCTATTATTCCTTCAAATAGATTCTCTGCCCCTTTGTCTCTCTCTTCTCCTTCTGGGACACCTATAACACAGATGGTAGTGCACTTGATGTTGTCCCAGAGGTCCCTTAGACTGTCCTCACTCTTTTTAATTATTTTTTCTTTTATCTGTTCAGCTTGGGTGATTTCCTCTAGTCTTTCATCCAGCTTGCTGATCTGTTATCCTCTACTCTGCTTTTGAGTCCCTCTGGTTTGTTTTTCATTTCCAGTATTGTGTTCTTCATTTCTGATTTTTTTTTATATTTTCCATTTATTTGTTGACATTCTCACTGAGTTCATCGACTGTTCTCCCAAGATTAGTGAGCATCCTTATGACTCTTTGTTTGAACTCTTTGTCAGGTATATTGCTCATTTCTGTTTCATTCAATTCTTTTTCTGCAGTTTTGTCCTGTTCTCTTACTTGGAACATATTCCTTTGGCTCCTCATTTTGCCTTTTTCTCTGTACTTGTTTCTATGTATTAGGTAGTTCAGGTACGTTTCTTGATCTTGGAGAGGTCACCTTATATAACAGATATCTTATGAGGCCCAGAAGTGTGCTTCCCTTTCGTCACCAGTTCCAAATATTCCAGGAGTGACCCCTGTGTGGGCTACGTGTGTCCTTCTGTTGTGGTTGGGTTCCTCTTGCTGTAGGTGCCCAGGGAGGCTGAGCTGTCCCCCTGGCAGGCTGCTTGTAATGCCCAGCTGTGTGTAGTTATTGTGGGCCCTTCAGAATCTTTATCGGGTTTGGGGAGCCCCAGCACAGTTGGCTGCAAGGTCTAATTGCACATTCCTGTTTCAGTTTTTCTATTGAGTGACTAGACTGCCATCGTGTCTGGTTGTTAGGCTCAGGGGCTTACAATAGCTGTAAGCCTCAGGCCTAGAAGGCTCTTGTCAGCTCTCTGAGGATTGCAGCTGGGTGGGGCTGACCTCAGGCATGGGAGCATCCAATTGTTTCAGGCCTTGGAAGGTGCAGCCAATCCCCTATGTGGCTGTTGAAGAAGCACAAGTATTCTGCATCTGACAAGCCCCACCACCCACGGGGCCACACACACTGTAAACACAGTCCTGCCCCATGTGTGAGCCCATCCCCCTGAAGCAGACCCAGTCCCCCCATGGCAGAGGCCCTACACACTCCACCTGCTCCTCGTGCACACCCTGCCCTGCAGAGGTGGACCCACTCTCCTGGTTGCAGAGAATCCAGACATCTAGCCTATGCAGGCCCATAAGTTGCCCAAGGGCTTGTTGTCGGGTGGGGCCAGTCCCTAGGGTGGGCTGCTTGCCCTGGCTGAGCTGGATTAAATCAGTGCTCTAGTGGGTGGGGCAGACCCTGGGCAAAGAAGCCAGGAGAACTCCAATGGTGTCTGCCAGTGTCTGTGTCAGCATGCCTGTACTTGGTCACAATAATGGCTGCTGCCAATGTCTCAGTCCCTGGAGAGGTCTCACCTCTCTTTGGGATACACCCAGAGCCTATCAGGTGAGTCTGTTTTCCCCAAAGGACTGTGCTCCTTTCTTTATAGTGATTTTAGGTTGCTTTACAAAATAGTGAATTTGTGCTTGGGCCCTTTAATAACTGGCTTTTTTCCCCCCTTATGTCCGATTTCTTTTCTAGAGGTATTCCACGTTCTTGTTAGTAGCCAGTAAAGCCAGATATTATGGCATTCATCTCAATTGGGCTGGGTTCAAAAAATGCTTATAAAGGCAATGTTCCCCTGCTCATGGCCCCCGCTCCTCCAGGGGAGGCTGCATACCTTTGGATTGCTGCCGGGCAGGGGTGAAGTGCTGAAGCTTGTGAAGGTGTTTTTTTTTTTCCCTCCAGAAGAGAGTTTCTGTCTCTTCTACTTCAGTCAGGACTGTGCCATGCTGCAGGGATTCCTCTTATCCAGTTTTCATTTCTCTCTCAGGGGTAATTGTTCCAAGAGTAGTTGTAAGTCTGTTGTGTCCGTGGGAGGAGAGGAGTTCAGAGTCTGCCTATGCCACCATCTTGACACTAATCAGAATCATTTCTTTTTCATGTTAAAATAGACTTTATTTCCTCCCCAGCTTTATTGAGGTATAATTGACAAATGAAATTGTATGTATTTAAAGTGTACAATGTGATGATTTATTATAAATATACATTGTAATATGATTAACACAATCACATTAATTAACACGTCCATCACGATTTTCTCTCTTAGCAAATTTCAAGTATACAATACAATACTATTAACTATAGTCACTACGTTGTACATTAGATGCCCAGAGCTTATTATTCTTATAACTGAAAGCTTGTATCCATTGAGCAGCATAGCCTCATATCCCAGCTGCTGGTAATCATCATTCTACTCTTTATTTCTGTGTTTGACTTCTTTTTAAAATTCCACCTGTAAGTGAGGTCATAGAGTACTTGTCCATCTCTGTCGGCTTATTTCACTTAGCATAATGTGCTCCAAGTTCATCCATGTTGTCACAAACGGCAGAATTTCCTTCTTTCTCATGGCTGAATTATATTCTGTTACATATATATATATATCACATCTTTATCCATTCATCTATTGATGGACACTTTGCTTGGTTTCATATCTTGGCTATCATGAATAATGCAGCAATGAACATCAGAGTGCGGATAATCTCTTCCAGATAGTGATTTTGTTTACTTTGAGTATATAATTAAAAGTGGGGTTGCTGGGTCACATGGTAGTTCTATTTTTATTATTTTGAGGAACCTCCATACTGTTTTCCATAATGGCTGTACCAATTTACATTCTCACCAACAGTGTTCAAGGGTTCCCTTTTCTCCACATCTTTGCGAACAATTCTTATCTTTTGTCTTTTTGATAATGTCCATCCTAACAGGTGTGAGGTGATATCTCATTGTGGTTTTGATTTGCATTTCAATGACAATGTTGAGCACCTTTTCAAGTACCTGTTGGCCACCTGTATGTATTCTTTGGAAAATGTCTATTCGGCTCCTTTGCTCATTTTTATAATGTTTTGTTGTTGTTGTTGTTGTTTGGCTATTGAGTTGCATGAGTTCCTTGTATATTTTAGATATTACCCCCTTATAAGATATATGATTTGCAAATATTTTCTCCCATCCCATACATTGCCTTTTTGTTTTGTTGATTTTTTCCTTTGCTATACAGAAGCTTTTAAGTTTGGTGTTGTCCCACTTGTTTATTTTTACTTTTGCTGCTTATGCTTTTAGTATCATATCTAAAAAATCATTGCCAAGATCAATGTCAAAGATTTTTTCCCTATGTTTTATTCTGGGAGTTTTATTGTTTCAGGTATTACACTTAAGTATTTAATCCAGTTTGAGTTAATTTTTGTGAGTGGTATTAAGTAGGGGTCCAGTTTCATTCTTTTGCATATGGATATCCAGTTTTTCTAAAACCATTTACTGAAGAGACTATCCTTTCCGCATTGTGTGTTCTTGGTACCATTGTCAAAGAATAGTTGACTGTAGATTCTTAGGTTCAAGTCTTTCTATTCAGTTCCATTTTTCTATGTGTCTCTTTTTAAGCCAGTAACACACTGTTTTGATTACTGTAGCTTTGTAATGTAGTTTGCAATTAGGGAGCGTGATGCCTCCAGCTTTGTTCTTCTTCTCAAAGTTGCTTTGGCTATTCAGGGTCTTTTGTGGTGCCATACAAATTTTTGAATTGTTTGTTCTATTTCTGTGAAAAATGCCATTGAAACTTTGATAGGAATTGCATTGAATCTGTAGTTTGCTTGGGTAGTACAGACATTTTAACATTATTAATTCTTCCAATCCACGAGCATGAATATTTTTACATTTACTTGTATCTCCTTCAATTTTTTTCATCAATGTATTACAGTTTTCAGTGTAATGGTCTTTCACCTCTTTGGTTAAATTTATTCCTAGGTATCTTATTCTTTTTGATGCAGTTGTAAATGGGATTGCTTTCTTTATTTTTCTTTCTTCTAGTTCATTGTTAGTGTATAGAAATGCAACAGATTTCTGTATATTGATTTTGCATCCTGCAACTTTACTGAATTTGTTTATTAAATCTAATAGTTTTTTATTGGTGGAGCCTTTAGGATTTTCTATATATAATATCATAGTATCAACAAGCAGAGACAATTTTATGTCTTTCTTTTCAATTGGATGCCTTTTGTTTATTTTTCTTGCCTAATTGCTCTGGCTAGAACTTTCAATACTATGTTGAATAAAAATGCTGAGAGTGGGCATCCTTGTCTTGCTCCTGATCTCAGAGAAAAAGATTTCAGCTATTCACCATTGAGTATGATGTTAGCTGTGGGTTTGTCATTTATGGCCTTTGTTATGCTGAGGTATGTTCCCTCTATACCCAGTTTGTTGAGAGTTTTTATCATGAATGGATTTTGAATTTTGTCAAATGATTTTTCTGCATCTATTGAGATGAACATGTGATTTTTATACTTCATTTTGTTAATGTGATGTATCACATTGATTGATTTGTGGATATTGAGCCATTCTTCCATCTCTGGAATAAATCCCACTTAATCATGGTATATGATCCTTCTAATGTACTGTTGAATTTGGTTTGCTAATATTTCGTTGAAGATTTTTGCATCTGTATCATTAGGGGTATTGGGCTGTATTTTCTTTTGTTGCAGTGTCTTTGTCTGGTTTTAGTATCAGGGTAATGCTGGCCTTGTAAAATGAGTTTGTTACTGTTACCTCCTCCTGTATTTTTTGGAAGAGTTTGAGAAGGATTGGTATTAATTCTTTAAAATTTTGGTAGAATTCACCCATGAGGTCATCTGGTAATGGAGTTCTTTTTCGGGAGATTTTTGATTACTGATTCGATCTTCTTTCTAGTAATTGGTCAATTCAGATTTTCTATTTCTTCATGATTTAGTCTTGGTAGGTTGTATGTTTCTAGGAATTTATCCATTTCTTCTAGGTAGTCCATATTGTTGGCTTATAATTATTCATACTTTCTTATGATCCTTTGTATTTCTGTGATATCAGCTATAAACTTCTCTCTTGGAACTGCTATTGCTGAATCTCATAAACTTTTGTATATTGTATTTCAATTTTCATTGTCTCAAGGTATTTTTTTATTTCTCTTTCGATTTCTTCTTTGATCCATTGGTTGTTCAGTAGCATGTTGTTTAATCTCCACATATTTTTGAATTTTACAGTTTTCTTGTTGGAATTGGTTTCTAGTTTCATACAATTGTGGTTGGAAAAGATGCTTGATATAATTTCAATCTTCTTAAATTATTAAGACTTGTTTTGTGGCCTAATATATGATATATCCTGGAGAATGTTCCATCTGCATTTGAGAAGAATGTGTATTCTGCTGATGTTGGATGTAATGTTCTATAAATGTATGTTAAGTCCATCTGGTCTAACATGTAATTTAAGTCCAATATTTCCTTATTCATTTTCTGTCTTGGTGATCTATCCATTGTTGAAAGTAGGGTATTTAAATTTCCTACTATTATAGTATTGCTGTCTATTTCTACCTTCAGATCTGTTAATATTTGCTTTATATATTTAGGTACTCCTACATCCTCTTGTTGGATTGACCTCTTTATCATTATATAATGACTTTGTTTCTTATTACAGTTTTTGGCTTAACATCTCTTTGGTCTGATATAAGCATAGCTACCTTTGCTTTCTTTTGGTTCCCATTTTCATGGAATATCTTTTCCATCCCTTTACTTTCAGTGTGTGTGTGTGGTGTCCTTCAAGCTGAAGTGGGTCTCTTGTAGTCAGCATATAGTTGGGTTTTGTTTTTTTAACCATTCAGTCACTCTATGTCTTTTGATTAGTGAATTTAGTCTATTTACATTTAAAGTAATTATTGATAGGTGTGGACTTACTGTTGCCATTTTGTTAATTGTTTTCTGGCTGTTTTGTAATTCATTTGTTCCTTTCTTCTCTTTGCCTCTTCCTTTATGATTTGATGATTTTCTGTAGTGGTATGCTTAGTTTCCTTTCTCTTTATATTTTATGTATCTAGTATAGGTTTTTGCTTTGTGATTGCCATTAGGCTTATCTAAAATGTATTTATAACAGTCTATTTTAAGCTGATAACTTAATTTTGAATGCATATTAAAACTGTATATTTTTACTCCCCCTTCCATGTTTTATATTTTGATGTCACAATTTACATCTTTGCCTTGAATATTCATTAACAAATTATTGTAGCTATAGTTATTTGTACTACTTTTGTCTTTTAACCTTCATCCTAGGTTTATAAGTGATTTACCCACCACCATTGCAATATTAGAATACTCTGAATTTAACTATATATTTACCTTTATCAGTGACAGTTACACTTTCATACATTCACTGTTATTAATTAGCATGCTTTCATTTCAGCTTAAAGAAGTCCTTTTAACATTTCTTGTAAGACCAGTCTAGTGGTGATGAACTCCTGTAGCTTTTACTTTTCTGGAAAACTCTTAATCTCTCCTTCAATTCTGCAGGACAGCTTTGCCTAGTAGAGTATTCTGGTTGAGAGTTTTCTTTTTTCAGCAATTTGAATATATCATGCTCCCTTCTGGCCTGCAAACTTTCTGCTGAGAGGTCTACTGATTGTCTTATAGGGGTTCCCTTGGATGTAACAATTTTTTTCTCTTAATGCTTTTAAGAATCTCTCCTTGTCTTTAACTTTTGACAATTTAATTATAATATGTCTTGATGTAAATCTCTTATGATTCTTCTTCTTTAGAACTCTTTGGGCTTCCTGGAACTGGACGTCTGCTTCTTTCCCCATGTTAGGAAAATTTTTAGCCATTATTTCTTTGAATATGCTTTCTGCCCCTTTATCTCTCTTCCCCTTCTTGACCCCTATAATGCTAATATTGGTGTGCTTGATGGTGTCCCATAAGTACCTTAAGCTACCTTCACTCTTGTTCATTCTTTTTTCTTTTTGTTCCTGTGGTAGGATGAATTCCATTGCCCTTTCTTTAAGCTTGCTGATCTTTTCTTTTGCTTGATATAGTCTGCTGTTGAAACCCTCTATTGAATTTTTCAGTTCCGTTATTGTATTCTTCAGCTCTGTGATTTCTGTTTGATACTTTCTTATATTTTCTCTTTGTTGAACTTCTCACTTTGTTCATGCATTGTTCTCCTGATCTCTGTAAGCATCTTTATCACCATTATTTTGTACTCTTCATCAAGTAAATCACTTATCTCCATTTCATTAAGGTTTATTTCTGGAGTTTTATCTTGTTCTTTTTTGGAATATATTCTTTTGTTTATTCATTTTCCTGAACTCTCTGTGTTGGTTTCTGTATATTATATAAAACAGCCACCTATCCCAGTCTTGATGGAGTGTTCTTGTGTAGGGGGTGAGCCTTATTGTTCAGCCTGGCCTGAGTTCTTGATCGTCTCAAACCTTTGTGATTGTCCAAACTGCCTTCTTTGTTCTTAGTGGCTCCCAGGAGTTGAGGGTGTGCCATGACCTGTCAGTGTCCCAATGGGGAGGATCTCACTAAACATTTAGATTTAGGCTGATTGGAAGTCAGCTCCTTAGGCAGCAACTTTTAAAGTATGCAAATAGACATCTTTCAGGAAAAAAGTAGGAGATGGGCATTTCTGTCTGCTCCCTCTGAACTGAGTCCAAGGGTGATAGCTGGTAAGAAATGTTTATTTGTTTTTTACAGTCCTATGGGACCTACAAATGCAAGCCCTACTAGCCATGAGAGCTGGGTGATCATGGGGTGCATCCTCTGGGTGGCTACCACAAAAGCTGGGGCACGAGACAAGCTCCTCCCAGGGAGCTATTGGTGAATTGGACTGGGCTAAGGCATAATGTGGAGATGGTGTCTGCTGGCTTTCTTGGTCTTCAGCAAATCAGTCTGTCCCTAGATATGTGTGTAATTATAAGCTGGATCCTCACGCAGCAGATTTTAAAGTATGCAAATAGGCTTCTTTCAGGGAAAGACTGGGAGATAGGCATTTCTGTCTGTTCCCTCTGCACTGATCCCTGGGATGATAAATTGTTATGAAATGTTTCTTGGTTTTCTAGAGCCCTGTGGGACTGGAACTCGAGCCCTGCTGGTCACCATAGTTAGGTGATCAAGGGGTTGTGTCCTCTGGATGGTAGCTGCAAAATCTATGTCATCAGACCTGTGCACAAGCTTTTTCCAGGGAGACACTGGCACCCTGGAGCCGACCAGAGGGAGAAATTGGAGACAGCACAAATGTCGATGCAAATAATCCATAATCAATATATAAATAAAAATTTGGGTGAGTTTATTATGAACCAACTTTTGAGGACCATATAGCCCAGGGCCTTCCTTCCCCAAGGAAAGAAAGGCACCAAAGATGTGGGGTGTACAGAGCGGTTATATACTGTCAAAGAGCATGTATCACATATGATTGCAATGTCACAATGACAATAGTCACAAGATCGCCCTGTCAGATTGTCCTGTCAGCATAGCTATTGATGGACACAGAGGGTAGAAGTTCTGCTGTCTCAGTGGATGTGGCAGGTAGCAGGTCTGTTGTTTCAAGTTGGGTGGTCACAGGATGTGTGCAACAATCAAATCCTAGCCTAGGGAGAAATGCTTATCCTTAAGGAAATGCCAATGAGGAGGAAGTTGTGTCCTTATCTTAAGGGCATTTACTCCACTCTTTGGGACATGGTAAAGCAGATACACAATGCATGTTGAAAAGCTACAGGCCCTTTTAGAAAAACAAACCCAGGCTGAATTAGATTTACACCAAATGGCTTCCTCATATGCTCCAATATATCCCATTGCTTGCCATTTATTTATCAACCTGCAGGCCTCCCCAGTCTCTAGAGAAGATTGGAGTCGGCCTCTAAATGTGTGTTAGATTAGAAGCCTGACCCTTTGGCTACAGTTTGTAAGATGCAAATAGGCCTATTCCATGGGCAGACTGGGAGATGGGTGTTTCTGACTGCTGCCTCTGTGCTGATCTCTGGAATGATAACTGGTGAACTGTTTGCTACATTCCCATGGCACCCACAAATGAGTGCAAACCCTACTGGCCACCAGAGCCAGGCAATCGAGGGGTGTGTTCTCTGGGTGGAAGCTGCATAAGCCGAGGTGCCAGATGTGTGCACAAGTTCCTTTCAAGGAGATACCAGCAACCTGGATTGGGGCAGAGGGAGATTACAGAGATGGCTCCCTGGTCTCTAAGGAGGATCGCAGTCAACTTCTAGATATGTGGTAAATTAGGAGCCTTATCCTCAGTCTGCAGCCTTTAAGATAAGCAAATAGACCTCTTTCAGGGAAAGACTGGGAGATGGGCATGTGTGTCTGTTGCTGCTATGCTGAGCCCTGAGGGGATAGCCACAGGGAGTCCTTATGAGTCCATTAAGAACTGTTTCTTTGTTTGCTATAGACTTGTAGATCTCATGTACACAAGCCTTGTTGGCTTTCAGAGCTAGATAATTTGGGGGCCCAATTCTCAGGTGGAAGTCTTAGAAGTTGAGGAGCTGGATGTTGTGTCCAAACCTTTTGCTCCTCAGGGAGAATCTGGGAGTTGCAAGTTCTCTCCTGACTGTATGTCACTGTGCTGGAGGTGGGGTTTATAGTGAGAGTGTGTCTCAGCCTTTCCTACTCATTTCATTGTGGGTTTTTTCTTGTTTGCCTCATGTGTAGGAGTCACTGGACTTCTTTCAGAGGGTTTTTTTTCTGTGTGTAGCTGTATATTTGGTGTATCTGTGGGAAGAGGAGAGTTCAGGAGCCTCTTTTGTGACCATCTTGGACTGGAACCCTAGTTTAATTCCATTTGGTCTGAGAGCTTACTTGGTATGATTTCTATTTCTTTTAAATTTGTTGAAGTATGTTTTATGGCCCACAATGTTGTCTATCTTCATGAATGTTCCATGTGAGCTTGAGAAGAATGTGTATTTTGCTGCTGTTGAATGAAGTAGTCTAGAAATGTGATAAATAAATGAAAAGCAATAGGATATATTGGAGTATATGAGGAAGCCATTTGGTGTAAAACTAATTCGGCCTGAACTTGTTTTTCCAAAAGGGCCTGATGCAGCCTGTTGAGCATGCATTATACACCTGCTTTAAATACTTACTATGTTCCGAAGACAAGAATGATGCCCTAAAAATACGGAAGTAGCTTCCCCCTGTATCAGCATTTCTTTAAGGATAAGCATCTTTTCCCTACCTAAGGATTAGTTACTGACCTGCTGTGCTCACCTTGTGATGTCAAATCTGCTGTGACAGCTAAGGATCTCATGATAATTGTAAAAGAGACATTCCTATCATTTGTGATGTATGCTCTTTGTTCCAAGACGGTATATAACCACTCTGTACACCCCAATTCTTTGGTGCCCTTCCTTCCTTGGGGAAGGAAGACCCTTGGCTAGTCCTCAGATCTGGCTCATAATAAACTCACCCCAATTTTGATTTATAGATTGACAATGGATTATTTGTGTTGACAAATGTGAATGAGATCCAGTTGATTGATGGTGCTGTTCAGTTCACCTACGTCATTACTTATTTTCTGCCTGCTGGACCTGTCAATTCCTAATAGAGGTGTGTTGGAGTCTCATTATAATAGTGGATCCATCTACTTCTCCTTGCAGTTCTATCATTTTTTTGTGTCATGTATTTTAATGCTCTGTTAGTACATACAGAATTAAGTATTGTTATTTATTCTTGGAGAATTGATCTTTTTATCATTATGTAATGCTCCTTCCTTTTCTACTCTGATAATTTTCCTTGTTATGAAGTCTTCTTTGTCTGAAACTAAATAGCAACTCCAGCTTTCTTTTGATTAGTGTTAGCAGGGTATATCTTTTTCCATCCGTTACTTTTAATCTATCTGTGTCTTTATATTTAAAGTGCTTTTCTTGTAGACAACATACAGTTGGGATTTATTTTTTTATCCACTCTGAGAATCTCTGCATTTTAATTGATATACTTAGGCCATTGATGTTTAAGGTGATTGTTGACATAGTTAGATTAATATCCACCATATATGTACCTGTTTTCTTTTTGTAGCCCTTGTTTGTTTCTTGTTTGTCTTCCACTTTTTTCTGTCTTCTCTGGTTTAATTGAGAAATTCATATGATTCCATTTTCTCTGCTCTCTTAGCATGTCAATTATATTTCTTAAAATTTTTTTAATTGGTTGACCTAGAGTACGCAACATATATTTACAACTAACCCAAGTCTACATTCAAATAGCACTATACTGCTTCATAGGTAGTGCAAGTATATTATAATTCCTCCATCCTATTCCTTATAATATAGCTTTCATTAATTTCACTTTTCCATAAGCTATAATCACCAAATATATAGTAGATACTATTTATTTTAACACACTGTTAACTGTAAGATCAATTAAGAATAAGAAAAAAGAAAATATTTTAACTTTATTCCTTTTTAAATTCTCTTTCTTTATGTAGATTCAAATATTTGAGCTATATCATTTTCCTTTTCTCTGAAGAACTTCTTTTAACATTCTTGCAATGCAGGTCTACCAGTAACAATGTCCCTCAACTTTTGCTTGTGTGAGAAAGTCTTCACTTTTCCTTCACTTCTGAAGGATAATTTTACTGGATACAAAATTCTAGGTTGGTGGATTTTTTTCCTTCAACACTTCAAATATTTACTCCACTCTCTTTTTGCTTGCATGGTTTGGGAAGAGAATTCCAATGTAATTATTATCCCTTTTCCTCTATGAGTAAGTTGTTGTTTTCCTCTGGATTTTTTCAAGATTTTCTCTTTGTCTTTGATTTTTTGCAACTTGAATATGATGTGCTTAAATATAGGGTTTTTTTTGGTATTTATCCTGCTTGATATTCTCTGAGTTTCTTGAATCTCTGCTTTGGTGTCTGTCATTAATTTTGAGAATTCTCAGTCATTATTACTTCAATATTTGCCTTGTTCCTTTCTATTTTCTTCTTCTGGTATTTTCATTTTGTGTATGTTACATTGTTGTAATTGTCCCACAGTTCTTGGATAGTCTGTTCCATTTTTTTTTTAAATTCGTTTTTCTCTTTGCTTTTCAGTTTGAGAAGTTTCTATTGACATATCTTCAAGCTCACTGAATGGTTTCTTGGCTGTGTCTAGTCTACTGATGAGCCCATCAAAGGAATTCTTCATTTCTGCTACAGTATTTTTGATTTCTAGCATTTCCTTTTGATTCTTTCTTAGTGTTTCCATCTCTCTGCTTAGGTTACCCATCTGTTCTTGCATGTTGTCCCTTTTCCCATTAGATCCTTTAGCAATTGTGATGGTTAATTTTATGTGTCAACTTGACTGGACCATGGGGTGGTCAGTCATTTAGTCAAATATCATTCTAGGTGTGTCTGTGAGGGTGTTACTGGATGAGATTAACATTTGAAATGTTAGACTGAATAAAGCAGATTGCCTTCCCTAATGTGGGTTGGATTTATCCAATCAGTTGAAGATATGAATAGAACAAAAAGACTGAGTAAGAGGGAACTCCTCCTGCTTGATTGCCTTGAGCTGGGACATTGGTCTTTTCCTGCCTTTAGACTCAAGTTGAAACAGCTTGGGTCTTGAGCCTTCTGGCTTTCAAACTGTAATTTACACCATTGTCTTTCTTGGTTTCCAGGCCTTTCAACTAGAACTGCATCATTGGCTTTCCTCAGTTTCCAGCTTGTTGACTGCAGATCTTTGCACTTCTCAGCCTTCATAATTATATGACCCAATTCTATATATATTCATGTCCTGTTGGTTCTATTTCTCTAGAGAATCCCAACTAACACAGCATATTAGTCATAGTTATTTTAAATTCATGGTCTGATAATTCCAACATCTCCGTCATTTCTGAGTCTGGTTCTGATGCTTGATTTGTCTATTTAGACTGTTTTTGTTTTTTTTGCCTTTTAGTATACCTTGTAATTTTTTTAATAGCTAGACATAATGTATCAGGTAAAAGTAACTGAGGTAAATAGGCCTTTAGTGTGAGATGTTATGTTTATTTGCCTAGGAGTTGGGTTGTATTTGCTGTAGCTGTTTTTGTTGGAGGCTAAAATTTTCTCTAATATCCTTGTTTTTTATCCTTCTTGCTGTCTTTTGGTTATCTGAAAGACTTCTTAAATAGGGCCTGAGGCTTGCAGTTATTTCAGCTATAATCTCCTGTTATTATACAGGAATACAAATGGATGTGGTCTTAAGGTGAAGGTGTAGGGGGAGCAAAGCATACTATAGTCCTATTATTAAGTCTCAGTCTTACTGACCCTGTGCCCACGGTCTTTGACCTTCACAAGTTCTTATCAATTTTATTTTTTTCCCCTTAGTTGATGCAAGAAGGCTAGAGGGTGTTGGAATTGGGTATTTCCTTTATCCCACATGGAAGGCTGGAGGGTCTTTCCCTTCCCTCAGGAGGGTCAGAGTGTGGTAAAACTCAAGACATATTCTGGTAAAATTGTTTTCCTTGAGATTAAGCATTTATGAAGTAGAAAATAATGTTCTTGATGTATTTCAAAATGGCTACATTTCTTCTTTTCCTACTAGAAGTATGAGGGAATTTTTCTCTGATATTTACCCTAAGATTCTCATGGGGATCCTGGAGGTAGAACTCATAACAGTATGGGGGCACCCCTGAGACTCAGCCCTCTAGAGTCCAGAGTTTTTAACTCTCATGCTCATCCACAATGACCTTCCAGCAATTCCTCATTCATAGTTTAAGTTTTCCTACTTTCTCTGACTCTAGCAGTGGGTTTCTGTTCCTAGGCTTCTTCTCTCAGTAAGTTATGATTCTCCATATTAGTCTGTCTTTCCAATTTTGTTGGGAGTTGCTTGCCCTGTGATCTCAATTCTCTGATAGATCTAAGAAGTTACTGATTTTCCATTTATTCAGTTTTTTTCTTGTTGTGAGGATGGGAATGATGACTTCCAAGCTATTTACATGTTTGTCCTGAAGCTGGAAGTCAACTTGACAATTTTAAGATGTGATTTTTCCTAGATTGTCCTATCAATTCAATGTATTTACAGTCAGATTTCAAGCAGTTATTTTTTGGTGGAACTTAACTTCTAAAATTTATATAGTAATGCAAATAACCTAGAATAGCCAAAGAAATCTTGAAGAAGAACAAAGTTTGTGGACTTACACTATTATGATTGGTAGGAAGAAAGGCAAATTCACTAATGTGAATAGAGTCTGGAAATAGACTCACCTATATGTGGTCACTTTATCTAAGCTAATGGCAGCATTATAATTCAATGGGGAGAAATGATGACCTTTTCAACAAATGGTGCCAAAGCAACTGGATACCTGTATGGAAGAAAATGAATCTTGACCCCTACCTCATCTCATGCACAAAAATTAGTTCAAAATGGATCATAGATACAATTGTAAAGGTTAAAATCTATAAAGCTTCTGGAAGGAAACACGACGTATCTTGGTGATCTTTGGGTATTGGAAAGATTCTTAAATATTACAGACATACACAAATCACTACTCATTCAATTTAAAAAAGGACAAATTATACTTCATAAAGTGATGAACTTCTAAGCATCAAAAGATATCCTTAAGTGTGAATTATTTCTCATTAACTGAAAACAATGATGACATCCTAATTTCCTGTTTCCCAATATTTCATCCAAAAGTGATAAAGAACAAAAAGAAGGGAAAAATACAACTACACAAAAGCCACATTCATCATAACTTTAAGATAGAAAATGCCTAAAATTAAGAATTACTATATATATAGAAAAAAGAAAAATCACCAAATTCCAGTGTATGATCGTTCGTGCTTCTGCCAAACTTCTACCCCTCCACAAGGCTTTTTTTTTTTGTCATGCAAAGGTAAGTTGAAACAACTTTAAGGAAGAAAGAAAAGAAGCAATAACTCTCTAAGGTTGATCTAAAATCACCGCCAGAGAGTCTAAATCCACACTAAACCTAAAAATAGTAAAAAAAATATATATATGGATGGATCAGAGTACTAACTATGTGAAGGGGACTTAAATGTATGCATGATTTGATCTAACAGTGTTTGAAACATGCAATTCTGTAGAAGAAAAAAGGACAAGACAAGGGAGAAGCAGCCTCTGGCAATTAGATGGTGAAGGGCAAAAGAAGTATAAGAAGAAAACTTAGGTTCCTGTAAAATTAAAACGAACAATAATAAAAAAATCAGAGGCACACTACTCTTCCCCAGAAAAAAGAACAAATAAAAAATATCCACTAAAGTATATAGACTTTGCTATACTGGCAGAAGAGAACACCTTTAAACTAGGAATCTTTCAAAACAGCCCATTACCGCCAAAATAAACAAGACAGCAATGAACAGACAGAAAAACGGCTATTGTAAAAATAATTAGAAATGAAATTCAACAAATGAAATTCAATGACAATTCAACAAATGAAATTCAATAGAGGAAAATTTCCTCTGATAAGCAACCATGAAGCAGAAGAAAACCGTAAATCAACACTCCAAAAAGTGTTTACATAGTCAAACATGCTTTTGAATTTAGACAAAGCATCTTTGAAATATTAATTCAAAAATTAAAAACAAAAATGGACAAAAACAAGAAGAAACATAAGAAGAGTTGATTAAGAGTTGATTTTATCTTGGTTATTCCAAGATAAAAATGAAAGAAAAAACCCATTTTTCAGAAATGATAATAAATACAAGGTGCCCAATGGATAAAATTTAATAAGGGGAATTGAAGAAAGGAAGTAAAACAACCAAGAGAAATAAAAATTAGATAAAGAAAGAAGTAAAATCCCAAAAAGGGTCAGAGAAAAATAGTGGAAATGGAAGACAGAGAAGATATAACATTGATATTATTGTTGTCTCTGAAGAAGAAAAACAAGACAATGGAACAGACTAATACTTAAAACTATAATTAAAGAAAACTTTACAGGAATATAAAAGGACATGAATCTACGCGTTAAAGGGCCCACTGGGTACCTGGAAAATTAATCATGAATGAAAATCTCCAAGACATATCTTTTTTTTTTTTTGTGAGGAAGATCAGCCCTGAGCTAACATCCCTGCTAATCCTCCTCTTTTTGCTGAGGAAGACCAGCTCAGAGCTAACATCTATTGCCAATCCTCCTCCTTTTTTTTCCCCAAAGACCCAGTAGGTAGTTGTATGTCATAGTTGCACATTCTTCTAGTTTCTGTATGTGGGATGCGGCCTCAGAATGGCCGGATAAGTGGTGTGTCAGTGTGCACCCGCGATCCGAACCCGGGCCGCCAGTAGCGGAGCACGCGCAGTTAACCACTAAGCTGCGGGGCCGGCCCTCCAAGACATATCTTAATAGAGCTATTAAATTTCAAAGATTAAGAAAAACTTCCCAAGGCCTCCAGGCAAAATGATCAAATGGCTTACAAAGGCAAAAAAAAAAAAATCCTGGTATTAGAATTTTCAAAAACTTCATGCAAAGCAGGGCACCAATTGGGCAGAATTTTTCAAAAATTCAATGAGAGAATGTGTGAACCAAAGATTTCACATCGAGGCAAGCTGTCCTCTGACTATAAAAAAAAATGTATAAAAACAGTTGTTAGTGTAAAAGAATTAGAGCATATATTAGATTAGAAAGGAAACGTCAATAATAATAATGTAGAAATATTTTTTCAGTTATTTTATTGAGGTCATAATGGTTTATAATATTGTGTAATTTCAGGTGTACATTATTATTTATCAGTTTCTGTATACACTGCGTCATGCTCACCACCAAAATTAGACAAATAGTCTTCACTACTTTGTTTCTTTATTTTTTAATTTTTTTGGTGTCATACTAGTTTACAACATTGTGAGATCCCAGTTGTATATTAATATTTGTCAGTCACCATATAAATGCACCCCTTCACCCCTCCTGCCTATCCCCCAACTCCCTTCCCCCTGGTAACCACCAAACTGTTCTCTCTGGCCGTGTGTTAGTTTATATTCCACATATGAGTGAAGTCATACAGTGTTTGTCTTTCTCTGTCTGGCTTATTTCAATTAACATAATACCCTCCAGGTCAATCCATGTTGTTGCAAATGGGATGATTTTGTCTATTTTTATGGCTAAGTAGTATTCCATTGTGTGTATATATATATATATATATACCACATCTTCTTTATCCAATCTTCTGTTGATGGACACTTGGGTTGCTTCCACTTCTTGGCTATAGTGAATAATGCTGCAATGAACATAGGAGTGCATAAGGCTCTTTGGATTGTTGATTTCAAGTTCTTTGGATAAATACCTAGAAGTGGGATACATGGATCATAAGGTATTTCTATTTTTACTTTTTTTGAGAAATATCCATACCGTTTTCCATAGAGGCTGCACCAGTTTTCATTCCCATCAGCAGTGAATGAGGGTTCCCATTTCTCCACATCCTCTCCAACATTTGTTATTTTTTTGTCTGGTGATTATAGCCATTCTCACAGGTGTAAGGTGATATCTTAGTGTAGTTTTGATTTGCATTTCCCTGATGATTAGTGATGTTGAACATTTTTTCATGTGCCTATTGGCCATCTGTGTATCTTCCTCGGAAAAATGTCTGCTTGTCTACCCATGTTTTGATCGGGTTATTTGTTTTTTTATTGTTCAGTTATGTGTGTTCTTTCTATATTATGGAGATTAACCCTTTGTCAGATATATGATTTGCAAATATTTTCTCCCAGCTGGTGGGTTGTCTATTCATTTTGATCCTGGTTTCATTTGCCCTGCAGAAGCTCTTTAGTCTGATGAAGTCCCACTTTTTTTTTTCTTTTGTTTCCCTTATCCGAGTAGACATGGAATTCGAAAAGATCCCTCTAAGGTCAATGTCAAAGAGTGTTCTGCCTATATTTTCTTCTAGGAGTTTTATAGTTTCAGGTCTGACCTTCAAGTCTTTGATGCATTTAGAGCTAATTTTTGTGTATGGCAAAAGATAATGGTCTACTTTCATTCTTTTGCATGTGGCTGTCCAGTTTTCCCAACACCATTTATTGAAGAGACTTTCCTATCTCCACTGTATGTTCTTAGTTGCTTCATCAAAGATTATCTGTCCATATCTGTGTGGTTTTATTTCTGGACTTTCATTTCTGTTCTATTGACCTGTATGTCTGTTTTTGTACCAGTACCATGCTGTTTTGATTATTAAAGCTTTGTAGTATATTTTGAAATCAGGGATTTTGATGCCTCCAGCTCTGTTCTTTTTCTCAGGATTGCTTTAGCTATTGGGGGTCGTTTGTTGCCCCATATGAATTTTAGGATTCTTTGTTCTATTTCCATGAAGAATATCATTGGGATTCTGCTTGGGATTGCATTGAAGCTGTAGATTGCTTTAGGTAGTATGGACATTTTAACTATGTTTATTCTTCCAATCCATGTGCAGAGGATATCTTTCCATTTCTTTATGTCATCATTGATTTCTTTCAATAATGTCTTATAATTTTCATTGTACAGATTTTTCACCTCCTTGGTTAAATTTATTCCTAGATATTTTATTCTTTTTGTTGTGATTGTAAATGGGATTGTATCTTGAGTTCGCTTTCTGTTGGTGCATTGTTAGAGTATAGAAATGCAACTGATTTTTGTAAGTTGATTTTGTACCCTGAAACTTTGCTGTAGTTGTTGATTATTTCTAATAGTTTTCTTATGGATTCTTTAGGGTTTTCTATATCTAATATCATGTGGTCTGCAAACAGCGAGAGTTTCACTTCTTCATCGACTATTTGTATTCCTTTTATTCCTTTTTCTTGCCTAATTACTCTGGCAAGAACTTCCAGTATCATGGTGAATAAGAGTGGCAAGAGTGGGCACCCTTGTCTTGTTCCTGTTCTCAGAGGGATGGCTTTGTTTTTCCCCACTGAGTATGATGTTGGCTGTGGGTTTTTCATATGTGGCCTTTATCATGTTGAGGTAATTTCCTTCTATACCCATTTTGTTGAGAGCTTTTTTATTATAAATGGATGTTGGGTCTTGTCAAATGCTTTCTTTGCATCTATGGAGATGATCATTTGGTTTTTATTCCTCATTTTGTTAATGTGGTGTATCTCATTGATGGATTTGCAGATGTTGAACCATCCCTGTGCCCCTGGAATAAATCCCACTTGATCATGGTGTATGAACCTTCATTGTATTCTTGTATTAGATTTACTAGTATTTTTTTGAAGATTTTTGCATCTATGTTCATTAACGATATTGGCCTATAATTTTCCTTCTTCGTGTTGTCCTTGTCTTGTTTTGGTAACAAGGTACTGTTGGCATCATAGAATGAGTTAGGAAGTATTCCGTCTTTTTCAATTTTTTGGAATAGTTTGAGAAGAATAAGTATTAAATCCTCTTTACATATTTGGTAAAGTTCTCCAGAGAAGCAATCTGGTCCTGGAAACTTGTTTTTTTGGGAGGTTTTTGATTACTGTTTCAATCTCTTTACTTGTGATTGGTCTATTCAGACTCTCTATTTCTTCTTGATTCACTTTTGGGAGGTTTTAGGGGTCTAACAATTTATCTATATCTTCTAGGTTGCCCAGTTTGTTGGCATATAGTTTTTCATAGTATTCTCTTATAATCCTTTGTATTTCTGCAGAATCTGTTGTAATTTCCCCTCTTTCATTTCTAATTTCATTTATTTGAGCCTTCTCTCTTTTTTTCTTGATGAGCCTGGCTAAGGGTTTGTCAATTTTGTTTCTCTTCTCAAAGAACCAGATCTTAGTTTCATTAACCCTTTCTACTGTTTCTTTAGTCTCTATTTCATTTGTTTCTGCTCTGATTTTTATTATTTCCCTCCTTCTGCTGACTTTGGGTTTTGTTTGTTCTCTGTTTCTAGTTCTGTTAGGTACAGTTTAGGGTTACTTATTTGAGATTTTTCTTGTTTGTTGAGGTGGGCCTGTATTGCTATGAATTTCCCTCTTATGATAGCTTTTTCTGTATCCCATAGGAGTTGGTATGCTGTATTTTCATTTCATTCATCTCCAGGTATTTTTTATTTATTTATTTTTTTGTGAGGCAGATCAGCCCTGAGCTAACATCCATGCTAATCCTCCTCTTTTTGCTGAGGAACACCAGCTCTGAGCTAACATCTATTGCCAATTCTCCTCCTTTCCCCCCCCCCAAAGCCCCAGTAGATAGTTGTAGGTCATAGTTGCACATCCTTCTAGTTGCTGTATGTGGGACACAGCCTCAGCATGGCCGGAGAAGCGGTGCCTCGGTGTGCGCCCGGGATCCGAACCTGGGCCGCCAGTAGCGGAGCGCACGCACTTACCCGCTAAGCCACAGGGCTGGCCCTCCAGGTATTTTTTAACTTCTCCTTTGAGTTCTTCATTGAGCCAATGGTTATTCAGTAGCATGTTGTTTAGTCTCCACATATTTCTGACTTTCTCAGTTTTTTTCTTGTAGTTGATTTCTAGTTTCATAGCACTGTACAGAAATGATGCTTGAGGGGCCGGCCCCATCGAGTAGCTGTTGAGTGCGCATGCTCCGCTGCTGGCAGCCTGGGTTCGGATCCCAGGCACACACCGATGCACCACTTGTCAGGCCATGCTGTGACGGCATCCCATATAAAGTGGAGGAAGATGGGTACAGATGTTATCTCAAGGCCATTCTTCCTCAGCAAAAAGAGGAGAACTGGCATAGATGTTAGCTCAGGGCTGATCTTCCTCACAAAAAAAAAAGAAAAGATCCTTGAGATGATTTCAATCTTCTTAAATTTATTGAGGCTTGCTTTGTTTCCCAATATATGGTCTATCTTCGAGAATGATCTGTGTGCACTTGAGAAGAACGTGTATTCTGCTGTTTTTGGATGGAATGCTCTGTGTATATCTATTACATCCATTTCTTCAAGTGATTCATTTAAATCTGCTATTTCCTTGTCGACTTTTTGTCTGGATGACCTGTCCATTGATGTAAGTGGCATGTTGAGATTTCCTACTATTATTGTATTGTTGTTAATTTCTCCCTTTAGGTCTGTTAATAGTTGCCTTATGTACTTTGGTGCCCCATGTTAGGTGCATATATATTCACAAGTGTTATGTCCTCTTGGTGGAATGTCCTTTTTATCATTATATACTTCCCTCTTTGACTCTCATTGTCTTTTTTAACTTGAAGTCTGACTTGTCTGATACAAGTGTGGCAATATCTGCTTTTTTTTGTTTGCCATTAGCTTGGAGTATCGTCTTCCATCCCTTCACTCTGAGCCTATGTTTGTCGTTAGAGCTAAGATGTGTTTCCTGGAGGAAGCATATTGTCGGACCATCCAGCTACTCTGTGTCTTTTGATTGGAGAATTGAATCCATTTACATTTAGAGAGATTATTGATATACAAGGTCTTAATACTGCCATTTTATCTCTTGTTTTCTGCTTGATCTATGTTTCCATTGTTTCTCTTCCTTTGTATTTCTGACTACCATTTCATTTTGCTGGTTTTCTGAGGAGGTTTTATCTCTTTTTGTGAATTGTGGCTCTGCTCTGATTTTTGTTTGTGGTTACTGTGAGGTTTGCCTAAAAGATCTCATAGATGAAATAGTCCATTTTCTCATAGCCTCTTATCTCCATTAACCTAAGCAGGTTCCATAGCTTTTGTCTTCCACTTCTGAGTTATTGTTGTTAGAAATTATTCTGTTTTTAATTCTGTGAGATTGTGGCAATTTGAAGTGTTCAGACTTACTTTTGATGCTTTCCTTCCCTTTATCTTTAGGTTATAACTGAGTATTTGCTTCCCTGTTCTGATAGCTGCTGTTTTCTGATTTTGTCTGTCTAATTATCTCCTTGCTCAAAGCTCTGTAGGCCTTTGCCTTTTTGTTTGCAGTGTGAGTGCATCTTTAATTATTTCTTGTAGTGGAATTCTAGTGGCAATGAACGCCCCCAGATTTTGTTTATCTAGGAAAGATTTTATTTCTCCATCATATCTGAAGGAATGTTTCACTGCATAGTGAAATGCTGAAAGTTTTTGTCTTTCAGTATTTTGAATAAGTCATTCCACTCTCTCCTAGCCTGTAGAGTTTCTTCTGAGAAACCTGCTGAAAGCCTGATAGGGGTTCCTTTGTATGTTATTTTCTTTTGTCTAGCTGCCCTTAATATTTTTTCTTTGTCATTGACTTTTGCCAGTTTTACTATTATATGCCTTGGGGAGGGTCTTTTAGCATTGATATAATTAGTCGTTCTATTAGCTTCATGTATTTGTAAATCAGGTTCCTTCCCCAGGTTTGGGACGTTCTCAGCTATTATTTCTTTGAACAAGCTCTCTGCTCCTTTCTTCCTATCTTCTCCCTCTGGAATATCTATAATCCTTATGTTGCTTTTCCTAGTTGAGTTGGATATTTCTTGAAGAATTCCTTCATTTTTAAAAAATCTCATTTCTGTCTCCCCCTCCACCTGTAGCATTTCTATATTTTTATCCTTTAAATCACTATTCTTTCCTCCATAACATCAGCTCTATTTTTAAGGATTCTAGATTATTTTTTATTTCATTGATTATGTTTTTCATATCCAGAATTTCTGCTTGATTTCTTTTTTATAGTCTCAATCTCTTGGATGAAGAGGTTCATTTTGTTCCTGAGCTCACTGACCTGTTTTTCCATGTTCTCTTGTAACTCGTTGAGTTTCTTTATGACAGCCATTTTGAATTCTCTGTCATTTAGATTGTAAATTTATGTGCCTTCGGGGTTGGTTTCTGGAGAAGTGTCATTTTTATTCTGGTCTGAACTGTTGTTGTGGTTTCTCATGGTGTTTGATGAACTAATCTTCTGTTGGGGCATTTGTGGTGGTATTAGGTCCAAGATTCCACTTGCTACTTCTGGGAGGAGCAGGAGCAGAGTTTCTGGTCCCACCCTGTCTGCTGGAATTTGTGTGGGTACTGTGGGCACTTGCACCAGCCTGGAGAGTGTTCAGGCACTTGTGTGGTCTGTGCTTGGTAGATGGGGCTTCCTCATGGGGCCCAAGCTAGGGCCACTCCTTGGGGTCACATGGGCATGGTGGGCTCCCTCTCCCTCCAGGAAAGTGATCATGAGTGGGTTAAGAACAGCTGTAGCCTCTTCCTGAAGTTTCCTGGGGGCACACTCCCTCTTTCAGGGCTCAGCAGTAATATGTGAGCTTGCACGGGCCTGGATTGTGCTTGTCCCATTGTGTTTAGTTCTGCTGAAGACTCTGCTTGCAGTCCCACAGGCTGCTGTGCTTGGTGGGTGGGGCTTCTCATGTGGACCCAGCTAGGGCCACCCCTTGGGGCTGCAGGGGCATGGTGGGCTCCCTCCATCACCAGGAAAGTGATCATGAGCGTGTTAAGGGCAGCCACTGCCTCTTCCTACAGCCACCCCAGGGCAAATTCCCACTTTCAAGGTGCTGGTGCCAGGCTGGAAAGTGATCCTGTGTGTGAACAGGGCTGTTGGGGGAGGGTAGGGATTGATCACTTATCACCACCACTTCCCAGAGGGTCAGTCAATCCACCCTCAGATGTATAGCTGAATGTGTCTCTCAGGCATCCTGTTGTCCTGTCTAGGCTTCTGCTGTTGGTCAATGAATGTACATTTAGTTGTAGTTCAAAAAGGGGAGAGACAAAGGGAATAGCTCACTCCACCATGTTGCTGAGGTCACTTTTCTGTCTCTAGGTATTTTTTGATTTCTCTTTTTATTTCTTCTTTGACCCATTGATTGTTCAGAAGCGTGCTGTTTAATCTCCACGTAATTGTGAATTTTTCAGTTTTCTTCTTGTAATTGATTTCTAGTTTTATACCATTGTGGTTGGAAAAGATGCTTGGTATGATTTCAATATTCTTAAATTTATTAAGACTTGTTTTGTGGCCTAACATATGATCTATCCTGGAGAATGTTCCATGTGCATGAGAAGAAGGTGTATTCTGTTGCTTTTGGTAGGAATGTTCCATATATTTCTGCTAAGTCCATCTAGTCTAATGTGTCATTTAAGGCTGATGTTTCCTCATTGATTTTCTGTCTTGATGATCTATCCATTGCTGTAATTGGGGTATTAAAGTCCCCTACTATTATTGTATTGCTGTCTATTTCTCCCTTTAGATCTGCTAATATTTGCTCTATATATTTAGGTGCTCCTATGTTGAGTGCATAAATGTTTCCAAATGTTATATCCTCTTGTTGGATTTGCCCCCTTATCATTGTGTATTGGCCTTCTTTGTCTCTTATTTAGTCTTTGTTTTAAACTCTGTTTTGTCTGAGGTAAGTACAGCAATCTCAGCTTTATTTTGGTTTCCATCTGTATAGAATATCTTTTTTTCATTCCTTCACTTTCAGTCTTGGTGTGTCCTTACATCTGAAGCGAGTCTCTTATAAGCAGCATATAGATGTGTCTTGTTTTTCTTATCCATTCAGCCACTCTGTTTCTTTTGATTATAGAATCTAGTCCATTTACATTTAATACCTATCCTTGAAAGGTATATATTACTGCAATTTTGTTACTTGTTTTCTGACTGTTTTGTAATTACTCTATTCCTTTCTTCTTTTTTTGCTCTCTTTTTTGAGATTTGATGATTTTCTGTAGTGGTATGCTTAGATTTCTTTCTGTTTATCTTTTGTATATCTACTACAGGTTTTTTTTTGTGGTTACCATGAGGCTGACATAAACAACTTATATTTATAACTTTCTTTTTTTGGTTTTTAACAACTTAAAAACTTAAGTTCTAAAGCTCTACATTTTTACTCCCCCACTCATTTTATGTTTTTGATGTCACAATTTACATCTTTTTATCTTGTGTATCCCTTAGCAAATTATTGTAGTTATAGTTATTTTTACTACTTTTGCTTTTTAACCTTTATACTAGATTTGCAAGTGATTAACCTACCACCTTTATAACATTAGATTATTCTGAATTTTACTATTTATTTATCTTTACCAGTGATATTTATACTTTCATATGTTTTTCTATTACTAATCACCACCTTTTCATTTCAGGTTGAAGAAGTCCATTTAACATTTCCTGTAAGGCCTGTCTAGTGGTGATAAACGATTTTAGCTTTTGCATGTCTGGAAAACTCTTTATTTCCTCTTCAATTTTGAATGATAACTTTGCTGGGTAAAGTATTCCTGTTTGGCAGTTTTTTCTTTTAGTGCTTTGAATATATTATACCACTCACTTCTGGCCTGCAACGTTTCTGCTGAAAAATTTGCTGATAGTCTTATGGGGTTCCCTTGTATGTAACAAGTTGTTTTTCTCTTGCTGCTTTTAAGGTTCTTTCCTTTGTCTTTAACTTTTGACACTTTAATTCTGTGTCTTGGTGTGGGTCTCTTTGGGGTCATCCTATTTAGAACTCTATGGGATTCCTGGATCTGGATGTCTATTTCCTTCCCCAGGTTATGGAAGTTTTCAGTCATTATTTCTTCAAATATGGTCTCTGCCCCTTTTTCTCTCTCTTTTCCTTCTGAGAGCCCTATAATGCAAATATTGGTCCACTTGATGTTGTGCTGTAAGTCCCTTAAGCTGTCTTCACTCTTTTTCATTCTTTTCTCTTTGGCTGCTCTGATTGGTTGACTTCTATTTCCCTGTCCTGGAGTTCACTGATCTTTTTTTTCTGCTTCATTTAGTCTGCTATTGAACCCCTCTAGTGTATTTTTCAGTCAGTTATGGTATTCTTCATCTTTGTGACTTCTATTTGGTATTTTCTTTTATTTTCTATCTTTTTTGTTGAAATACTCACTTTCTTCATCCATTCTTCTCTTGAGCTCAGTGAGCATCATTCTGACTGTTATTTCAAACTCTTCATCAGGTAAATCACTTATCTCCATTTAATTAAGGTCTTTTTCCAAGGTTTTATCTTGTTCTTTCATTTGGAACATATTCCTTTGTTTCTTCATTTTCCTTAACTCTGTGTGTTGGTTTCTATGTGTTAAATAAAACAACTACCTCTCCCAGTCTTGAAGGAGTGGACTTGTGTAGGAGATGAACCTAATTTCTCAACCCTGCCTTAGCTCTTTGTTGTCTCTCAAACCTTTGTGATTGTCCAGACAGCCTACTTTATTTTTAGTGGCTCTCAGTAGTTGAGGGTGTGCCAAGACCTGTCAGTGTCCCAAAGGTGAGGATCTCAGTCAGCACCAAAACTCAGGCTGGTTGGAAGCCAAACCATCAGGCAGCAGTTTTTAAAGTATGAAAATGTACCTCTTTCATGGGAAGACTGTCTGTTACCTCTGCAGTGAGCCATGAAATTATAGCCAGCTAAGGACCATTTCTTTCTTTGCTACCCTCCCATTGAACTTGTGAACACAAGCTCTGCTGGCCACCAGAGTTAGGTGATCAAGGTGTTTCCCCTGGGTGGCAGGCACAAAAAGTGGGGCACCAGATGCATGTACAAGCTCCCCTCTTGGAATTACTGGTGATCTGGAGCATGGCAGAGGGAGAGCATGAAGATAGCTCCTGCCCTCTGAGGTCTTTGGAAAGGATTATAGCTGGCCCTTATATGTGTGTTTTATTAGAAGATTGCTCCTCAGCTATGAAGATAAATAAAAGACCTCTTTCACAGAGATACTGGGAGCCTCAGTCTGTTGACTCTCTGCTGTGCCCTGGGAGTGGTAGCTGGTTAGAAACTCTTTCTCCATTTGTTCAGTCCTGTGGGACTCATGAGCATAAGCCCCACTAGCCACCAGAGTCAGGCAACCTAGAGGTGTCCCCTGGTGGCAGCTGCAAAAATCAGGGCACCGGATGAGCGTAGAAGCTTCTTTCTGGGAGATAACAGCAAGCTGGAGCAAGGCAGAGGGAGAGTGCAAAGATGGTATCCACTGGCTTCTGTCTTTGGAGAGTATTTCAGTAGGCCCTTAGATGTGTGTTAAATTAGATGCTTGTCCCACAGGCCGATGATTTAAGATAAGCCTCTTTCACTGAAAATGTGGGTGCTCTTTAGTCGGCTGCCTCTGTGCTGGCCCCTGGAGTGGGTGAGTCTGTGCACAAGAGCCCTATGAGACCTGTTTCAAGTTTGCTATAGCCTTGTGGGTCTCATCGGTGCAAGCCCTGATGGCTTTCAAATCTAGATGTTTTGGGGGCTCATCTCTCATGTGCAGATCTTAAAAGTTGGGGTGTTCAATGTGGGGTTCAAGCCCTTTGCTCCTGAGATAAAATCTTGAGATTTTGATCTTCCTCCAGGTTGTGGGTCACCTTGCCAGAGGTCAGGTTTATGGTGAGATTATGTCTATTCGTTTTGATGTGGGTTTTTTCTCATTTGCCTGATATGTAGGAGTTGCTCAGCTAGATTTTTTTTTTCCAGAGGAAATTGTTCCACACATAGCTGTAGATTTGGTGTGTTTGTGGGAGGAGATGAGTTCAGGATCCTTCGTTGCCATCTTGAACTGGAACCAATCCCATAGATTTTTGTAGACACTCTCTATCAAGTTGAGGAAATTCTTCTTTATTATTAATTTTTCAAGAGTTTTTATAATGAATAGATGTTCAATTTTATAAAATGCTTTTTCTTTATGAGGGAGATTGGCCCTGAGCTAACATCTGTGCCAGTCTTTCCTCTATTTTGTATATGGGACACTGCAACAGCATGGCTTGATGAGCGGTGCATAGGTCTGTGCCTGAGATCTGAACCTGCAAACTCTGGACCACTGAAGTGGAGCACATGAGCTTAGTCGTGCTACACCACTGGGCCGCCCCCTGAAATGCCTTTTTTTTTTTGGTAAGGAAGATTATCCCTGAGATAACACCCATTGCCAATCCTCCACTTTTTGCTGAGGAAGATTGGCCCTGAGCTAACATCCATGCCCATCTTCCTCTACTTTATATGGGATTCCGCCACAGCATGGCTTGACAAGCAGTGCGTCGGTCCATGCCGGGATCTGAACCTGCGAACCCCAGGCCGCCAAAAAGGAGCACGTGAACTTAACTGCTACTCCACCGAGACAGCCCCTCAAATGCTTGTATATTATGAATAGATATCATGTTTTCTTCTTCAGCCTGTTGACATGGTGGATTAAACAAATTGATCTTTGAATGATGAACCAGACTTGTATACTTGGAATAAATCCCCACTTGGTCATTGTGTATAATTCTTTTTATACATTGTTGGATTCAGTTTGCTAATATTTTTCTGAGAATTTTTGAATCCATATTCAGGAAAGATATTGCTCTGTAGGTTGTTTTTTTGCCTGGTTTTGCTGTCAGGGTAATATTAGCTTTATAAAGTGAGGGAAAAGTGTTGTGTCCTTTATATTTTCTGGAAGACATATGTAAAATTACTGTGACTGCTCCTTTAAATGTTTGATAGACTTTTCTAATGAAATTGTCTTGACTTTGAGAGTCCTTTTTTTGGGGAGATTTTCAATTTCTTTAATGGTTATAGGACTATTCATACTGTTTGTTTCATCTTGTTTGAGTTGTGGTAGCTTGTGGTTTTAAGAGTTTGTCCATTTCTTCTAGATTGTCAAATGTATAAGTTGTTCATAGTATTCCATTGTTATCCTTTTAATGGCTACAAGATCTGTAATTATACCCCTTCTTTCATTGCTGGTACCATTAATTTGTATCTTCTCTCTTTTATCTTCATCAGTCTTGCTGAGTTTTATCAATTTTATTGATTTTTTTTGAAGAAGTAGATTTTTGTTTCATTGAATTTCTCTATTTTCAGTATCATTTATTTCTGCTCTTATCTTTATTGTTTCCTTTACTGTGCTTGTTTTGATCTTATCTGGCTCTATGTTTTCTAGTTGCTTCAGATAGGAACTTAGATTACTGACTTGAGACCATGCCCCCTTTCCAACATAAGCATTTTGTGCTATATATTTCCCTCTCAACACAGCTTCAGCTGCATCCCACATATTTAGATACATTTAATTTTCATTTTCTTTCTGCTCTCTCTATATTTTTTCCCCTTTGAGACTTCCTCCTTGACTTGTGGACTTAGAAATGTGTTGTTTAATTTCCAGGAGTTTGGAGATTTCCTGTTTTCTTTCTGTAATTGGATTCTAGTTTGATTCAGTTCGGTCAAAAACAATTTTCTGTTTGATTTCAATTCTTTTAAAGTTTCTGGGGTTTTTGCTTATTTATTTTGTGCACCAGGATATGGTGAATTTTAGTGAATATTCCATCGGTTCTTGAAAAAAGAAAAAGTGTGTTCTGCTCTTGTTGAGTGGAAAGGTTCAGTTTCTCTATAACCTTTCTGACTTTCCGTCTAGTAATTTTATCACTTGCTGAGAGTGGGTACTGCAGTTCCAAAATATAAATATAAATTTGTGAATTTGTCTGTATCTTCTTTCTGCTCTATCAGTTTTGCTTCATGTATTTTGAGATTGTGTTGTTTGATTTTTACACATTTTATATCATTGTCTTCCTGGTAGATTGATACTCTTATCATTATATCATGTCGACCTCTGTCTACAGTAATTTTCTTCATTCAATTACGTTTTTTCTGGTATTAATGTAACCACTCCTCCTTTTAAAAATTAACGTTTGTGTTGTATATCATATCCCATTATTTTACTTTTAGCCTACCTTTGTGTTGTATGAGTGAGTTTATTCTAGGTAGTATATTTTTAAATCATTTTTGAAATCCACTTCGCCAATCTCTGTCTTTTCTTTGGTGTATTTGGACGATTTACATTTAAGGTAATTATTGATATGTTAGGGCTTAAGTTTGCCACTTTATTTGTTTTTAGTTTGTTTACTGTTTCTCTTTCCTTGTTTTATAGTGTTTTGAGTATGTTGCTTCTTACAGTTTATTTTTAGTGATTACTCTAGATATTACACTATAATACATAAATTATCAAAGTGTACTAGTATTGATGTGTTACCACTTCAAGGCTACTTCCTTACTTCCATTTAGGTCTTTTTAGCATTCCTACTTTTAAAACATAAATGTCATAAATATTTCGTCTACATACATTAAGCACCACATCAGACAGTGTTATAATTTTTGCTTCAACCAGCAAATATAATTTAAGAAACTCATGAGAAGTATTGTCTATTACATTTACCCCTAGTTTTACCCATTCTGATGTTCTTTCCTTTCTGAAGTTCCTAGCCTTCTTCTGTTATCATTATTTTTTGGTTTAGAGAACTTCTATTAGCCATCCTTTAAGGTTAGGTTTGCAAGGGACAAATTATCTTAGTTTCCCTTGTATGCAAGCATCCTTATTTCCCTTTCATTCCTGAAGGATATTTTTGCTGGATATAGAATTTGCAGTTGAGTGTTCTTTTCTTTTGAACTTGACAATTGTCATGCCACATTTTTCTGTCTTCCAAGGAATCCACAGTAATTTGCATTGGTAATAATGCATTCTTTCTCTCTTATTGCTTTCAAGATTATTCATTTTTCATTAATTTTCTGAAATTTAACTATCACGTGTCTTGACTTAATTTCCATTTTTTTCTTTCTTATTTTGGGTTCACTCTGCTTCTTACATGTATAAATTTATGTCTTTTACCAACATTGGGAACTTTTCAGTCATTATTTCCTTAAGTACTTTTTCAGTTTTACACTCTCTTTTTCCTCTCCATCTGGAGTTCTGATGATGTGAATGTTAGCTCTTTTGTTGTTGTCGAACATGTCCCTGACTCTGTTCATTTTTTTCAGTCTATCTTCTCTCTGTTGCTCAGATTTAGTAAATTCCATTAATCTGTCCTCACATGCACTGAGTCTATCCTCTGTCATCTCCTTTCTACCATTGAACCCATTCACTGAGTTTTAAAAATTAATTTCTGTTATAATATTTTTCCTTTCTATAATTTCAATTTGGTTCCTTTTCATAACATATTTCTTTGCTGAGATTTTTTATGTTTCATTTACTTCAAGTAAACTCTTCATTACTGTCAAAACATTTTTATGGTTTTTGCTTTAAAAATCCTTGTCAGATAATTCCAGTATCTGATTCATCTTGGTGTTGGCATTTGTTTCTTGTCTTTTCTCACCCAAGTTGAGTTTTTCTTGGGTCTTAATATGATGAATGATTTTCAATTGTATCCTGAATATTTTTATATCATATTATGAGATTTCAGGTTTCATTTAATCTTTTTTAGCATGCACCCTCTGCTGAGGTATGGCTTGAGAACTGGGCAAGTATATATACTTAGCATCCCTTTAGGCTCTGCCAACACCACCCTGGCAAAAGTGGGTCACTAACTCACACTTCCTTGTTCCAGACTGGTAGAGTGGGAGTTCAGCTCCCCCTGTCCCCACAAATACCTTCCTGGTGAAAGTGGGGCACTGACTTGCACCTCCTTATTGCTTCTGCCTAAGGATATAAGCGTAGCTTCCCATTGAGCCCTGCTGCTACTGTAGAGGTGGGAAGCAGAGAACTGACTCACACTACTTTGTTGCTGTGAGCTAGGGGCAGAAGTTCAGCTCCCTGTTGGGCCCCACTGACACTGGGGTGTGGGAAACAAAGTGTGGACTAAATCCCACCTTGCATCACTTTATTTTGCCTCATTGATGTCAGGAGGGAATGGAGGCTTAGTACCTCACTGGTTCCTCTCATACCAGAGCTCTGTGAGTGTGTGTGTGTGTGTGTGTGTGTGTGTGTGTGTATGGGGGGAAAGTAAAGTATGGATTAGCTCCACCTTACACTGTCTTATTTAGTCTTATTGATGCTGGATGAGAGGTGGAAGCTCAGCTCCCCACTGGGCCCCACTGATACCCAGGTAGAGGAAAACTAGAGAGCCAGCTATCCCAGACTTGCACTGCCTTGTTCAAGCTCATTGATGCTAGGTAAGAGTGGAGGCTGAGCTCGTTGTTGTGTTCTGCTGACACCTGAGGTAGGGGAAAGTGGAGTGCTGAATAACCTTGACTCACACTGCCTGTTCAGTTTCATTGATGTTGGCTGGGAGTGGAAGCTCAGTTTATTGCTGGATCCTGTTGACACTGCCCTGTTAGGGGAATTGGAATACCACCTGCTTCCACCAAGTAGGGATGGAAGATCAGCTCCTCATTTAGTCCATTGACACAACTCAGAAGGAAATTGGAGAGCTGCCTGCTTCTGCTAGGAAGGGAATGGAATATTATCTCTCAGTATGGCCCTCCTGAAACCGCCAGTTGTGAGAATTGGACTATTACCGTTTGCTCCCATGGATGGGATGGGATAGGGTGGTATGAAAGATACATACCTTGCTCAGTCCACTTGACACTATGGTGTCACTGAGGAGAGAGTGGTGTTCAGTTGGAGTAGAGTGGGTATTGCCCAAAAGGCTTTCTGTTGTAAGATCATCCTTTTATTGCTCCCTTGGCTAGGGAGAATAGGCTTTTCTCGAGCTTCTTTTTCTATTTTTTGGTCTGTGTCTGTTGCTGGTTCTGGGCTGGAGGATTCTGCAATGCCATGTTTGGGATATATGGGAGCTAGTAAGGAAACTCAGAGAACTCACAGGTGTGTTTTTCCCTCGAGTCTGATGGTGCCTATGCAGTTTGCCTTCTTTTCACCTTGCATAGTCTTTCTATGCTTTTTTTGTGTGTTATGCCTAGGGTTTTTTAGTTGCAAGAGGGAGGATATGGGAGGAATAGGGCTATTCTATATTGACTTGAACCAGAGGTCCATCCCACAAATTTGATAAGTTGTATTTTCATTTAGTTCCAAGAATTTTTAAATTTTCCTTGAAACTTGCTTTTTGACCCATACTTATTTTGAAGTGTGTTTTAATTTTCATATATTTGGGTATGCTAGATATCTTTCTGTTATTGATTTCTAGTTTTCATTATGGTCCAAGAACATACTTTGTATGATTTCTATTCTTTTAAATTTAATGAGATTTATTTTATGGTCCCAAGTGTGGTTTATCTTGATGAATTTTCTGTGTGTGTTTGATAAGAAAATGTTTTCTTCTGTTATTGGTCAAGTGTGTTCATTATTTTCAATTAGGTCTAGTTGGTTGGTACTGTTGTTCAGGTCTTCTATATCCTACTTGTTCTATCAGTTATTGAGAAAGGAGAATTGAAGTCTCCAATTATTATTATTATTAGTATTATTAGTATTATTATTATCTTTTTATTTATTTTTTTGTTTATTGCAGTAACATTGGTTTATAACATTGTAAAAATTTCAGGTGTACATCATTGTACTTCTATTTCTGCATAGATTACATCATGTTCACCACCAAAATACTAATTACAACCCATCACCACACACATGTACCGAATTATCCCTTTCAGCCTCCTCCCTCCCCCCTTCCCCTCTGGTAACCACCAATCCAATCTCTGTCCCTATGTGTTTGTTTATTGTTGTTATTATCTACTACTTAATGAAGGAAATCATATGGTATTTGACCTTCTCTCTCTGACTTATTTCACTTTGCATTATACCCTCAATGTCCATCCATGTTGTCACAAATGGCTGGATTTCATCGTTTCTTATGGCTGAGTAGTATTCCACTGTGTATATATACCACATCTTCTTTATCCATTCGTCCCTTGATGGGCACTTAGGTTGCTTCCAAGTCTTGGCTATTGTGACTAAGGCTGCAATGAACACAGGGGTGCATGTACCTTTACAAATTGGTGTTTTCAAGTTCTTTGGGTAAATACCCAACAGTGGAATAGCTGGATCATATGGTAGTTCTATCCTTGATTTTTTGAGGAATCTCCATACTGTTTTCCATAGTGGCTGCACCAGTTTGCACACCCACCAGCAGTGTATGAGAGTTCCCTTCTCTCCACATCCTCTCCAACACATGTTGTTTCCTATCTTGTTAATTATAGCCATTCTGACGGGCGTGAGGTGATATCTCATTGTACTTTTGATTTGCATTTCCCTGATAGTGATTTTGAACATCTTTTCATGTGTCTGTTGGCCATCTGTATATCTTCTTTGGAGAAATGTCTGTTCAGGTCTTTTGCCCATTTTTTAATTGGGTTGTTAGTTTTTTTGTTGTTGAGATGCATGGGTTCTTTATATATTTTGGAGATTAAACCCTTATCAGATGTATGGTTTGCAAATATCTTCTCCCAATTTTTAGGTTGTCTTTTCGTTTTGTTGATGGTTTCCTTTGCTGTGCAGAAGATTTTTAGTTTGATGTAGTCCCATTTGTTTATTTTTTCTATTGTTTCTCCTGCCCGGTCAGACATGGTGTTTGAAAGATGTTGCTAAGACCGATGTCAAAGAGCGTACTGCCTATGTTTTCTTCTAGAAGTTTCACAGTTTCAGGTCTTACATTCAAGTCTTTAATCCATTTGGAGTTAATTTTTGTGTATGGTGTAAGGAAAGGGTCTACTTTCATTTTTATCATGTGGCTATCCAGTTTTCCCAACACCATTTGTTGAAGAGACTTTCTTTTCCCCATTGTATGTTCTTGGCTCCTTTGTCAAAGATTAGCTGTCCATAGATGTGTGGGTTTCTTTCTGGGCTTTCGATTCTATTCCATTGATCTGTGTGTCTGTTTTTGTGCCAGTACCATGCTGTTTTGGTTACTATAGCTTTGTAGTATATTTTGAAATCAGGGAGTGTGATACCTCCAGCTTTGTTCTTTTTTCTCAGGATTCCTTTAGCTATTCGGGGTCTTTTGTTGTTCCATATAAATTTTAGGATTCTTTGTTCTATTTCTGTGAAAAATGTGGTTGGAACTTTGATAGGGATTGCATTGAATCTATAGATGGCTTTAGGATGTATGGACATCTTAACTATGTTAGTTCTTCCAATCCAAGAGCACGGAATATCTTTTCATTTCTTTGTGTCTTCTTCAATTTCTTGCAGAAATGTTTTATAGTTTTCAGTGTACAGATCTTTCACCTCTTTGGTTAAGTTTATTCCTAGGTATTTTATTCTTTTTGTTGCAATTGTAAATGGGATGGTATTCTTAATTTCTCTTTCTGCTACTTCGTTGTTAGTGTACAGAAATGCAACTGATTTTTGTATGTTGATTTTGTATCCTGCAACTTTACCATATTCGTTTATTACTTCTAAAAGTTTTCTGGTGGATTCTTTAGGGTTTTCTATATATAAAATCATGTCATCTGCAAATAGTAAGAGTTTCACTTCTTCCTTTCCAATTTGGATCCCTTTTATTTCTTTCTCTTGCATGATTGCTCTGGCTAGGACTTCCAGTACTATGTTAAATAGGAGTGGTGACAGTGGGCATCCTTGTCTGGTTCCTGTTCTTAGAGGGATAGCTTTCAGTTTTTCGTCATTGAGGATGATATTAGCTGTGGGTTTGTCATATATGATCTTTATTATGTTGAGGTACTTTCCTTCTATACCCATTTTATTCAGAGTTTTTATCATAAATGGATGCTGTATCTTGTCAAATGCTTTCTCTGCATCTATTGAGATGATCATGTGATTTTTATTCTTCATTTTGTTAATGTGGTGTATTACGTTGATTGATTTGCGAAAGTTAAACCATCCCTGCATACCTGGAATAAATCCCACTTGATCATGGTGTATAATCTTTTTAACGTATTGTTGTATGCGATTTGCTAGTATTTTGTTCAGGATGTTTGCATCGATGTTCATCAGTGATATTGGCCTGTAATTTTCTTTTTTTGTGTTGTCCTTGTCTGGTTTTGGTATCAGGGTAATGTCAACTTCATAGAAGGAGTTAGGGAGCTTCCCCCCTTCCTCAATTTTTTGGAAGAGTTTGAGAAGTATAGGTATTAAGTCCTCTTTGAATGTTTGGTAGAATTCACCAGGGAAGTCATCTGGTCCTGGACTTTTATTTTTGGGGAGGTTTGCGATCACTGTTTCGATCTCCTTACTGGTGATTGGTCTATTCAAATTCTCTACTTCTTCTTGATCCAGTTTTGGAAGGTTGTATGATTCTAAGAATTTATCCATTTCGTCCAGATTGTTGAATTGGTTGGCATATAGCTTTTCATAGTATTCTCTTATAATCTTTTGTATTTCTGAGGTGTCTGTTGTAATTTCTCCTCTTTCATTTCTGATTTTACTTATTTGTGTCTTCTCTTTTTTTCTTGGTGAGTCTAGCTAAAGGTTTGTCAATTTTGTTGATCTGTTCAAAGAACCAGCTCTTGGTTTTATGAATTTTTTCTATTGTTTTTTTGGTCTCTATTTCATTTATTTCTGCTCTGACTTTTATTATTTCCCTTCTTCTACTCATTTTGGGCTTTGTTTGTTCTTCTTTTTCCAGTTCCTTTAGGTGCATTGTTAGATTGTTTATTTGAGATTTTTCTTGTTTGTTGAGATGGGCCTGTATCACTATAAACTTCCCTCTTAGAACCGCTTTTGCTGTATCCCATAAATTCTGGCAGGTAGTATTTTCATTTTCATTTGTCTCCAGGTATTTTTTGATTTCTTCTTTGATTTCTTCGTTAACCCTGTCGTTGTTCAGTAGCATTTTGTTTAATCTCCACGTATTTGTGGTTTTTCTGATTTTCTTCCTATAGTTGACTTCTAGTTTCATATCGTTGTGGTCAGAAAAGATACTTGGTATTATTTCAGTCTTCTTAAATTTATGGAGACTTGTTTTGTGGCCTAATATGTGAACATTCCTGGAGAATGTTCCATGTGCATTTGAAAAGAACGTGTATTCTTCGGTTTTTGGATGGAATGCTCTGTATATATCTACTAGGTCCATCTGTTCTAGTGTGTCGTTTAAGGACAAAGTTTCCTTATTGATCTTCTGTTTGGATGATCTATCCGTTGGTGTAAGTGGAGTCTTAAAGTCCCCTACTATTATTGTGTTACTGTCTATTTCTCTTTTTATGTCTGTTAACAATTGCTTTATATATTTAGGTGCACCTACATTGGGTGCGTAGATATTTACAAGTGCTATATCCTCTTGTTGGATTGTTCCCTTGATCATTATGTAATGCCCTTCTTTGTCTTTTTTTAGTTTTTGTTTTAAAGTCTATTTTGTCTGATATGAGTACTGCTACCCCAGCTTTCTTTTCATTGCCATTTGCGTGGAGTATCTTTTTCCATCCCTTCACTTTCAGTTTGTGAGTGTCTAGAGGTCTGAAGTATGTCTCTTGTATGCAGCATATATATGGGTCTTGTTTTTTTATCCAGTCAGCCACCCTACGCCTTTTAATTGGAGCATTTAGTCCATTGACGTTTAAAGTAGCTATTGATAAGTATGTACTTACTGCCATTTTTTAACTTTTTTTTTTCCTCAGTGTTGTAGTAGTCCTTCTCTGTTCCTTGCTTCTTCTATACAGAATTGATGGTCACTTTAGTTTGACCTCTGTCTGAAAGCTGTACTCTTTAACTCCCCTCCTCCCTCCTTTTATGTTTTTGATATCATATCTAACCTCTTTCTTGTGCATTTGTATCCATTACGTTCTAATCATGGAAATAGATAATTTTTCCTATTTGTGGTCTTCTCTTTTCCCCTTAAATCAGTCCCTTTAACATTTCTTGTAGCACTGGTTTCTTGGTGACAAACTCCTTTAATATTTGCTTATCTGGGAAAATTTTGATCTCTCCTTCCATTTTGAATGATAACCTTGCTGGGTAGAGTATTCTTGGCTGTAAGTTTTTCCCTTTTAGCCCTTTAAATATATCATGCCATTCTCTTCTAGCCTGTAAGGTTTCTGCTTAGAAGTCAGCTGATAGCCTTATGGGGTTTCCTTTGTATGTAACTTGACATTCTCTTGCGGCTTTTAGGATTCTCTCTTTAATTCTGGACATTTTGATTATGATGTGTCTTGGTGTGGGCCTCTTTGGGTTTATCTTGTTTGGGGCTCTCAGTGATTCCTGTACCTGGATGTCTGTTTCCTTCCTTAGGTTAGGAAGTTTTCATCTATTATTTCTTGAAATAGATTCTCTGCCCCCTTGTCTCGCTCTTCTCCTTCCGGGACACCTATAACACGGATGTTAGTGCGCTTGATTTTGTCCCAGAGGTCCCTTAGACTGTCCTCACTCTTTTTAATTCTTTTCTCTTTTACCTGTTCACCTTGGGTAATTTCTTCTAGTCTTCCTTCCAGCTCACAGATGCGTTCTTCTGTATCCTCTACTCTGCTTTTGAGTCCCTCTAATGAATTTTTCATTTCCAGTATTGTATTCTTCATTTCTGATTGATTCTTTTTTATATCTTCCATTTCTTTGTTGACATTCTCACTGAGTTCATCTATTCTTCTCCCCAGATCAGTGAGCATCCTTAACACTCTTAGTTTGAACTCTCTGTCGGGTAGGTTGCTCATTTCTGTTTCACTTAGTTCCTTTTCTGGGGTTTTGTCCTGTTCCCTTACTTGGAATGTATTCTTTTGCCTCCTCATTTTGCCTCTTTCCCTGTGCTTGGGTCTACGTATTAGTTAGGTCAGCTACGTCTCCTGCTCTTGGATAGGTGACCTTATGTAAGTGATGCCTTAGGAGGTTTCCTAAGTGTGCTTCCCTCAGTTCTCAATGTTCCAGGGGTGACCCCTATGTGGGCTACGTGTGTCCTTCTATTGTGGCCTGTTAGCTCTCCCTATAGGAGCCCAGGGAGGCTGAGTTATGCTCCTGGCCAGCTGTTGTAATGCTCAGCTGCTTGTAGTTGTTGTGGGCCCTTCAGTCTCTTTATCAGGTTTGGGGAGCCCCAGCACAGTTGGCTGCAAGTTCTAATACCACATTTGTGTTGCAGTATTTCTTTTAAGTGAGTAGGCCCCCAGCGTGGCAGGTTGTTAGGCTCAGGGCCTTACAATTGCTGTAAGCCTCTAGCCTATTAGGTCTCTTGTCAGCTCTCTGAGGATTGCAGCTGGGTGGGGCTGGCCTCAGGCACAGGCGCACCCAATTGTTTCAGGCTTTGTAAGGTGGGGCAAACCTCCTATGTGGGTCTTTGAGAAGCACAAGTCTTCTGCAGCTGACAAGCCCTGCCGCCCACAGGTCCACACACAGTCAACATAGTCCTGCCCCGTGTGCATGCCCCGACCTCCCCAAGCGGACCCAGTCTCTCCACGGCGGGAGCCCCACACACTCTGCCACCGCCCCACACTCTCCACCCACTCCTTGTGCACATCCTGCCCCGCTAAAGTTGGCTCAGTTGCCAGGCTGCAGAGAATCCAGTCACCAATCTATGCAGGTCCACAAGTTGCCTGAGGGCTTGTTGTTGGGTGGGGCCACTCTCTGGGGTGGGCTGCCTGCCCTGGCTGAGCTGGATTAAATTGCTGCTCTAGAGGGTGGGGCAGACCCTGGGCTAGCAGGCCTCAGGGAGAACTCCAATGGTGCCTGTGTCAGCATGCCCACACCAGGCCACAACAATGGCCGCCGTCAATGTCCCAGTCCCTGGAGAGGTCCCACCCCTCACCGTGATGCACTCCGGGCCTATTAGGCGAGTCTCTTTTCACCACAGCACTGTACACCTTTCTTTCTGGTGATTTTAGGATGCTTTCTGAAACGGGTGAGTTTGCCGTCGGCCCTTTAAGAGCCGGTTTTAGTTTCTTTGTGAACCTGGTTTTCTTGGGGTGCTCCCCAAAGTTTTAGTAGCAGGCAAAGTCAGATATTATACTGCTGGTCTCTATTGTGCTGGGTCCACAAAATGCCCACAGTGCGGGCGCTCCCCGGCTCAGGGCCCTGCGCCTCCAGGGAGGCTGCATACCTGTGAGCTGCTCCCGGCGGCCGTGAAGCTGGTGCCTTGTGAAGGCCGCGTTTTTCCTCTCCCGAAGGGAGTCTCTGCCTCTTCTACCTCAGTTAGGATTGTCCGTTGTTGCAGGAGTTCCTCTTATCCAGTTTTCAGTTCTGTCTGAGCGGTGATTTTTCCACGAGTAGTTGTAAATTGGCTGTGTCCACGGGAGGAGGTGAGTTCAGAGTCTGCTTACGCCACCATCTTGACGCCTCTTCTGATGTAATATTCTAAATCCTTTGTTGTCATTTCAACAATCTTCACAGCATCTTCACCAGGAGTAGATTCCATGTCAAGAAACCACTTTCTTTGCTCATCTATAAGAAGCAACTCCTCATCCATTAAAGATTTATCATGAGATTGCAGCAATTCAGTAACATCTTCAGGCTCCACTTCTAGTTCTAGTTCTTTTGCTATTTCCACCACAACTGCAGTTACTTCCTCCACTGAAGTCTTGAACCCTTCAAAGTCATCCATGAGGCTTAGAATCTAACCAACCAATCTTCCAAACTCCTGTTAATGTTGATATTTTGACCTCTTCCTATGAATCACAATGTTCTTAATGGTATCTACAATGGTGAATCATTTCCAGAAATTTTTCAATTTACTTTGCCTAGATCCATCATAAGAATCACTATCTATGGCAGCTATAGCCTTATGAAATATATTTCTTAAAAAATAAGACTTGAAAGTTTAAATTACTCCTTGATCCATTGGCTACAGAATGAATGTTGTGATATCAGGCATGAAAACAATGTTAATCTCATTGTACATCTCCAATCAGAGTTCGTGGGTGACCAAGTGCATTGTCAATGAACATTTTGAAAGAAATCTTTTATTCTGAGCACTAGGTGTCAACAGTGGGCTTACAATATTCAGTAAACTATGTTGTAAAAAGATGTGCTGTCATCCAGGCTTGTTCCATTTATAGAGCACAAGCAGAGTAGATTTAGCATAGTTCTTATAGGCCTTAGTATTTTTGAAATGGTAAATGAGCATTGGCTTCAACTTCAAGTCACTAGCTGCATTAGCGCCTAAGAAGAGAGTCAGTTTGTGCTTTGAAGCTTTGAAGCCAGGCATTGACTTCTCCTCTCCAGCTATGAAAGTCCTAGATGACATCTTCTTCCATTATAAGGCTGTTTTGTCTACACTGAATATCTGTTATTTAGTGTAGCTACCTTCAGTAATTATCTTAGCTAGATCTTCTGGATAACTTGCTGCAGCTTCCACATCAGCACTTGCTGCTTCACCTTGCACTTTTATGTTATGGAGATGGTTTCTTTCCTTAAATCTCATGAACCAACCTCTACTGGTGTCAAAATTTTCTTCTGCAGCTTCCTCCCTTCTCTCAGCTTTATAGAAATAAAGAGAGTTAGGGCCTCGCTCTGGATAAGGCTTTGGCTTAAGTGAATGTTGTGGCGTGTTTGATCTTCTTTCCAGACCACTAAATCACACCAGCAATAAGGCTGTTTCACTTTCTTATCATTCACATGTTCACTGGAGTAGCACTTTCAATGTTCTTCAAGAAGTTTTCCTTTGCATTCACAACTTGGCTAATTGGTGCAGCAAGGCTAGCTTTTGGCCTGTCTCAGCTTTCAACGTGCCTTCCTCACTAAGCTTAATCATTTCTAGCTTTTGATTTAAAGTGAGAGACATGTGACTCTTCCTTTCACTTGAACACTTAGAGGCATTGTAGGATTATTAATTGGCATTATTTCAGTATTGTTGTATCTCAGGGAATAGGCAGGCCCAAGGAGAGGGAGAGAGATGTGGAAATGGCCAGTCAGTGGAGCAATCAGAACACACATAATATTTATCGATTAAGTTCACTGACTATGGGCATAGTTCCATATAATTGGCACCCCAAAACACTTACAATAATAACATCAAAGATCACTGATCACAGATCACCATAACAAATAGAGTAGTAATAAAGTTTAAAATAAAGTAAAAAGTTTAAAATATTGAGAGAATTACCAAATTGTGACACAGAGACACAAGCGAGCAAGTGCTGTTGGAAAAATAGCACGCACACACTTGCTAGATGCAGGGCTGCCACAAAACTTCAATTTTTAAAAACTATAAAATCTGTGAAGCACAATAAAGCAAAGTATAATAAAATGAGGCATGCCTGTATATGAGAAGCTCAGTGAACCCCAAAGAGTATAACTTCATAGAAAGCCAAGTCTAAAAACCAAAGATATGTTAAAAACACTGAAAACAGCTAGAGAAAAATGACATATTACATTACACAGGAAAAGGCTTAAATTAACATAGACTTCTAATCAGACACCATGAAAGCCAGAAGACAGTAAACATCTTTAAAGTGCTAAAAGAAAAAAAATCCTGCTAGTTCAAAATTCTATAACTAGCAAAAATATACATCAAGAATAAAGGTGAAATATTTTCAAATGAAGAAAAACTAAGAGAATTTGTTGCCAGCAGATCTGCTCAATGAGAAATTCTAAAGGAATTTCTTCAGTATGAAGAGAAATGATATCAAAAAGAAACCTGGATCTTGAATAATAAAGAAAGATCATCAGAAACGACATATGACAATTTTAACATAAAAGTCAATGGAGTGAGAATTAAGGGAGCAGTATGGTTAGATGGCTTATACATTTTATGTGAAATGACATAAGATTAACTCTAATTTAGGTATATACACTATAATATCTAGAGAAAACACTCAAAAATACAAAAAGATGTCACCAAAAATACAATAGATAACTTAAAATGGAGTACTAAAAACCCAACCAACATTCTGGGAGATATTTTTTTAACTTGACAAGCAGAATCTAAGCTTTACATGGAAATGCAAAGGACTTAAAGTATATAAAGCTATTTTAAGAAAAGTGAACAAAGTTGAATTTACCTACCTGATTTTAAGATTTTCTGTTTGTCTTTGATTTTCTGCAGTTTAAAAATGATATGCTTAAGTGTAGATTTTTTTGGTATTTATCCTGCTTGGTATTCTCTGAGCTTCCTGGCTCAGTGGTTTGGTGTTTGTCATTAATTTTGAAAAATTCTTAGTCATTATTATTCAAATAGTTCTTCTATTCCTTCCTCTCTTTATTCTCCCACTGGTATTCCCATTACACATATATTACACGTTTTGTAATTGTCCCACAGTTCTTGGATATTCTGTTCTGTCTTTTTCATTCTTTTTTCTCTTTGCATTTCAGTTTTAGAACTTTATATCGACTTTTCTCCAGTTCACTGATTCTTTCCTCAGCCATGTCCAGTCTACTGATGAGCCCATCAAAGGTATTCCACATTCCTATTACAGTGATTTTTATTTCTAAAACTATCTTTTGGTTCTTTTTTAGAGTTTCCATCTCTCTGCTTACATTATCCATCTGTTCTTGCATGTTATCCATTTTTTACATCAGAATCCTTAGCATATTAATCATAGTTATTTTAAATTTCTGGTCTTATAATTCTAACATCTCTGTGATATCTGAGTTTAGTAATGATGCTTGCTTTGTTTCTTCAAACTGTTTTTAATATGTTAATATGTCTTTTAATTTTTTGTTGGAAGCTGGGCATGAAAACTGGCTAAAAGGAACTGAGGTAAATAGGCCTTTAGCATAAGTTTTTATATTTACCTGGCTAGGAATTATATTGTTGTTTTCTGTAGCTGTAGGTGTCAGAGGCTAAAATTTCCTCTGCTGTCCTTGTGTTTGCCTCCCCTGTTATCTTTAGGTTTTCCTAGGGACTTCTTTTTAAATACAGTCTGAGACATTCAGTTCTTTTAGTTGCATTCTCTTGTTATCATACAGGAGCCTTATTGGTGTGGTGATAAGGTATGGGGGAAGGGAGAGAGTTCTATAATCCTATGATAAGGTCTATTCTTTAGTGAGTCTGGTCCCCGGTCTGTGACCTTCACAAGAGCTTCTCAGAGTTTTTCCTCTTGCTGAGTGAGACAGGAAGGCTAGAAGGGGCTGGAATTGGGTATTTTCCTTATCCCAGCTCTGTTAGGTTCTGGTACAACCCTAGTCGGTCAGACTCTAGTAAAATAGTTTCCCTTGAGGGTAGACCTTGTTAAGGACAGGATTCTCTAGATATATTTTGAAAGGCTACTTTCCCCCTTCCCCTACTGGAAGCACAAGGAGATTTTTCTCCAATCTTTACTGTGAGAACTTGATATGTTTCTTAGAGACAAAACTCATGAAAAGGTGTCCCCCTCCTAAAAATGGATCCCTGGCATTTTTAGCTCTCAACTTTGTCCCCACTAAGCCTCCAGCATTCAGTAAATTACAGTTTAATTTTCTTACCCAGGTACTGGCCCCAGTAGTGATTTCTGCTCCCGGGCTTTTGCTTTGGTAAGCTGTGATTCTCTGTAGCTGTCTCTCTAATTTTAGAGGCAGCAGTTTGCCTGTGATCACAATTCCCTGATGAATCTAAGAAGAGTTGTTTATTTTCAGTTTGTTCACCTTTTTTGTTGTTGTGAGTATGATAGTGATGACTTCCAAGAACCTTACATATTGGACCAGAAGCCTACTTGGTTTTAAGACTTACTAAGAACCTAAAATAATCACCACAGTTTGAAATTGTTGGGGAAAAGGAAATATAAATTAATGGAGCAGAATAGAGTCCCAAAATTCATCCACACATTTATGGTCAATTGATTTTTGACAAAGGTGCCAAGACAATTCAATGGAGAAAAGAAGGCCTATTCAACAAATGGTACTGGAACAATGGTGCAAAGCAGAGTTCAAAACTAGAAATAATGTTATATAATGGTAAAGAAGTTAATTATTCAAAAAGTTATAACAATTGGAAATGTGTATGCAAGTAACAACAGAACTTCGAAAAATATGAGACAAAACTTTATGGAATTGAAAAGAAAACTACATAAATCACTAATAATAATTGGAGTAGGAGGCGGAGTCAAGATGGCCACGTAGGCAGATTCTGAACTCACCTCCTCCCGTGGACACAGCCAATTTACAACTACTCGTGGAAAAATTACCCCTGAGACAGAACTGAAAATTGGATAAGAGGAACTCCTGCAACAACGGACAATCCTAACTGGGGTAGAAGAGGCAGAGACTCCCTTCAGGAGAGGAAAAAACGCCGCCTTCACAAGCCGCCAGCTTCACGGCCGCCCGGAGCAGCTCACAGGTACGCACCCTCCCTGGAGGCGCAGGGCCCTGAGCCGGGGAGCGCCCCCGCTGTGGGCATTTTGTGGACCCAGCACAATCGACACCAGCGGCATAATATCTGACTTTGCCTGCTACTAAAGCATTGGGGAGCACCCCCAGAAAACCCGGAACACAAAGAAACTAAAACTGGCTCTTAAAGGGCCCACGCACAAACTCACCCGTTCCAGAAAGCATCCTAAATTCACCAGAAAGAAAGGTGCACAGTGCTTTGGTGACAAGAGACTCACCTAATAGGCCCTGAGTGCATCTCGGTGAGGGGTGAGACCTCTCCAGGGACTGGGACATTGACGGCGGCCATTGCTGTGGCCTGGTGTAAGCGTGCTGACACAGGCACCATTGGAGTTCTCCCTGAAGCCTGCTAGCCCAGGGTCTGCTCCACCTGCTAGAGCAGTGATTTAATCCAGCTCAGCCAGGGCAGGCAGCCCACCCTAGAGACTGGCCCCACCCAACAACAAGCCCTCAGGCAACGTGTGGGCCTGCATAGATTGGTGACTGGATTCTCTGCAGCCTGGCAACTGAGCGGACTTGAGCGGGGCAGGGTGTGCACAAGGAGCGGGTGGAGAGTGTGGGGTGGTGGCGGAGTGTGTGGGGCTCCCGCCGTGGAGAGACTCAGTCCGCATGGGGGTCGGGGCGCTCACACGGGGCTGAACTGTGTTGACTGTGTGTGTGGACTTGTGGGCAACAGGGCTTGTCAGCTGCAGAAGACTTGTGCTTCTCAAAGACCCACATAGGAGGTTTGCCCCACCTTACAAAGCCTGAAACAATTGGGTGCTCCTGTGCCTGAGGCCAGCCCCACCCAGCTGCAATCCTCAGAGAGCTGACAAGAGACCTAATAGGCTAGAGGCTTACAGCAATTGTAAGGCCCTGAGCCTAACAACCTGCCACGCTGGGGGCCTACTCACTTAAAAGAAATACTGCAACACAAATGTGGTATTAGAACTTGCAGCCAACTGTGCTGGGGCTCCCCAAACCTGATAAAGAGACTGAAGGGCCCACAACAACTACAAGCAGCTGAGCATTACAACAGCTGGCCAGGAGCATAACTCAGCCTCCCTGGGCTCCTATAGGGAGAGCTAACAGGCCACAATAGAAGGACACACGTAGCCCACATAGGGGTCACCCCTGGAACATTGAGAACTGAGGGAAGCACACTTAGGAAACCTCCTAAGGCATCACTTACATAAGGTCACCTATCCAAGAGCAGGAGATGTAGCTGACCTAACTAATACGTAGACCCAAGCACAGGGAAAGAGGCAAAATGAGGAGGCAAAAGAATACATTCCAAGTAAGGGAACAGGACAAAACCCCAGAAAAGGAACTAAGTGAAACAGAAATGAGCAACCTACCCGACAGAGAGTTCAAACTAAGAGTGTTAAGGATGCTCACTGATCTGGGGAGAAGAATAGATGAACTCAGTGAGAATGTCAACAAAGAAATGGAAGATATAAAAAAGAATCAATCAGAAATGAAGAATACAATACTGGAAATGAAAAATTCATTAGAGGGACTCAAAAGCAGAGTAGAGGATACAGAAGAACGCATCTGTGAGCTGGAAGGAAGACTAGAAGAAATTACCCAAGGTGAACAGGTAAAAGAGAAAAGAATTAAAAAGAGTGAGGACAGTCTAAGGGACCTCTGGGACAAAATCAAGCGCACTAACATCCGTGTTATAGGTGTCCCGGAAGGAGAAGAGCGAGACAAGGGGGCAGAGAATCTATTTCAAGAAATAATAGATGAAAACTTCCCTAACCTAAGGAAGGAAACAGACATCCAGGTACAGGAATCACTGAGAGCCCCAAACAAGATAAACCCAAAGAGGCCCACACCAAGACACATCATAATCAAAATGTCCAGAATTAAAGAGAGAATCCTAAAAGCCGCAAGAGAATGTCAAGTTACATACAAAGGAAACCCCATAAGGCTATCAGCTGACTTCTAAGCAGAAACCTTACAGGCTAGAAGAGAATGGCATGATATATTTAAAGGGCTAAAAGGGAAAAACTTACAGCCAAGAATACTCTACCCAGCAAGGTTATCATTCAAAATGGAAGGAGAGATCAAAATTTTCCCAGATAAGCAAATATTAAAGGAGTTTGTCACCAAGAAACCAGTGCTACAAGAAATGTTAAAGGGACTGATTTAAGGGGAAAAGAGAAGACCACAAATAGGAAAAATTATCTATTTCCATGATTAGAACGTAATGGATACAAATGCACAAGAAAGAGGTTAGATATGATATCAAAAACATAAAAGGAGGGAGGAGGGGAGTTAAAGAGTACAGCTTTCAGACAGAGGTCAAACTAAAGTGACCATCAATTCTGTATAGAAGAAGCAAGGAACAGAGAAGGACTACTACAACACTGAGGAAAAAAAAAAGGTAAAAAATGGCAGTAAGAACATACTTATCAATAGCTACTTTAAACGTCAATGGACTAAATGCTCCAATTAAAAGGCGTAGGGTGGCTGACTGGATAAAAAAACAAGACCCATATATATGCTGCATACAAGAGACATACTTCAGACCTCTAGACACTCACAAACTGAAAGTGAAGGGATGGAAAAAGATACTCCACGCAAATGGCAATGAAAAGAAAGCTGGGGTAGCAGTACTCATATCAGACAAAATAGACTTTAAAACAAAAACTAAAAAAAGACAAAGAAGGGCATTACATAATGATCAAGGGAACAATCCAACAAGAGGATATAGCACTTGTAAATATCTACGCACCCAATGTAGGTGCACCTAAATATATAAAGCAATTGTTAACAGACATAAAAAGAGAAATAGACAGTAACACAATAATAGTAGGGGACTTTAAGACTCCACTTACACCAACGGATAGATCATCCAAACAGAAGATCAATAAGGAAACTTTGTCCTTAAACGACACACTAGAACAGATGGACCTAGTAGATATATACAGAGCATTCCATCCAAAAACCGAAGAATACACGTTCTTTTCAAATGCACATGGAACATTCTCCAGGAATGTTCACATATTAGGCCACAAAACAAGTCTCCATAAATTTAAGAAGACTGAAATAATACCAAGTATCTTTTCTGACCACAACGATATGAAACTAGAAGTCAACTATAGGAAGAAAATCAGAAAAACCACAAATACGTGGAGATTAAACAAAATGCTACTGAACAACGACAGGGTTAACGAAGAAATCAAAGAAGAAATCAAAAAATACCTGGAGACAAATGAAAATGAAAATACTACCTGCCAGAATTTATGGGATACAGCAAAAGCGGTTCTAAGAGGGAAGTTTATAGTGATACAGGCCCATCTCAACAAACAAGAAAAATCTCAAATAAACAATCTAACAATGCACCTAAAGGAACTGGAAAAAGAAGAACAAACAAAGCCCAAAATCAGTAGAAGAAGGGAAATAATAAAAATCAGAGCAGAAATAAATGAAATAGAGACCAAAAAAACAATAGAAAAAATTAATAAAACCAAGAGCTGGTTCTTTGAACAGATCAACAAAATTGACAAACCTTTAGCTAGACTCACCAAGAAAAAAAGAGAGAAGACACAAATAAGTAAAATCAGAAATGAAAGAGGAGAAATTACAACAGACACCTCAGAAATACAAAAGATTATAAGAGAATACTATGAAAAGCTATATGCCAACCAATTCAACAATCTGGACGAAATGGATAAATTCTTAGAATCATACAACCTTCCAAAACTGGATCAAGAAGAAGTAGAGAATTTGAATAGACCAATCACCAGTAAGGAGATCGAAACAGTGATCGCAAACCTCCCCAAAAATAAAAGTCCAGGACCAGATGACTTCCCTGGTGAATTCTACCAAACATTCAAAGAGGACTTAATACCTATACTTCTCAAACTCTTCCAAAAAATTGAGGAAGGGGGGAAGCTCCCTAACTCCTTCTATGAAGTTGACATTACCCTGATACCAAAACCAGACAAGGACAACACAAAAAAAGAAAATTACAGGCCAATATCACTGATGAACATCGATGCAAACATCCTGAACAAAATACTAGCAAATCGCATACAACAATACGTTAAAAAGATTATACACCATGATCAAGTGGGATTTATTCCAGGTATGCAGGGATGGTTTAACTTTCGCAAATCAATCAACGTAATACACCACATTAACAAAATGAAGAATAAAAATCACATGATCATCTCAATAGATGCAGAGAAAGCATTTGACAAGATACAGCATCCATTTATGATAAAAACTCTGAATAAAATGGGTATAGAAGGAAAGTACCTCAACATAATAAAGATCATATATGACAAACCCACAGCTAATATCATCCTCAATGACGAAAAACTGAAAGCTATCCCTCTAAGAACAGGAACCAGACAAGGATGCCCACTGTCACCACTCCTATTTAACATAGTACTGGAAGTCCTAGCCAGAGCAATCATGCAAGAGAAAGAAATAAAAGGGATCCAAATTGGAAAGGAAGAAGTGAAACTCTTACTATTTGCAGATGACATGATTTTATATATAGAAAACCCTAAAGAATCCACCAGAAAACTTTTAGAAGTAATAAACGAATATGGTAAAGTTGCAGGATACAAAATCAACATACAAAAATCAGTTGCATTTCTGTACACTAACAACGAAGTAGCAGAAAGAGAAATTAAGAATACCATCCCATTTACAATTGCAACAAAAAGAATAAAATACCTAGGAATAAACTTAACCAAAGAGGTGAAAGATCTGTACACTGAAAACTATAAAACATTTCTGCAAGAAATTGAAGAAGACACAAAGAAATGAAAAGATATTCCGTGCTCTTGGATTGGAAGAACTAACATAGTTAAGATGTCCATACATCCTAAAGCCATCTATAGATTCAATGCAATCCCTATCAAAGTTCCAACCACATTTTTCACAGAAATAGAACAAAGAATCCTAAAATTTATATGGAACAACAAAAGACCCGAATAGCTAAAGGAATCCTGAGAAAAAAGAACAAAGCTGGAGGTATCACACTCCCTGATTTCAAAATATACTACAAAGCTATAGTAACCAAAACAGCATGGTACTGGCACAAAAACAGACACACAGATCAATGGAATAGAATCGAAAGCCCAGAAAGAAACCCACACATCTATGGACAGCTAATCTTTGACAAAGGAGCCAAGAACATACAATGGGGAAAAGAAAGTCTCTTCAACAAATGGTGTTGGGAAAACTGGATAGCCACATGATAAAAATGAAAGTAGACCCTTTCCTTACACCATACACAAAAATTAACTCCAAATGGATTAAAGACTTGAATGTAAGACCTGAAACTGTGAAACTTCTAGAAGAAAACATAGGCAGTACGCTCTTTGACATCGGTCTTAGCAACATCTTTCAAACACCATGTCTGACCGGGCAGGAGAAACAATAGAAAAATAACCAAATGGGACTACATCAAACTAAAAATCTTCTGCACAGCAAAGGAAACCATCAACAAAACGAAAAGACAACCTAAAAATTGGGAGAAGATATTTGCAAACCATACATCTGATAAGGGTTTAATCTCCAAAATATATAAAGAACCCATGCATCTCAACAACAAAAACTAACAACCCAATTAAAAATGGGCAAAAGACCTGAACAGACATTTCTCCAAAGAAGATATACAGATGGCCAACAGACACATGAAAAGATGTTCAAAATCACTATCAGGAAATGCAAATCAAAAGTACAATGAGATATCACCTCACGCCCGTCAGAATGGCTATAATTAACAAGATAGGAAACAACATGTGTTGGAGAGGATGTGGAGAGAAGGGAACTCTCATACACTGCTGGTGGGAGTGCAAACTGGTGCAGCCACTATGGAAAACAGTATGGAGATTCCTCAAAAAATCAAGGATAGAACTACCATATGATCCAGCTATTCCACTGTTGGGTATTTACCCAAAGAACTTGAAAACACCAATTTGTAAAGGTACATGCACCCCTGTGTTCATTGCAGCCTTAGTCACAATAGCCAAGACTTGGAAGCAACCTAAGTGCCCATCAAGGGACGAATGGATAAAGAAGATGTGGTATATATACACAGTGGAATACCACTCAGCCATAAGAAATGACGAAATCCAGCCATTTGTGACAACATGGGTGGACATTGAGGGTATAATGCAAAGTGAAATAAGTCAGAGGGAGAATATCAAATACCGTATGACTTCCTTCATTAAGTAGTAGATAATAACAAAAATAAACAAACACATACAGACAGAGATTGGATTGGTGGTTACGAGAGGGGAAAGGGGGAGGGAGGAGGGTGAAAGGGATAATTCTGTACATGTGTGTGGTGATGGGTTGTAATTAGTATTTTGGTGGTGAACTTGATCTAATCTATGCAGAAATAGAAGTACAATGATGTACACCTGAAATTTTTACGATGTTATAAACCAATGTTTCTGCAATAAGCAAAAAATTAAAAAAAAAAGAATATTACATCAACTTAGTTGATAAAACAGCGGCAAGTTCTGAGAAGATTGACTCCAATTTTGAAAGAAGTTTCTCCGTGGTAAAATGCTATCAAACAGCATCACATACTATAGAGAAATCTTTCATGAAAGGAAGAGTCAATTGATGCTGCAAACTTCATTGTTGTCTGATTTTAAGAAATTGCCATAGCCACCCAACCTTCAGCAACCACCACCCTGATCAGTGTGCAGCCAGCAACATTGAGGCAAGACCCTCCACCAGCAAAAAGATAATAACTCACTGAAGGCTCAGATGATGGTCAGCATTTTTTAGCAATAAAGTATTTTTAATTAAGGTATATACTTTTTTTAGACATAATGTTATTGCACATTTCATAGACTACAGTATAGTGTAAAAGTAACTCTTTTTTTCCTTTGGTGAGGAAGATTGGCCCTGAGCTAACATCTGTTGCCAATCTTCTTTTTGCTTGAGGAAGACTGTCCCTGAGCTAACGTCTGTGCCAATCTTCCTGTATTTTGTACGTAGGACGGCGCCACAGCATGGCTTGATGAGCAGTGTGTAGGTCCGGGCCCAGGATCCGAACGCTTGACCCCAGGGCTGCTGAATTGGAGGGTGCGAACTTAACCACTATGCCACCGAGCTGGCCCTAGACATAACTTTTATATGCATTGGGAATCCAAAAAATTTGTGTAACTCGCTTTATTGTGATATTTGCTTTATTGTAGTGGTCTGCAACTTAGCCTACAATATCTCTGAGATATGCCTGTATAGAAATTTACCTTTCACATAATTTAGGAAGCTTTTGGTTATTATTTCTTCAAATATATTTTCTACCCCAGTATATTTCTCCTCTATTTTTGGAAGTCCAATTGCACATATATCAGTCCTTTTGATAATGCCCAAGAAGTCTCTCAGTCTCTGTTTATTTTTCCCCCAATTTTTTTTCTTTATGTTATTCAAATTGAATAATTTCTATCAATCTATCTTCAATTTCACTAAATTTTCCCTGTGTAATTGCCATTCTGTTATTGAGCTCATCTGATATATTTTTATTTCAGATACTGCAAGTTCTAAAATTTCCATTTAGTTCTTTCTCACAGTTTCTATTTCTCTTCTGAGATTTATTTTTCCTTCATTTATTTCAAGTGTGTTTTTCTGTACCTCATGGAGTATAGTTACAATAGCAGCTTTAATATTATGCCTCATAATTCCAATATCTGGGTTTCTTCTGGTTTGGCATCTGTTGATTTTCTTTTCCTTTGAGAATGGGGCACATTTTCTAGTTCTTTGATATCGAGTAATTTTCTGTGGTATCCTGGACGTTGCAAATGTTATTTTGTGTAGACTCTGGGTACTATTATAATCCTCTGAAAAATATTTTTCTTTTAGTAGGCAATCAACTTGGTTAGATTCTGGCCATCAGTTCTGTCTTGCCTTTTCTGGGCTGCAGTTCAAATCTCACTTTAGTTGTCAAAGCCTTTGCTTTGCTGATTTGGATATGTGTGTGCTGAGATTTTTGTGAGTGATTCAAGTTTCAGTTCATTTCTCAAAGCCTTTAATTTGCTTGTTTGGTTAATTCCTGCATGTGTATTGTTCAGTTGTTAGACTGAGAGTTGTGTGGTTTCATTCACAGATATGAGAATACTTTCTCCATCTCTTTTCCTCCTGAGATTTTTCACTTGTACTACATCCTACCCGGGATCCTTTTTGTGATTCTTCTGGCCAGAAAGATAACAGAGTTTCTGTCAGAGTTTTAGCTACCTGTGTTGCTCCAATCCATTAGTGGGACACATTCTTATTGCAAGGCTGAGAAAGAAAAAAACATGTAACTTACCCTCATGTAGGTCACTTTTCTATGTTTTAACTCTCCTCCACCATCTGCCTGCTTTTGGCTGTTTCTGAGTCCTCAGGTAGGATTTTTCTTTTTAAAATTTTGTCCTGAGTTTATAGGTGTAATTAACTAGGTGGGGGTGTCTGTAGGGGGATTCACACTGCCATTACAGAATGGGATCTCCCAATAGAACTATATTTTAAATCTCATTCTATTTCTTTTTTATTCAACATTGTGTTGATAACTCTCCATGTTGTTATATGTAGATTTAGTTGATTCTTTCTTTTCTTTGCATAGAATTCTATCAAATGGTCATACAATAGTTTACATATATATTCCATTATTATACATTCCTAGGTTGCCCCAACTTTTTGCTACCACAAACAATGCTGTAATAAACATCTAGTATGTGTCACTTGATAGGCCAGAGAGAATTTCTCTGAAATAGAACTACTCAGTTATAGTGTGAATGGATTCTTTATTTCATTTGATGCTAACAGATTGCTCTTCAGGATGACTTCACTAGTATACATTCTCATCCGAAGTAGCTGAGGGTTCCCATTTCCCCATATCCTCACCATCAACTGACATTCTCTGATTGGCTAATTTTTCCCATTTGATGGATGTTGACTGAGGTCTCATTTTTTAAAATTTGCATTTATCTGATTACCAATGAGAATGATCGTCTCTCCATAAATTTATTAACTACTGGGTTATATAATTTTGTGAAATGTCTATTGATACTTTTGGCTTATTTTCTACTTGATTTTTCAAATAGAAAAGGGATTTTGTGTATATTTTTGCTGGTTTTCAAGAGTTTTTTACGTATTCTAGATATCAGTCACTTTTTAGAGATGTTGAAATTTTCTGCCAGTCTTTGACCCATATGTTTACTTTGTCTATTGCCACTGAAAACAATTTCTATCCATTTTCTCCTTATGAATTGTGTTCTTTGGGTCTTGTTTAACAAATTTTTCCACATCTCAAAATCACAAATATATTTTCTATTATGTGATATCTTCCTATTAGATTTATAATTTTATATTCTCACATAAGTATTTAAAATTAAAAATTTTTGTATATAGTGAGAGGTAGAGACAAAACTTTATTTTTCATATCTATAAGCCAATTTTCCCAGCACTGTTTCCTACATAATCTATCAATCCCTCACTGGTTTATTTCTACTATATGTCAATACCCATATAACATGGATCTATTTCTGGACTATCTAATCTGTTCCAATAATATATTATTGGTGGGCTACTGTGTTAGTAGTACACTTAAAAAAAAAAAACTATGTATTTGTAGTACTCTTTATATCTGCTAGAAAGATTCCATAATTTTTTCTTTTCTTTTTCAAATTTGTTTTGGTTATATGTATCATTATCATTCTATATATATATCTTTTTTAATTGAGGTAATATTGCTTTATAACATTATATAAAATCAGGTGTACATAATTATATTTAGACCTCTGTATACACTAAATCATGTTCACTACTAAAAGTCTAACTTCCATCCATCAGTGTACACATATTCCCTTTTACCTTTTTTGGCCTCCCTCTACCCCCCTTTCCTTCTGGTAACCACCAATCTGTTCTCTGTATCTATGTGTTTGTTTGTTGTTGCTGTTGTTGTTTTCTTCCACATATGAGTGAAATCATACAGTATTTGTCTTTCTCTGTCTGATGTATTTCACTTAGCATAATTCCCTCAATGTTCATCCAGTTAGTCATAAATGGCAAGATTTCACATTTTTTATGGCTGAGTAGCATTCCATTGTGTATATATACCATATCTTCTCTACCCATTGATTCATCGATGGGCGCTTAGGTTGTCTCCAAGTCTTGGCTATTATAAATAATGCTGCAATGAACATAGAGTTGCATATATCTTTTCAAATTACTATTTTCCTGTTCTTTGGATAAATACTGAGAACTAGAATAGCTAGATCATGTGGTAGTTCTATTTTTAATTTTTTGAGAAATCTCCTTACTGTTTTCCATAGTGGCTGCACCAATTTACATTCCCACCAACAGTGTATGAGGGTTCCATTTTCTTCACATCCTCTCCCACTCTTATTTCTTGCCTTTTAATAATAGCCATTCTGATGGGAATGAGATGATATCTCATTGTGGATTTGATTTGAATTTCCCTAATAATTAGTGATATTGAATATCTATTCATGTGCCTATTGGCCATTTGTATATCTTCTTTGGAAAAATGTCTGTTCAGATTCTGTCCATTTTTTAATCAGGTTGTTTGTTTTTTGTTGTTGAGTTGTATGAGTTCTTTGTATAGTTTGGCTATATTATATATATTATATATATATATATATTTGGCTTATTATATATATTATTTGCAAATATCTTCTTCTAAACAGTAGGTTATCTTTTCATTTTGCTGATGGTTTCTTTTGCTATGCAGAAGCTTTCTAGTTTGATATAGTCCCATTTGTTTATTTTTTCTTTTTTTCCCGTGCCTGAGGAGATGTATTCAAAAAGATATTACTAAGACCAATGTCAAAAGACCATATTGCCTATGTTTTCTTCCAGGAGTTTTATGGTATCAGGTCTTATATTAAAGTCTTTATCCCAGTTTGAGTTAATTTTTGTGTATGGTATAAGACAGTGGTTTACTTTCATTCTTTTACATGTGGCTGTCCTGGTTTCCCCAACACCATTTATTGAAGAGATTTTTCTTTCTCTATTGCATGTTCTTGACTCCATTGTCAAAAATTAGCTATCCATAAATGTGTAGGTTTATTTCTGAGCTGTCAATTCTGTTCCATTGATGTTTGTGTCTGTCTTTTTGCAAGTACCATGATGTTTTGATTACTACAACTTGGTAGTATATTTTGAAATCAGGGAGTGTGATACCTCCAGATTTGACCTTTTTTCTCAGCATTGTTTTGGCTATTCAGGGTCTTTTGTTGTTCCATATAAATTTTAGGATTCTTTTTATTTCTGTGAAAAATGTGATTGGGATTTTCATAAGGATTGCATTGAATCTGTAAATTGCTTTAGGTAATATGGACATTTAACTACGCTAATTCCTCCAATCTGTGAGCATGGAACATCTTTCCATTTCTTGGTATCTTCTTCAATTTCTTTCAACAATGTCCTATAGTTTTCAGTGTATAGGTCTTTCACCTCCTTGGTTAAATTTATTCCTAGGTATTTTATTCTTTTTATTGCAATTGTAAAAGGAATTTTATTCTTGATTTCTCTTTCCCCTAGTTCATTGTTAGAGTATAGAAATGCAACTGATTTTTAACATTGATTTTGTACCCTGCAACTTTACCATATTCGTTTATTATTTCTAATAGATTTTTGGTGGATTCTTTAGGGTTTTAAATATATAAAATCATGTCATCTGCAAAAATGTGATGGTCTTTATTATGTTGAGGTACTTTCCTTTTATACCCATTTTATTGAAATTTTTTATCATAAACAGATGCTGAATCTTGTCAAATGCTTTCTCTGCATCTACTGAGATGATCAGGTGATTTTTATTCTTCATTTTGTTAATGTGGTGTATCATGTTAGTTGATTTGTGGATATTGAACCATCCTTGCATCACTCAAATAAATCCCTCTTGATCACGGTGTATGATCCTGTTAATGTACTGTTGTATTCAATTTGCTAATATTTTGTTGAGAATTTTTGCATGTGCATTCATCAGCAATATTGGCCTATAATTGTCTTTTATTGTGCTGTCCTTCTCTGGTTTTGGTATCATGGTAATGTTGGCCTCATAAAATAAGTTAGGAAGAATCTCTTCTCTTTAACTTTTTGGAAGAGTTTGAGAAGTATAGGTATTAAATCTTTTTTGAGTATTTGATAGAATTCACCAGGGAAGCCACCTTGTCCTGGGATTTTGTTTTGGGGGAGGTTTTTGATTATTGTTTCAGTCTCCTTACTAGTGATCAGTCTATTCAGATTCTCTATTTCTTCTTGATTCAGTTTTTGGAGGTTGTATGATTCTAAGAACTTATCCATTTTTTCTAGGTTATCCAATTTGTTGGCGTATAGCTTTTCAAAGTATCCTCTTATAATCTTTTGTATTTCTGTATTATCCATTGTAATTTAACCTCTTTCATTTCTGATTTTGTTTATTTGAGCCTTCTCTCTTTTTTTTTCTTAGTGAGTTTGGCTAAGAGTTTGTCAATGTTGTTTATCTTCTCAAAGAATCAGCTCTTTGTTTCATTGATCTTTCCTATTGTCTTTTTAGTCTCTATTTTATTTATTTCTGCTCTGATTTTTATTATTTACTTCCTTCCACTGACTTTGGGCTTTGTTCTTATTTTTCTAGTTCCTTTAGGTGTGGTATTATTTTGTTTATTTGAGATTTTTCTTGTTTCTTGAGGTAGGCTTGTATTGTTATAAACTTCCCTCTTTGTAGCACTTTTGCTGTATCTCATAAGTTTTGGTATGTCGTGTTTCCATTTCCATTTGTCTCTAGGTATTTTTTTTATTTTTCCTTTGATTTCTTCATTGATCCAATACATGTTCAGCAGCGTGTTGTTCAGTCTCCACATATTGGTGACTTTTCCAGCTTTCTTCTTGTAGTTGATCTCTAGTTTCATGCCATTGTGGTCAGAAATGCTTGATATGATATCAATCTGTTTAAATTTATTGAGACTTGTCTTGTTTTCCAACATATGGTCTACCTTTGAAAATGTTTATGTGCCCTTGAGAAGAATGTGTATTCTGCTACTTTTGGATGGAATGTCGTATATATATATGTACTATTAAGTCTATCTGGTCTAATGTTTCATTTAAGGGAAATGTTTCCTTGTTCACTTTCCATCTGGATGATCTATCCATTTATGTAATTGGGGTATTAAAGTCCCCTATTATTATTGTGTTGCTGTCAATCTCTCCCTTTAGGTGTGTTAATAATTGCTTTATATATTTTGATGCGCCTGTGTTAGGTGCATATATATTACTAAATGTTATGTCTTCTTGGTTGATTATCCCCTTTATCACTATACAATGTCCATCCTTGTCTCTTGTGATCATTTTTTGGTTTGAAGTCTGTTTTGTCTGATATAAGAATGACTATACCCACTTTTTTTGGTTGCTGTGTGCTTGGAGGATCATCTTCTATCCCTTAACTTTGAGCTTATGTTTGTCTTTGGCGCTGAGATGGGTCTCCTGGGGACAGCATGTTGTTGGGTCTTGTTTTTTAATCCAGCCAGCCACTCTGTGACTTTTGATTGCTGAATTCAATCTATTTATATTTATGGTGATTATTCACAAGTGAGGACTTAATACTGCCATTTTATCTTTTGTTTTCTGGTTGCTGTACATTTCCATTGTTTATTTCTCCTTGTGTTTCTGTCTGCCATTTCAGTTTGGAGATTTCTGTGGTGTTTTTCGCAGTTTCCTCTTTTTTTTAATGTTTTTTGTCTCTGCTCTGAATTTTTGTTTTGTGGTTACCATGGGGTTTGTATAAAAGGTGTCATAGATAAGATAGTCCTTTTTCTGCAGATGGCGTCTTATCTTCATTTGCCTTTTCCTCTTCCCCTTCTGTGTTTTTGTTGTTACAAATTATCCCTTTTTGTATTATGAGTTCATTAGCAAACTGAGGTCGTTATAGTTATTTTTAATGCTTCCTTCCCCTTTAGCCTTTATGTTATAATTAAGTGTTTACTAACTTATTCTGATATAGAGTTGCAATTTTCTGATTCTGTCTGTCTATTTATCACCTTTCTCAAAGCTTTGTGTACCGTTGCCTTTTTGTTTCACATAGAAGAGCTCCTTTCAACATTTTTTGTAAGGCTAGTCTAGTGGCCATGAACTCCCTCGGTTTTTGTTTGTCTAGGAAATCCTTTATTCCTCTTTCATATCTGAAAGATAACTTTGCTTGATATAGAGTTTTCTTGGCTGACAGTTTTTATCTCTCAATATTTTGAATATATCATTCCACTCTCTCCTGGCCTGTAGAGTTTCTGCTGAGAAATCTGCTGATAGCCTAATGGGGGTTCCCTTGTAGGTTATTGCTTTTTTCCCCCAAACACCTTTAATATTCTTTGTCATTGACTTTTGACAGTTTGTTTATCATATCTCTTATAGAAGGTCTTTTTGTATTGCGATAATTGGGTCTTCTATTAGCTTCTTGAACTTGTATATCCAGTTCCTTCCCCAGGTTTGGGAAGTTCTCAGCTATTATTTCTTTAATCTCTCTATTCCCTTCTTTCTCTCTTCTCCTTCTGGGATACCCATTATGCTTATGTTGCCCTTTCTAACAGAGTCAGATAATTCTTATAGAATTTTTACATTTTTTTAAAATCTTAGTTCTCTCTCCTCTTCTACCTGCATCATTTCTAGTTTTATATCTTTGAGCTGGCTAATTCTCTCTTCTATATGGTCTGTTATATTTCCAATGATTTTTATGGCATTCTTCCTCTCATTTATTGAGTTCTTCAGTTCCTGAGTTTCTTTTTGGTTCTTTTTAGAGTTTCAGTCTCTTTGGTAATATACTACTTCTGTTCATTGGTTTTGTTCCTGAGCTCAATGAACTGCCTTTCTGAGTTTTCTTGTAGTTCACTGAGCTTCTTCATGACAGCTATTTTGAATTCTTTATCAGTTAGATCACAGTCTTCCATGACTTTATCATTGGTTTCTGGAGAACTGTTATTTTCTTTTTGTGATGCCGTGGTACTGTGGCTTTTCATGGTGCTGCTGTGTTATTCCTCTGCTGGCACATTTGTTGTAGCAAATACTTTTCTTGTTGAGTTATAGCTTTGCTTGTTTTGATTCATACTTTTCAACCAATTGGAGATTGGAGGTCTTTCATTTGTTTTTTAGTAGGTGGTGCTATAGTGCTATGTTTTGATTTCTCTTACCTGAGCTGCCTCTGGCTATATTCGAGGATAAGCATGCTCCATCCTCCACTGCCTCTATTCAGGGTGTCCTGGTAGGTACTCTTGTTGTCACCACCTGTGCCTCTGAGGGTCACTGATGCCTCACCGTTGCCAGTGTTGTTGCAGTCACTGGCTGCACTGCCAGGGCTACAGGGATGGCCACCACCTTTGTCATATCTGTGATCACCTGGGTCAGAAACTCCACTGCTGTGGTGGGGGAGGGTGGGGGTGAGGGTGAGGAGGGAGCCAGGTTCATGGGGGCACTGCCTCTGCTGTTTGTTGTTAGCTTGTGGCCTTAGGCACTGCTGCAGTTGGGATGTTAGAGTCAAATGCATGCCTGCACTGCTGCTATTGGGCTCTGAGCCTTGGCCAGGGCCCCAGGATCATGGAGCATTGCCTCTGCTGCTGCTCTGCTCCTCATAGCAGCAGGTGCCACCAAACTGGATGGCTGGAGCACATACATGCCTTGGCTGTTTGTTTACCATGTTCTCTGGGGTTCGGGGTTGCTGGCTCAGCTACAGCAGCTAGGGGTCCAGGATCCAGGGTACCGCCTCTGCTTTTCCCGTTTCACCTCCTCTATATGCTCCAATTCACCCACTTCTGTAATGTACCTATTTGTGGACCTCTGATGTGTTGGAGCAATGTAGCTTTTGTTGGGTTATGGATGTTTTACTCCCTGTAGGTTGAATATGAGAGACAAAGGGATCCTCTCATGCCACCATGATGATGACATCTCTCTCTACATATCTTAGAATTAGTTTGTCTAGTTTCCCCTTCAGAAAATTCTTGCTGGGTTTTTAGCTGAGATGGCACTCAATTTATAGATAAATTTGGGAGATATTGAAATTTTTATAGTGTTAAATCATCTTATCCATAAATGCGATTTATCTCTCCATGTACTCAGATCATCAAGTCTTTTAAATTTAGGCTTTATTGTAAAATATTTAAGATGCATTAATGTACAGATTATAATATAACAAATACTTGTTAACACACTATCCATACCTATCAAATCCTAACATTTTATAAGGTTTGTTTCCAGAGATGATATTCAAAATACTTAACAACTTGTATGGTATGGACACCAACTAATGAGAAAGATCCCTGGCTACCAGTTTCTACCAGCTCAATGTCTACCAAGCTGTGCTTGATTTATATATGTTTTAAATACATATAATATTTTAGATAGAGTTAAAGATACTTGTATACCTTTTTCCAAATCCCATTGCCATTTCCCTCCCTGTGCATATTTTATACTATTACTATATATGTATGTATCCATAAATAATGTATAGTGCAGTTTTGCATGTTTTCAAACTTCATATCAGTGGTATGCTACATAACATATCAGTAGGTAAATATCCATTTTGATACATATTTTAACTGTTGTATAGTATCCCATTGAATGAATATGCCACAATTTACTTATCAAGTTGCCTGTTTCTTTTTTTTTAATTTGGGGTAATCTTCTAATTCTCATCTATTACAAACAATGTGGCAATAAACATTCATTTTCATGGATCCTTAGGAATTCATGTTGCTCTTGGATACTACCTAGTAGTGGAACTTTGGATTATAGGTTATGTTCATCTTTAATTTTACTAGATAATGTAGTGGGACAAATGTGTACCCCCACAAATACTGAATGATTGTGCCTATATTCTAATACTCTCCCCAACACTATGCGTTATCAATATTGCATTTTTTTAGATTTTTAGTTTTTTTTAGTAATTTGATAGAGAAAAGTGGTATCTTACATTAGGTTGAATTTCCTTAATTATATGCTAACTGGTTTTCATTCTGGCCAGCCTCAAACTCAGCCTATTCCTTTTTCATAGAAACTTTTTTGAGGATCCATAAATGTAGCCAATATACCCTCTACTTTATAATTTTCTAACATGTTTCATCTGCTGCAGTCTCTACCTGTAACAACGTGGTACCAACTTCTGTATAGATATGCTTTTGGATGCATATAAGAGAAAATCCAACCCCAACTGACTTAAACGGGGAGGGGGGCTTGTATAATGTATTAGGAAAGTTCAAGGATAGCACTGGATTTAGGCATGGTTTAATGCAGAAACTCAAAAAATGACAATGGGAGAAAAATGAAATAAATGGAGGAGAGAGGGAATAAATAGCAGAAGAAGAAAAGTAGAAGAGATAATGTAGTATTTCATACCAATGCCTACTCTGTGAAGCAGGAAGAGTTGTGGCATGTTGGAGATGAACTAGCTATGTGTGATGGAGCCCCAAGGAGCTCACAATACAGCAGGTAGGACTGAGAGTAAACCTGTAAACAGAGAGCTCCCACTCAGTTTGTTAAGTGCACTGACAGAGCCATGCAAAGGAGTAAGGGGGAAGGAAAGACTAATTAAACTTGGAGAGATCTGAGATGGTTTCTTGGAGAAAGCAGCACTTGAACAGGTCCTTTTAGGAAGGCAGGCCTTTTACAATCAGGAAGGGGGGATGGAAGTGGGGAACAAAGACACCCCAGGTAGAGGAACAGCTTGAACAAAGGTACAGCATTGGCAGAAGGCAGAACATGCTTAGGGGATGATGAGTCATCCACTGTGACTGAGGCCTGAGAAATTGGCAAGGGCTGGTCATGGAGGGCCTTGAATGACAGGCTAAGGAGCTTGGATTTAAACCTGCAGGCCAAGGGGACCTTGGAGGCTATAGGAATGGTCAGCTTTGTGCTTTGAAATATAACTCTGAGGGCCTCTGTGAGAATGGACTGGAGTGGAGCAGATGGGAAGCAGGCTCATTAGAGCAGAGACCCATCCACCACTGTCCCATGTGCCCCTACACTCAGCAGAGGCTCCCCAGAGCCTGCAGTCCTCCACGAGAACTGTTCCTTCTCCTCTTCTCTTCTGCCAATGTCCTACTCCTCCCATAGGACCCAGCTCAAACATACCCTATCTGGAAGCTTTCACTGCCTTCCAGTTGGTGATTTCCTCTATGAGCCCTCTCAGCACCCTGCTCTGGGATTCCTAGGTGACATAAGGTATTCTTACGCATCCCAGCCAGATGGAGAACTCTTCAAGGACAGGGTGTGACTCTCACCCATTTTTGCACCTCCAATGCCTAGCATGGATTTTGGCACATGGAAAACCATTGGGAAACTCTTCATCAGTGAATTAGAGAAAGAGAAAGTACATGAAGGGAAAGAGGAAATGGGAGAAAGAGAAGAGAAGACTTGGAGAGAGGGAGGGAAGGGGGCAGATAGATAGGGTGTTGGGATGGGCAAGAGAAAGGAGGGGAAGAGAATGTAGAGTACAGGGCCAATGTGGGATTCTTTTCTCTTCCCATCAGTAGAGCCAAGAATCAGACCTGGCACAGTGAGTGTCAGGCTTTGGAATCAACCAGATGTGGGTTTATATCCTGGTTCCGTCACTTACTGGCTATGTACCTTTACACAAGGCACTTCACCTCTTGGGCATTAATTTTGTCAACTGTGAAATGATGATAGTACTAGTTCCTCCTTCGTAGGAGTACTTAAGAACATCTTAGAACTTAAGAATAGATGTGAGTTCTTTGAGGACAGGCATCCCATCTTACTTCTCTTTCTTTGCCCAACATCCAGCAAGGGCCTTGGCACAGCTGTGTGCTCAACAAATAATTAATGATTGAGTGAATAAATGAATGCTTGAGGAGGACTGTTTTCTGCACTGGGGACCAGTGCTCCATTTCACAAGACAGAGTCTAAATACTTGCTTAGTGCACCAGTAAAGGAGAAACATGACCCCAATAAAATTTTTCAGATAAGTTGATATTCTTTAAAAGCATCAATATAGTCACCAGGGGATAAATAAAAACCTTTAGTAGACTTTCTTACATTCACTGTTTTTATTCTGAATTACATATGACTTGGGGGCACCCTATCTTTTAGTGTTTAGAGCCTCCAAATGTCTTAATCTGGTCATAATTGAGAAACAGAAATGAACATAACCTAGTCCCCTGCCCCCTGAGCAGCTGCTGGGGAGACAGACCCAGAAATACACTGCAACAACACACTATGTAATTAGTGTTTGCATAGAGGGGGCAGTAGGAAGAGTTGGCCTGGGAGCTCAGAGAAGCACAGTCCTCCTCCAGGGAACAGAGGAATCAGATAGGAATGGGGATATAGGGTGGCGGATAGAAAAATCAAATGGAGAATAGAAGAGTGATTGCTCAATAAGGGGTAGTAAGCAGAAAAGAGACCACATTGAGGAGAATGGAAAGTTGGAAGTAGGAAGCTAGGGAGGAGGTTGACAGGCAGGGAAGGAGACCCTTCTGTAGGCGGAAAGGGGCAGGACCACTTCCGGCCGGGGAGGGGGAGCGGACAGACTCAGACCTAAGGAAAGGTTTGAAGAGAGCGGAAGCCTTCTCGAATTGGGAGGACGAGGTGACCTAAGGTGCCCAGCTTTAGAGAAGACCCTGTGGGGGACCCCGGGCTGCAGCTTCAACGTGCTTGACTCCACAGGCCCCTAAGGTTTGAAGAAAACCTGCTAGGGTTTTGGGAGCTAAGCACATGGAAGTGGTCGAGTTTAGAGGTGCCTGGACCCCGTTCGCTGGGGAGAAAAGATGGGGCAGAATCCCCTTCAGACCACAAAAGTGAGAGAACTGGACTCGGTTCGGGCCGCAGAAAGGAAGGATGTAGACCTGGTTGGAACTCCAGAAAGCAGAGATCGAGAAATTCAGGCGCTAGAAAGAAAGGAGTAGGATAGAGCTCCAGCGGGAGATAGGCGATGGCAGGACTCCGTCAGGACCCGGTTTGGGCCACAGAAAGTAGGGATCAGGACCCGGAGAAGGAAAGGGGCAGAATCCCTTTTGAACAGCTGAAATGTCCTGGCTCAGACTGGAGAAAAGAGGGGCTAAGACCCGTTTGATTCCGGTTTGAAAAGGGAAGGGACAGAACCAGGTAGGGTTCGGGAACAAGGAATACACAAAAGCGTAATACCATTGGATTTGTGGGTGGGGTATCCATGTTGCAGAAAGGGCGGGACCGGTCACTTGCAGACGTGGAAGTGGGGGAGCGGTGTTGGGGAAGGGGCGGTGCAGGGACTTACTGCAAAGCGGAGGGAGGGGGCGTATGTGTAAGGAGCAGTGCGTGGCTGTACTGCAGAGAAGTGGGCGGTGTTGGGGAAGGGGCGGTGCGAAGAGGTACCGCAGAGTGGAGGGAGGGGCCCGGTGTTGGGGGAAGGGTTAGACCAAGATGTGATGCAGTTAGAGTGGGTCAGGGGTGGGGACAGGATGTTCTGCTGTTTTGAGAGCAGAGTTCGTATGTGGGATTGAGGTGGTCAGACTGTGCGGTCCACCAAAGTGCATGCGCGCTGAGTGCCTGAGATGGCCGCCCACCCCCGCTCAACCCCAACGTTGGTGCCCATGTGCACTATCAAGTTGCTGTTGGGGGCGTGTGTAGGGTAAAGGGGCAGGGTCCTACAACTGACTTGTGGTTTCTTGGAGGGGAAAGAAGCTAGAGTTTGGAAACCAGATTGTCTGGGTTTCTAGGTGTGAGAACCCAGTAGTTAAAGAGTTTGAGGCCCACGGTTAGATGAGATCCCCCCTCTTCAGGATAGGCAGGAGGTCTGATGAATCTCCTCTTCCCTATCATTCTCCCCCACCTCAGGCCCCTTCCTCTCAGGCTTAGCTGTTACCTGGCCTCCCGGAAAAATGGATAGGAGAAATGACTACGGTTGTAGGATGCCCCGGTTCCAGGTGAGGCCTCTCTGCATTCTTGCCAGGCCATCTACCCTGTCCTGAGTTCACTTACTACTCTCGAGCCGCCTACCACTCTGTAGTTGGGTAGTTCCCTGCATAACCTGTCTCAATTTTCCCCTGCATCGTGGAGGAGGAGGAGAGGAAAATCTGCCTGACTCTATCTCCTGCCCCCTACCTCTTCCCTCACCCTCCCCTTCTATCAATCACTGCTCAGAGGAAGGGGAGGCTTTCTGAAAAGGGTGGGCTGTAGGGAGGTCAAATGGCTCAGCAGATCATAATCCTAAGTGTGTTCCGCCTGGGAGCCTGGGGCTTCACTTCCCTTCGAATGTACAGGCTGAAACTGCAGAAGAGGACAGTGTCTTGCTGATGCATACCCTCTCGGTGGCAACCAGGGACCCCCTGGCCACGGACCCACCAGTTGCCAACTGGCCAAAGAAAAGCAAGACCAAGAAAGACCCTATTAAGGCTATTACTAAGGCCATACCTACTGCCTCTCCAGTTCCATCTGCCAATGCGATTACCACCAATAAGCCTAAAATAACTTTACAGGCTTTAAAACTGCCGATCATCCCCCAGATCAACCAGACTTCAGCTACCACTGAGACAGCCAATACTCAGGCTTCTTCGGTTGCTGCTCAGTCTAAGAAAGCCAAAAAGACATAGAGTTACTGGTAAGGCAGCCCAAGGCTCCCAATCTCCAGCTGGCAGTGAGAGTGTCACTACACAAATCAAGTCACCCTTGCAGGCCCTAAACCTACCAGTCATCCTACATAGTATCCAAGCTCCAGTTGCTAGTGAGTCAGCTAATTCCCAGGCCTTCATAGCCTCCACCAAGCCTAAGAAAGCTTCCAAGGTTAAGAAGGTTGCCTATAAGGACATAGCTAGTGCCACTGAGATCTCACTGGCTCTAATCAACCCACACAGCTACTTCTCAAGGCCAAATTACCAATGAGCTAGCCAATACCCCGGCCACAGCAGCCTCCATACAAACTAAGAAAGCCTCCAAAGTCAAGAAAGCAGTTGTTAAGGGTGCAAAGACTGTCACTGAGCTGCTAGAGGCCCCAAATGCCACTGAGACAGCTACCAGGCAGATTGAGGCCTCAGCAGTAGCTATCCGGCCCAAAAGACTCAAGGGCAAGAAGGCTGCCAATAAGAGCCCAAATTCTGCCTATGAGATCTCTGAGGCCCCACCTACCACTCAAATGGTCACAAACCAAGCCCTAGCAGCCACCCTCTGGGTCAGGAGAGGGTCCAGGGCTTGGAAGGCTTCCACTAAGGGCCAAGCAACTGAAAGCCAGACTCAAATTGTTGACCAAGGGGCCCAGGTCAAGATGGCCATCTCTCAGACCAACATACGTGCCCTTGAGACTCAGGTTGCTGCTTCTGTCCAGGCCCTGGCAGATGACTACCTGGCTAGTTGAGTCTGGAGCCCACAACCAGGACCTGGGGTAAAAGGAACCACAAAGTGAGATCTCTGACATCACCATCCTTAACTTTGCACTTCTTTTCCATTCCTATCCTCCTAGTTTGTTCATTTGTCCTATAAAAGTTTACTGAGGCTTTTTACTCTGAGCCAGTCCCTATGTTCAGATAGGCTGTAACAGATGCTGAGAAGAACGTGATGTAGCACTCCCTGGCAGTTCACAAATGGATGGGGAAATAAGACATCCACACACTTAGCTACAACCTGGATATAATTCAACTTATATTTACATAGTAGTTACCATGAGCCAGGCTTTGTGTTGGGTACAGTCACACAGGTTATGTCTTTATGTTTTGAAAGTAACTCTTACCAGCTAGAGATCATAGGTACCAGTTTTACAGATAAGAAAACTGAGTTCCAGAGAGGTGAAGTGACTTGTCCAAGGGATACAGCTAGCAGAGTCAGTGGTGGCCAAAAGAAGAGAAGGAACCCCAGGCCCTGCCCTTGGGTTTCTTCTGTCCTGGTAGGGAAATGAAACTCCTGCCTAGAAGACAGTGAAAGACAAGTCTAGGGCTCAAGGTAGCCATTGGTACCTCCACACAGGGAGGGTTTAGGGGACTTACTTTCAGAAGGAGGCAGGGTAAGGAGACAGAGCCATCTCTTTCATCTGGTGACTCTGGACCTTCCCTCCTTCTGATGATGCAGTCCAAGCATCTGAGTGGGGATGAGAGAGGTGGCAGTAATTACAGGAGGATCCTATAGGGCTGGAGACCTCTGCCACCCCAAGATGTGGCCATTTTGCAAGACAGGATAAGAATCCAGGGCTGCCCAGTCTCTTCTCTTCTTCACCTGCCATCTTCTCTGTCATCCTTTCAAGTTTTCTGAAGTCATATTGAGATTTCCCCATGTATTCCTCTTCTCTTATGCAAATAAGTTGGTGAAATACCTGTTGGTTAAGGACCAGACAAAGATCCCCATCAAGCGCTCAGGTAGAGTCATACCAACCATCTTCCTTGAGGTTCATTCCTTTGTCCCCCATGCCCTGGGGGTAACCATTTATCTTTATGGCCTCCTTATTCTCTCTCATGTCCTCCCCTGCCCTCCTCACACTCTGCCATGGCTGGCACCTCCCATTAACACTGTTCAGGACTCAGACTGTACTGACCCCACAGGGCTGGAAAAAGGGCTGCAGCTCTGTGGCCCCTGCTCGGCCCAGATGCTCCCACCTCTCCCTTCCTGCAGACATTCTGAAGGATGTCATCCAAGAATATGATGAATATTTCCCAGAGATCATTGATTGAGCAAGCTACGCTTTGGAGAAGGTGAAGAGGCAGCCCTAGGGTATGGGCGCAATTGAGAAGCCTTGAATTGAACAAAGGTGTACATGTCCTTTCTGGGGGGACCACAGAGACTTGCTGATTCAGCCCCATCGCTGCACTGATGGGCAGATAGCGACCCAGGGAGGGGCACAGACTAGCCCGGGGTCACACAGCAAGTGAATGGTAAAAGCACAGCTTGGACCCAAGCCACCCAGCTTAGTCCTGGCTTTTGTCTGCTGCTGGATAAGTCCTGTAATGTATTTCAGATGCTCACTCCTCCCTTCCATTCCCCATTCTATGTCTCTCTAGATTCCCACTAATCACAAAGATGATGTTGATAACAATAGTACTTTTGTTACCTGTTTGCTGTGTGCTGGCCACTTAGCTAAGTGCTTTACGTGCATTATCTCAAGGATTTCACACACACACACAAATCCCTAGGTATATGGGGAACTATGGGATGCTCAGGAAGCTCATTGATGCCTAGGCTGAATTTTGTGATCTCACAGCCTATTCTTTTACTTGGCAGATGTTTCCAGTCAATCTGAAGGAAACTGATAAGCAAAGTAGCTTGTATATTCTCATCACCACTCAGGAATCCTCCGCAGGCATACTAGGAACGTAAGCTGGGAAAGGGCTGGCGTGGGAGGGAGGCTTCTGCTCTTGCCCGTGGTACTACGCCATCCTTGTCCTCTCTCCCCACATCCCCTTAGAGTTCCAGGAAAGACAGGGCCTACAAAGCTCCTGTTGCAGCTCCTGCATGTAGTTGGAGCCCTGCACACAGCAGTGGTACCTGATTATGATTGACTGAAGGGCGTAGAAACTTGGGGTGGGGCATTCCTACTGTCAGGTTTTCCGTTTCTCCAGAAGTTTCCCAGGAAAGCAGACCTGTTGTTGTTTGTCTCTTCCTGCTAGCCTTGGTAGAGTGATTCTCAAGGGAGGGCTTCTTGGTGTGGGTGGATCATGGTGCTTAAAGGGCAGGAGCATCAGTGGGGCTGTGCCTAGAATTCTCTCAGAGCTGAGGAATCTGGGAGAGAAAGAAGGGACTCACATTGACTGAGTGCCTGAGTTGTACCAGGTTGAGAGAATTCTTCCATTCTCTCAGCAACCTGGGGGGCAAAAGATGTGGTTTTCCCATTTTACTGAATAGGAGGCTGAGGCTCAAGAGTCTAAGTGCCTTGCCCAGGGTCACATAGAGCTTGAAGCATAGACTGGGCAGAATTCTCCCATATGTGAGGAATCTGGAGGGGCTAGCTTGGTGAGCTGGCTGCTGTATTTTTTGCAGATAGCTACTGGACATAAACCTTCTTTGTGTCCTATTATTCTCCTAGGACTAAGGACATACCCAAACTAGGTCTTCTCATGGTGATTCTGAGTGTCATTTTTATGAATGGTAACAAGGCCAATGAGGGTGAGTGGCTGGGCCTGCAGCTGAATGCATGGCCATGGTCTGAATTCCACGTGTTCATTTTCTGTCCCTGTCTCCTCTTGCCTCCCCTTGCAGCTGTCATCTGGAAAGTGCTGTGCAAGTTGGGGCTGCGCCCTGGGTATGATTGGCTCTCTCAGCGCTTGCTGTCCATGTTGTCCTTTGGCAAGAGAGGATGGTCCCAGGATTGCATCAGCCTGTTGGTCTGGTGGAGTGGCCGGGGTTGCTGGACTGGGTAGAGGGCCCAGGGTTCTGACTAGGTGGATGGGGAAGTGGTCCTGAACTCTCTGCTCCCTGTCTCACCTATGTACTCTGTCTGTTCTAAGCTGAGATATAAGATAGACCTTCAGGGCATCCCTGACCAAGAACCTTCTGGCCTCAACTGTCCATTGAGGCAGTTCATGTGTTCACTACTTTCTTGGCTTCGTTGAGATGGCCTCATATGCTAGAGAGGTCTCTTTCATGTTGGGGAATGCCTCTGCCCTCATCTGGGAAGTTCTGACTTTTGTTCATGGGTTATTTTTCCCATTTTCAGGGTGAGGCACTCGCTCTTTGTGGAAGTGAGGAAGCTCATCACAGACGAGTTTGTGAAGGAGAAGTAAGTGGTGTTTTGGGGCTTTGTCAGGCACTGAAGTGTTCTGGGTGTGCTGGGCTGGTTTAGAAAGTGCTTACTCAGCCCTTTTCTTATACTAGCTTTAGAGGTATGGGCATCCTGTGCCCTAGAACTGAGCCTTGTTCACAGTTCCCATGGGTGGACCATTCCAGGGCTGGACCAGACCAAACACAAGGCCCTTGCTATGGGGTGTGCTCAGAGCAGGGTGCCTGAAGAATGGTTCCTCTGTTTACAACACACCCAATAGAAACTTGGGTTTACTCCTCACAGGTGGCAGGACACTTTGGCCTTCCTGTGACATCATGCTCTATACACGCCTTCCCTGTGGCACCAAGTGACTTCTTTGCACAGGGCAGTGGGGAATTGTTCAGTATTGGAGGCCAAGACCATGAACTGTGTTTGGGAGTGAGTCTGGGGAAAGAAGATCTGGGAAATCTTTCTCCAGGAGCTGAGTTTAATATTTGTTTGGAGGAGGTTGCCACCTGGTGCCCAGTGGTTAGACAACGGGTTTGCTTGGTTGGAAGCAAGTTTCATTTCCTTTCTCCAAGGTACGTGGAGTACAAGAGGGTCCCCAACAGCAGACCACCTGAATATGAGTTCTTCTGGGGCTTGCGCTCCTACCATGAGACTAGCAAGATGAAAGTCCTGAAGTTTGCATGCAAGGTAATTGGAGAGCTGCCCTGACTTGGCATATTAAGGATACGGGATGCCCCTGGCTGGGGCAGGCTATGTGCTGGGATGGTCAGGTACAGAGCAGCCTGCACTTCATATATAAACATATGGGACTTCATTTATGTTCCAGAATCCTGCTGGACATAAAGTTTACGTTGTTTCATTCATTCTTTATACTTAGTCTGCTCAGATTGCCATAACAAAATACCATAGACTGGGTGGCGTAAACAATAGAAATTTATTTTCTCATAGTCCTGGGGGCTGGAAGTCCCAGATTAAGGTCCAGCAGGGTCAGTTTGTGGTGCAGCCTCTCTTCCTGGCTTGCATACGATGCCTTCTTATTCTGTCCTCACATGGTGGAGAGAGAGCTTCTTTTCATAAGGACACTAATCCTATTGGATCAGGGCCCCACCATTATGACCTCATTTAATTTTACCTCCATAAAGGCCCTAACTCCAAATACAGTCACATTGAGGGCTAGTGCTTCAACATATGAATTTCAGAGGGACACAAGCATTCAATCCATAACATACTTACTCCCTTGTTTTCCATATTACAGATGAAAACACTTAGGCTTAGTGAGCTTAAGTAACTTGTTCAAGGTCACACAGCACCTAAGTTTTCAGAGCTGAAACTGGATCTCAGGACTGACCCATGATAGAGCCCCAATAACTAAGAATTGAAAAAAATACTGCTATTAGTTTTATACAAAGTCCATAGTAGGTACTTAATACGTAATTACAAATGTTATTTTCCTTTTAATGATTATCATTTTCATTTCAGGTGCAGAAGAAGGACCCCAAGGACTGGGCTGCTCAGTATCAGGAGGCAGTGGAGATGGAAGTCCAGGCTGCAGCTGTGGCTGTGGCTGAGGCTGAGGCCAGGGCTGAGGCAAGAGCCCAAATGGGGATTGGAGAGGAAGCTGTGGCTAGGCCCTGGAATTGGGATGACATGGATATCGATTGCCTACCAAGGGAAGAGTTAGCTGATGATGCTCAGGCCTGGAGCAGATTTTCATTTGAAACTGAGGCCAGAGCATAAGAAAATGCAGATGCCAGCACCAACATCAACTTCAGCAGAGGAGCTAGTACCAGGGATAGCTTCAGTGATGGTGCTAGTATTAGCTTCAGTGGTGCACCCAGCCCCAGTGGTGGCTTTGGTGGCAGAGCTGGCATTAGCTTTGGTGGCAAACCCAGCAGCAGTGCCAGCTTCAGCAGCACAGCGAGCATTTGTTTTGGTGGCACACCCAGCCCTAGCACTAGTTTCAGTGGTACAGCCGGCACCAGCTCTAGTTTCAGCAGTGAAGCCAGCATTAGCTTTGGTGGCATACCCTGTTCCAGTGACAGCTTCAGTGGTGGGGTCAACTCTAGTTTCAGTGGTCCACTTAATACTAGTACCAGTTTCAGTAGTGAAACCAGCTGTGGCTTTGGAGGCACACTCAGCACCACTGCTGGCTTCAGTGGTGCACTCATTACCAGCACCAGCTTTGGCGGTGCACCCAGCACCAGTGCAGTCTTTAGTGGTACACTTAGCACCAGCATTGGCTTTGGTGGCACACTCAGCACTAGTGTCTGCTTTGGTGGCTCTCCCAGCTTTGGTGGCATACTCAGTACCAATATCTGCTTTGGTGGCTCTCCTAGCACCAGCATTGGTTTTGATGGTGTACTCAGCACCAGTGTCTCCATCGGTGGCTCTTCCAGCACCAGCACTGACTTTGGCGGTACACTAAGCACCAGCATCTGCTTTGGTGGCTCTCCCAGAACTAGTGCCAGCTTTGGTGGTACACTCAGCACCAGTGTTGGCTTCAGTGGTGCACTCAACACCAGTTCTGGTTTTAGCGGTGCTGTCAGCACTAGCGCCAGTTTCAGTGGTGCACCCAGCACCAACTCTGGCTTTGCCAGTGTGTTCAGCACCAGCGCTGACTTCACTGGGGCACTTAGCACCCCTACTGACTTTGGCAGTGCTCCCAGCACCAGCATTGGCTTTGGTGGAGCTCCCAGCACCAGCCTCTGCTTTGGCAGTATGTCTAACACTAAGCTATGCTTTGGTGGCCCTCCTAGCACCAGCACCTGCTTTAGTGGTGCTACCAGTGCCAGTTTGGGTGATGGACCCAGCACCAGTGCTGGTTTCAGCTTTGGCAATGGGTTAAGCACCGATGCTGGATTTGGTGGCAGACTAAGCATCAGTGCTGGCTTTGGTGGTGGACTGATCTCCAGCAATGGCTTTGGTGGTGGACTGGGCACCAATGCTGGTTTTGGCAGCACACTTGGCACCCATGCTGGCTTTAGTGGTGGCCTCAGCATCAGTGATGGCTTTGGTGGTATGCCTAACACCAGCTTTGATGGAGGACTGAGTACCATCATTGGCTTTGGCAGTGGTTCCAACACCAGCACTGGCTTTACTGGTGAACCTAGCACCAGCACCAGCTTCAATGGTGGACCCAGTTCTATTGTTGGCTACAGTAGTGGACAGAGCATCAGTGCTGGCTTCAGCGGTGGACCAAGCAGTGGTGCTGGTTTTGGCAGTGGACTGAGCAATGGTGCTGGCTTTGGTGGTGGAGCCACCAGCCGTGGTGCCTGTAGCTTCTCCTATGGCTAGTGAGGTTTCAGATAATTACAACATTTCCACAGCCAAGGCCCATGGGGATGGGTATAAGATCTGGGAGATGTTATAAGAAACCCCAAGGCGGGAGGGCAGGGTGGGGAAATGAGATCAATGAAGGAAGTCTGAGAAAACAGTATATTTGGTGCTAAAACGTGTTCCTGTTTGGCGTTTTGTTTTCAAGTTTATTTCCCATGTTCACAGATACTGCTAATGAATTGCAGCAGTCCTTTCCACGGATCCAAGGTACATACTTGGAATCTTTGTCCACATAGCAGTCTAAGCACATACTACCAATCAGCTCAGAGTGACACTCTATGAAAAATCTGTTTCCCAATCCGGCTTTATTGTTTGCTTTTTGTGTGCTGTTGTATTTTGGTATCAGAGTTACATTAAATTTTCCAAATGAGGAATCTCCACACTGTTTTCCATAGTGGCTGCACCAGTTTGCACTCCCACCAGCAGTGTATGAGAGTTCCCTTCTCTCCACAAAGATTCCTCAAAAAATCAAGGATAGAACTACTATATGATCCAGCTATTCCACTGCTGGGTATTTATCCAAAGAACTTGAAAACACCAATGCGTAAAGATACATGCACCCCTGTGTTCATTGCAGTGTTATTCACAATAGCCAAGACTTGGAAGCAACCGAAGTGCCCATCAAGGGACGAATGGATAAATAAGATGTGGTATATATACACAATGGAATACTACTCAGCCATAAGAAATGACGAAATCCAGCCATTTGTGACAACATGGATGGACATTGAGGGTATTATGCGAAGTGAAATAAGTCAGAGGGAGAAGGTCAAATACCGTATGATTTCCTTCATTAAGTAGTAGATAATAACAAGAAACAAACACATAGAGACAGAGATTGGATTGGTGGTTACCAGAGGGGAAGGGGGGAGGGAGGAGGGCGAAAGGGATAATTCGGCACATGTGTGTGGTAATGGGTTGTAATTAGTATTTGGGTGGTGAACATGATGTAATCTATGCAGAAATAGAAGTATAATGGTGTACATCTGAAATTTATACAATGTTATAAACCAATGTTACTACAATAAACAAAAAATTAAAAAAAATTTTTTCCAAATGAATTAGAGTTTTTTCTATCTTTTAATATGCTTGGGTTGTTGTGAGTGACATTTTGGGTTCATAGAAGAGCTAGAGATCAGCATAGCTCTCTGGGGAAGGTGGGCTCAAGTTTTAGGCTAAAAAGGCAAGTATGACTTACAGTGGGATGGAGACCTAGGGGAAGCATGGCAGGCAAGGGAATAATAGCTAAAGCAAAGATATGGAAGGGGAAAGCCTCAAACAGACGGCAAAGGGAGGGTTCTGGACAGTAAGTATAGATTCATTTTGAGACATTTGTGTAAGAATGGAGGGATAGAGAGGGAGGTAACCAGAGGTTGACACGGGAACAAGGAAGTGTTTTCTTGGGATAGGAGAGAGACACCTGAGCATGTTACATAGACTGTGGGGGCAAAAACTAATAGAGGATAGGAGATAGATATGGAATAGTCAGGAATTGACTGAAGTACCCCATCCCTGAGAAGGTGGGATGGGATAGGATGCCAGAGAATATAGAGTGACCCTGACTTTGAACAGGATTTAAGGGTGGCTGTGGAAGCAGATAAATGTAAATTTGCTCCAAGCAGTGATCAGCAACCCTGTAGTAGATCCCAACAAAAAAGGTGATGTGGATTATCTAAGGTTTGGGTCTTGCTGGGTGGTTGTGATGGAAGGGCAAAGGAACAAAGGCAGTGAGTATATGAGTGTCTCTTCACCACTGGGTCACTGATACCTGCCCATAGTAGGTATGTAGAGAATGGCTAAAGAGATGGAACATAGAATCCAAGCTGGCTAGGGATGGAAGAACAATGAGGAGGAAGAGGGCTGATAGACTAGGAGATAATGGAGGAATCATTAAGCAGGCAGTAAGAAAAGTCTTTATTAAACAGAGAATAGGAATTAAGAAAGTTTGACACAGAGCTAGACAGTGCTCCTTGGTTGTAGCTAGAAATTGAGACCTGTTTTGAATTTGCTGAGGGGCCCTTCCAGTGTGGCCAAGTCTAGAGTCTTCTCAGGGTAGGAGAAGAGCAAGGATAGCAGCTCTTAAAGGTAGAAGACAGTGAGGACAGTGGCAGTTTAACCTCTTGGAAAGGCCTCAGTAGTGGGCAGGGACGGTGTCCAGGGCTTCCTCAGATTCTCGGGTGATGTCCACATTCTGAGAGGAGAAAGCCTGAGATTAATAGGAAGGAGACAGTACTGTGGAGCCCCAGCCCCTCCCCTGCCTCTTGCCCTCACTGCCAGGCTCCCCTCCTTCAGCCAGGCCTGGATCCTGACCCTTTTCTCAGGCAAGTCTCCGGGGAATCAGCCTGAGGCCTTTTTGGCAGGGGTTGCTCTAGCCCTGCGTCTCGTCTCTATGGTGCCTCGCTGGCGCCTGGGCTCTGGTTTGCTTTTCTGAGTGCTGGTTATTCTATCTATTGGTGCGAAACACCCAAGCTCTGTGGGACTGGGACAGCTTTTCCGTGGGGGAGGGTGCTTTCACCATGTGCCCCCTTAGATCACAGAATCCCTCACCTACCTCAGGCTTCTCCCGGTGTGTGTTTACGGCCTCCACGTTCAGGTAAATGGACTCCACTTTGCAGCCTCCGAAGAAAAACCATCCATCCTTAAGCCCCCAAGGTAAGCACAGGTCTCCCCTGAGGTGTCATTCCCTCCCTCACCCATCAAAACCCACACCCCTAGCTCCACACTGTGTGCAATTGTGACTGCCCTGTAGGGAGGGGAATTTGGACCAGCTCTGTGATGTATGGGGAGGACACCAGGCCTAAGAGGAGCCAACAGGGTGTTCTGCCAGCTCTGCTCCTAATAGTCTGAGTTCTCTGGGCCTCAGTTGCTCAACTGGGAATGGGAAGGAGATGAGAAGAGATGATCTCTAGGGCCTCCCCCAACTCTTGTGGTCTGTGAGACAGCAATCTAATCTATATAGTAACGATGGAGCTTTGTGGATGCTCCGGGCTATGTTAGGTGCTGAAGTGATGGAAGAGTCCTAGGGCCACTGCCTTGGAGTGATCAGGTCCAGGTAAAGTTTATTTAGAGGACAATGTGGTTATGGCAACACCAGAGGTGTGGAAGGTCACAAGGGAGTTCTGGGGATCCTGAAGAAAGAGGAGGGTGGGATCAGTGGGGCCTGGGCTGGCAGAAGAGGCCCAAACCCTGTGGAAGCCCCCTTAGCTCCATCCCTGTGGATTATACCCCAGTCCAGGCTTCAGTACACTGTCTGCCCTGTCCACACCCCAGAAGAGAATTGAGTCTCTCTTTTCCCTGCTCATGAACATTTCATAGCTAACTAATGCCCCAAGAGGGAGTCTAAATTACCCAGCTGGTCTTTGAGCCCTTTCTTCAATCCAGCCCCAACCTACACTTATTCCTCTGGTCCCCTTTGGGGATACCACCTTCTAAAGCTTGGCACTCTATGCTCAGTGCTCTGGTAGAGACAGAGAAAGTTGGGGCCAGGGTTCAGATTTAGAGGCCATCCCAGTCCTTCCCCATTCTCATCTTGCTACCACCAGTCCCGACTCTACCAGGACATCCAACTACCCACCCAGAGAACCTCCTCCAGGTCTTTGCTGGACAAATGGTAGGCAATGGAGGCATGCTCATGGGCTGTATGTTACTTCCCCACATGAGGGTGGGGGCACTCACCATAAGCCACAGGTGTGAGTTTGAGCACTGTGTGCAGAGGGCACCTGAGATACGGCAGCTCATCTGGAAAAGAGGAGAAAGCAGCCATCAGAGACAGGGTGCTAGGGAGGGCACCACCTCCCCAGGCCTCCAGGCTTGCAGCACTCTCCCCCGCCCATCCCCCACTCTCCATGGTCCTCACCAGGGGCCCACTCCCCTGCACTCTGCAGGGGGCAGTGCTGAGAGCATGGTGTTCAGGGAGGAAGAGAAGAGCCAGCTGGCCTTGGAAGCAGGGAGGAAGGAGGGCCCTGGGGACAGACTGTGGGTCCCCCAGGGGGTTAGGCTGGTCGCCTAGGAGGCAGCCTACATCCTCACTTACAGAGCAAACATGACATCGTCCCTCCCGCCCCCAGCCTGGGGCCCCTCACCACAAAGGCCCACACTGCGTCTCAGCAAGTGTTTTCTGAGACCCTACTATGCTCCAGGGCCCTTGGAAGGGGTGTGCATGCGCCTTGGCAGCTCCCACAGCTTTCTCCCCAGCCCAGACCAGCGCTCTCTGACTCCTCTCACACTTGTTGATGGACAAGCATTCCTCGATTCACTTGTTTCCACTTCTTGACTGTTATGCATAAAGTGGTTCTGAATATTCATGTACAATTTCTTGTACGGGCCTAGGTGTTATTAGCCAGACAGCTCTGAGAGGGGAGGAGGGGAGGATGGTCAGGCCCATTCCATGGAAAAGGACACTGAGGCTCGGAGAGTGAAGACACTTGTCCTAAGTCACACAGCCAGGAAGCTGGGCCTCGAACCCAGGACCCTTTGAGGGCAAATGTGTGCTCTGCCCACTGCAGTCGGCTGCCACTGCCTTCAAGGGGCTCATAGTGTCATGGGGTGACACACCCACCTCTCACCCCTCTCCACAGACACCCACCCGAGCTGCACATACTGCTCCCCATCTCCCTTCGCTGAGCCAGAACCCCACCCCTCACGGCTTCCCTGCCCCTGAGGCTCATCCTAAACTTTTAGGGCCTGCCACCACCCTCCCAGCCTCCCCAGACATCGGGTTTGGCGATAACCTGGGCATCCATCCTGCTCCTCCTCCTCATCTTTGTCATCATCATGGTCAGGCCCTGGGCCCAGCGCTTTTGGTGCACTATCTCATTCCATCCTCACTGATACTCTGTGAGGGTTACTGCTGCTTACTGCACACGTGACCGAACACTCGGAGAAGGAAAGTGACTTGCCTGAGCTCTCTGTCCCAGCTTAGCCACCGCCTGGACGAGTGACCTTGGCCCCGCCTTTTACTCTCTGGCCCTCAGTGTTTCCATCTCTCACAGCACAGGACTGGACTAGATGTACTCTGAGGGCGCCCCAGCTCTGAAGTCCTGTGGGTCTGTATTCTTAGTCACATCATCTCTCTGGGCCTCAGTTTCCTTACCTGAGTAACAGGGGTAGGAGCGTGTGCCCAGCCCTGCCCAGCCCTATTCCCAGGGCAGCTGTGGGCAGCTGGTGTGGCCTGTGCATGAAAGCGGGTAGGATGTGGGTAAATCCGTGTGCAAACGGGAGGTGCATGTGCCCCCCACGCACTCCACGTGTATCTGAGAGGGGAGGGCCTCTGGAATGCACCTGAGATCAATGCCTCTCCCTGCCCCTCTGAGCCCTGTGACCTTGGGCAAGTCACTTCACCTCTCAGAGCCTCCATTTCCTCATCTGCACAGGGCCCACCTTGCAGTCTCAAAGACAGCAGTGAGCAGTGGAGATGTGGCCGGTATCAGAAATGCAGCAAGGACCCCACCCCAACCCCCAGCACCTTTTCACAGTGAGGAGACTGAGGGCCAGGCAGAGGAGATGACTTGTCCAATGTCAAGGTCTCGAGTTCCCCGGGTTCCAAATCTAGATGACTCCATATTACAAGTACTTTTTTTTTTTTCTGAAACTAGCACCGTAGAAAAGATCCAAGTCTGCAGGACATCGTACCCCTCAAATATGACTTTGCACTGTCCTCACACACCCTCACAGTATCCCAGAGATGCCAACACTTCAGCATCCACATCAGAAATGGACTCTCACACCCGAAGGTGACACTACAGTCCCTTGCCAGGCCATCTGCCCCAGTACGCGGTTCAGCATATGTAGTCAGTATATAGATACTCTGTAAATTACAATGTCTAGATAATTTTTAAAAAGAAATTATCATTTTAAAAAATTTAAAATGAAAACATCACTATGTTGGGGAAATCATCCTTATGGCAAAGACAGAAACCTATAATCAGGATCATGAGGCCATGAAAGGTCCCATTACCATCTGATGACGGCATGCTTCAGAGACTGGCTCAGCTTTTTCAGGTTGAGGCAGCCTGTTAAGGTTGGCTTTATAAACATTAGCTCAGAATAATACTAATACTAATAACAGTACCTAAGACTTACATAGCCCATACTATGTGTCATGAACTGTTTTAAGCTCTTTACACATGTTGAATTATTTAAACTTTATCACTATTCTCCCCATTTTATAGATGAGGAAACTGAGGCCAGAGAGGTTAAAGTAATTTCCCAAAGCTAGTATGTGACGGAGCAAGAACTTGAACTCAGGAATCACTGTTTTAGATACTGTGCTGTCAACTACTAAGATATCAACCACTAATTGCTGGTGTCAGGGTCTCAAACCACATCCAGCTCCTCACACCAGGCACAGAGAGGACAGTGGTACCTGAACTCTTATCCAGGAAGTAGGCCAGGAGGCACCGCATGACAGCCTGGTGGCAGATCACCAGTACATTTTCCTGCCGTTCGAGCTCCATTATAACTGGCTCCAGACGCTGAACCAGATCCTCATAGGACTAAAAGTGAGAGAAATACTTGGGTAAGAAAGGGAGATGAGGCACATTTGCCCAGAGGAGAATTCTAGACTAGGAATTAGGAAAACTTGGTTCTGGTGCCAGTTCAGTTATTGACCCAGTAGTATGATCTTAGGCAACTCACATCCTTCTTTGGGTCTTAGTTTCTCATCTATTAAATGGGGGCAATCAATATAGTGGACGAGGTAACAATAACAATAATAAAACTTCTCACTAAAAAAATTCCTAGAAAAGCTAGATAAAATAAATGCCTACACTGCTGACCTTTCAAGAAAATGAAGGGAACATTATGAATATAAGATTCCAAAATGAAGAAAAACTTGGATAAAAAGAGTGATCTGTGGATGTAGAAGCCACAACTGCCCTGGGGACATTTGCTAATCACAGTATCCAAGAGGCTTGAGGTTTTAAAACATAGAAACAGGAGACAAGGCGTTAGGTGTGCACAAAATAGGGAGTTGAGACTGAGACTGTCACATAAATCTGAGACCCTCAAAGGGATATATCTTCAGTAGAAATGTAAATTAGAAAGAAAATATATCCACAGGCAAAGGGAAACAATAAGAACATGTTATCTGTCTCTGCTTGACTCTTGGTGGAAAAAATTAGGAAAAGCCTCTTGTAAGAATGTATAACCACAAGCCTACACTCAGGTGGGTTTATGGTTCAGAATTACACTACCTATGTGTTGTAGAAAATGCTAAGCTGAGAGTTTAATAAAAACTTTTTTCAAGTCATTAGTTCCCAAGAGAGTCTGGAAGAAGCAAATAGAAATTCTCTCAACTCAAGCTGCGTGGGATTCTCATAGATAAATTTTTGGCAAACTGAAGCTCACATAACATGCGAGGAAAATAAGCTATCACAAGTGAAAATAAGCAGAAACAACAAGAGGAGAACCCTAAAAACTTAAGATAAAGGATCCACAATATAAAATAAATATGTTTGAAATTTTTAAAGAAATAAAACATGGAATCAAAAATATAATGAAAAAACAAGATGCTATCAAATGTATGATGTAGATTTGAAAAAGAACTAAATAGAATTTCTAGAAATGAAAAACATATTCATTAAAATTGAAAGCTCAATAGATGGAGTAAATAGCAGATTAGATACAACTTAAGAAATAGTGATTAGATACAATTTAGGAAGATAGAGCTGAAGAAATTACTCAGAATGCAGCAAAGAGATTGAAAATAATAATAAGAAGTTAGGAGACTTAAAGGATAGAGACAGGATTAACACACATCTAATTATATTTCCAGAAGAAGATAATAGACAGAATGTGAGAAAGGAATAAAGATATAATGTCTGAGAGTTTTGTAGAATTGATGAATAATCCCAGTCCTCAGATTCAGGAAATCCAACTAATCCCAATCAAGATAGAAAAGAAATGAATATTTAGATATATCAGAGTGGAACTTAAAAGCAATAAAGATACAAAGACCTTAAAAAGAGCCAGAGAGAAAAGAAACAGCAATTAGACTGACAGGAGACTTCTTAGCCACATTAGAAGCCAGAAGACAGTGGGGGTAATATCTCCAAAGTGCTGAGAGAAAACAACTGTCAACCTTAGAGTTTTATACCAAGCCAAAGTATCGTCTAGGATTGAACCTCCCCAAGACATTTTTAGACAAAAAGAAAGGTGTTTCCTACCAACAGATCCTCACTAAAGAGACTTCTAAAGGAAGATAGAAATTGAACTCAGAAGGAAAACTTGAGATGCAAGGAGGAAGAATGATCAAAGGAATTGGTAAATATGTGGTTAAATCTAAATAAACACTGTATACAATAATAAGTTTAATAATAACAATAATAATTTATTTGGGGATTAAGACACAAGCTTGAACTGAAACACAAAACAACAATTAACATGTAAGTTAGGAGAGGGAATGACCAGAGTTTTAAAGTTATTATATTATTTTAGGGGGAGGGTAGAGATATTGATTTTAGAGTTTATTAATCATGTATATTAAAATGTTAAAGAGTAACCTCTAAAAGAACGGAAACAGACTACATAACTCAAATATAGATGTAAAACTCTATAAATTCTAAAGAAGGAAGAAAAAGAGAAAAAGAAACTAAGCATAGAGAACTCAAAACAAAAGACTATAAATAAGCTCAAATAAATCAGTAATTACAATAAAAGTAAATGTATCAAATTTACTATTCAAAAGACATATATTTTCAGTTTGTATTAAAAACAACAAAAGCCAACTATATTCTATTTACAAGAGACACAAAACAAAAATACACAGAGAAGTTGAATGTAAATAAGTAGATAAACATGAACCAGGCAAATACTAGCCAGAAGAAATCTTGTTTAGTTATATTAATATTAGATAAAATACATTTTTAGGCAAAAAGCATTATGCAATTCACTAAGAAGATATAATTGCTTTAAATTTGTATGCCTCTAATAACATAGCCTCAACATATATAAAGGAAAATGAAAGCAAACTCAGATTGACTTTATAAGGTCGTTTCTGAGCATGAAGATAAAAATGTGAAAGTGCTTTGTAACACAAGATATCTATTGTTTTATCTTCCTTGATGTCCTGCTTTTCTGATAATTGTTCCTAGGAATTTGTATCAGAAATGGAGTATGACTAATAAATACTCTAAAATGTGGAACTGGCTAAATAGAGGCTGGGTTGAAAGCAATGAAGATTCACCTCATATGGGGATAGGGAAGTGATGGCCTGGTTCATGTGGTGGCAAAGAAGTTGGTTAAACTATTAGCTATTGTCCCTTGGGACTCCAACCCACTTCCAGAAAGGCTGGAGCTTTAGGCAATTTGGAAATAAAACGTCAGGAAATTAGAGTATGTCAAACTATTTCAATTGCCTTTAGTGAAGGGATACCAGAGACAAAGTCTAGGATAAAGTGAGCCTTCCTGAAAGCAGAGAGGAAATAAGCAGGGAAATATGTAGCTTTAAAAAAAGAGGAACCTGTTGCCTATAGCCAAGAATATGAGACAGCCAAGGGCCAGATAATCATGTGTCTTGTGGGATGGCATCTGCTGCAAAATATGATTTACCTTGTTTCTAAAGCTGTCTAGGAAACTATGAAATCCTGGAGGTTGGAATGGAGATACTGGGGAGGAGTCTTAGAAGTCAGGCCACCCCTCCAAATCTTACCTCTCCCTTGGGATAGCGGTATCGATATTTATCTTGGTCCCGAAGTGCAAATTCTTCAGGGTAGTGTTCCTGGATTTCCTCATAGGTCATTTCCTCACAGACACCCTAAGAAAAATCATTTAGAAACAAAAGTTACCATAGTTCTGAGGCCAATGATTGTGGAACAGTAGCACATGAGCACCTGGTTTTCTGTGAACACAGCTCTAGGTTTGTGCCTGTTGTCTGACTTGTATATGTGTTTGTGTGCATGAAGTGTGTGGCTGTGCAGATGTGAGAGTGAGTGAATGTGTATAGGTGTGTTCAGGCTGAGTGTATGGTGGGTATCTCCAGCGTATCTCTATGATTGTCCCAACAGGTTTGTAGATGTACATTGTACATATAAGTACGTATTTTTATAAATATGTGGGTTTAGGATTTGTGACTGTGTTTGCATGTGTGTGTGTGTGCAGCATGCTTATGATGTGTACCTGTGGTTGGTTTAAGGACTTATGCCTTGTATTTGTGTATTTGTCTAGGCATATGTAGTGTGTTTGTGTGAGTGTGTGTGTGTACAGGGTGTCTGAGCATCTGAGAATGTGCCCGTGTGGATGTCTCTATGGTTTGTCTCTCCATGTGTGTCTCAGTGTGTCTGTGGCATGTCTATCTGTGACTATATCCCTGATTATGTCTCTAGTGTATATGTAGGTATCTGTATGCCTATGTCTGTGAATTTGTGGTAATATGCTTAAGGCTATGTGTCTGCATGCATGTCCGTGGTATGCCTCTCTGTGTCCAGGTGATGTAGATATATGCAAAAACTTCATGTGTGTCTATGGTGAGTGTGGCCATATGTATCTCTAGGTGTGTCTGTCTGTGTGTATGTGTGTGCACATATCGCGTAGATGTGATTGGTAGATGTGTCTGAGAGGAAGCCTGTGTGTCTGACTAGTGAGTCCATGTATCCATGAAGTGCATGTCTGTGAGTGTAAGCATACTTGTGGGTGTCTGTGACTGTCTATGCAAGTGCATACATGTGTGCACATCCACAGCAGTGCTCTCCCATTTTATAGCATTTCCCATCCTTTCTGTCCCTGCCTCTGCTCCAGGACCTCTGGCAGATAAAGAAACAGGTATCCACAGACATCTCAGAAAGCAAGATTTAGTAAGTTCCCAATGGTTTCAGAGTGGGCCTTTGGGAGACACACTCTTTTCACCCAAAGAAGGACTCGAGGGCTCAGAGAATGAGTTCCTCAGGAGCACATGAGAGCTTCCCATGTCCACTGAGAAATCCCCATAAGCGAGGTGGCTGCTGGTAGGGGTGGGAAGTGATGTTGTGTTTCTAAGACTTCCTTCTGGTTGTGTGGAATCCATTTAGACCTTCCTGTAGAGGGGGCAATAGGCTCTGGTTGTTGTCTTTTGAGCCATCTACTAGGCTTCCCTTAGGGGTGAGGTTCACCCCTGTCCCAGCCCACAAACAGCTCTGCAGTGTCAAACTTCTCCAACCGACACTGCCCATGGGAGAAACTACACCCTACTGGCTACATAAGTTCCTTCCAGGTTGGCTTTGACTTTATATTCTGAGGCATGTTGGGAGCCTGTTGTCTGTGGAAATGGCACTGACTCTTTACTGACTTAAGGCAAATTGCCTAACTTTGAATTTAATTTTCCTCATCTGCAAAATGAGGAGAATTACAACTAACTCACAAAATTACAAACTACCTCACAAAAGTGTTTTGAATATTATAGATATGTAGAAGAAACTAGTACAGGATTTATAAGGCACATTTTAATGACTCAGTCAATGGAACTAATTATTAATATATTATTGATCATGGAAAATAATCCAGAAACTTAGGCATCATTCTAAATTCTTGCTTCTTCCTCATCCACCCACTCATAGCCAATTCTTGAGATTCTACCTCCTAAATTTCTCTCAAATCTATTCCTTTTTCTTCCCTCTCCATCTCCGCTGCTACAACCTTAGCAGTTCTACAAACACACAATACCCTCTTTGCTTATGCTGCTCTCTCTGCCTGACATACCATTCCTGATCCTCTCTACCTGGCTCAGTGTTCCTCAACCCTCAGGCTTCAGCTAGGCATCACTTCCTCCTGGAGGGTCATAGCTGGGTCAGATGCCCTGCCCTGACATCTGTGTGCGCACAGTCTAGCCTATCAGAGCCTGTATCACACATGCTGTTTTGTATTCCTCTGTTTATTCCTCTATCCTGTTTAGCCTGAAAATTGAGTGAAGACGGGAACCAATCTCCATCTCCAGCACCACCCCAGAGCCTGAAATGAAGTAGGTATCCAATAAATGTTTACACCACACGTGGGCCAGAAACAAACAGTAACTGAATTCTTATGATGAAGAGTTTACATATTTGGTTGCATGTATTTTATAGAAAATATATGTGACATGTAGAACAATGCTGTTATCCCTTTTCTAAATATGTGTATCTCTGTACATCTATAGTTAGGTATATATGTAGGTATGTATACACACACGTACTTCTCGCTATTTATAGAAGTATATCTATCAAGCCAGTTAACCTACCTACACGCAAGTTATCTACACCTGTGGTGAAGTTTTTACTTTGGGGTCTACCAGTCATAACCTGTGGGCTGCTTCCTCATGTCAGTGTACCTATAGTGCACATGAGACAACGGAGAGGAAACAGTGCCTTCTCAAAGAGCTCAGGGAAAACCTGACCCTGAAAAGAGATTGCCGTGTCATGAGGGACAGATGAAATATTCTCCAAGTCTTTCTTCTTCATTCCATCTCCAATGCAACTACTCTGGTCCATTACACCCTCACCTCTTGCTTGGACTAATGCAGCCATCTTCACACTGGTCTACATGCCCATTCTGGCCCTCTTCCCACCTAGTCTCCACACACGGCCAGAATGGTCTTTAAAAAAAAAACGGAATCACATTTAGGCCACTCCTCCTTAACTTAGACCACATCAATGGCTTCCGATTTTTAAGGCAGCATCAAAATCCTTCAACGTGAACCATAAAGCCCCTATGAGCTGCCTTCTTTTCCAACCTCACCTCCCTTCTCTCTAGACCTCACAATCACTGTCTCAGCCTCTCTGCTATTCTTTCCTCAGTTCCCTGAACACACCATGCTCTCTTCTCACCTCTGGGCCTTTGTATGAGCTGTTCCCTGTTACTGGAACTAAATTTATTCCCTTACTTCTAGCCCATTTTGCCTGCTTCTTGTCTCACCTCTAGCTTTGTCTAGGAAAGTTTCCCTATAAATCTCCCACCACCAAGTCTTGCCAGGAGCACCCTCACCTTCTGAGCCTCCATAGTCCCTTGTACTTCCCCCCTCACAACACTTTGTCACGTGAGATGCAATGTCTTATTTACTGTCTGCCTTTGGGCTCCATGAGGGCAGAGACCTTGTCTGTTCTGGCCTTCATTGGATCCCCAAGACTGAGAATAATATCTGGTACATGACTGGTTGTCGAGAAATGTTTGTTGAATTAATTAGGTCCCCTATAGGAGTCAGAGCAGAGGCAATCCAGGGGATAGGCCCAGAGTCAAGCCCCATCACCCACCAGGAAATCCATCCCCCTCCGTCTCACCGCGTCAATCTCATTCAGGGCCTTCCACTGCTCGTAGGGGACACCCAGGGCCTCAGCTGTCTGGATAGTCCTCTTCATGTGGCTGGTCCACACCTTCAGAGAGCTGATGCCCTGGGATCGAATGAAGTTGGCCAGGGCATAGGCATACTGGGGAGTTGGGGGTGCAGAGGAGGATAGGAGGGGAGAAAGAGAGAAATGAAAGAAGACAGGGTAGCCATGAGAATAAGCTCAGATGTACCACAAATGGTGGAATGATGATGAACAAATAAGAGTACAGAGTTTAAATGTTTCCAATTTATAAAAAGTCATACTCTTGCCCATGTGAATAAGGATGAAGGAAATAGAAAAGAGTATGTGTATATATGTATAATGTGTGTCTGTGGCTGTGTGTATTGATGCTTGCTCACTCAACCTCTTACTCGGTTATTCATTCATTCAAACAGCCCACTTCTAACATTGTGGAGCTGGGGACAAGAGTATAAATGGAGGCACTCCACCCACAGTCCACCTCCCTTATCTTCCCATTTCTGCCTCCATCCTGCACTCCTAGATGCCTTGAGTACATGTTTGTGGATAATGTAATCACATGACTAAGTTCTGTCCACACCATATCTCTACTGATTCCCATGATTCACAAAAAGTGACCTCTTGGCCACCCCTTCGTCTGGGGGTGAACACCTGTGATGTGGCCTGCTCTTAGGTGGACACTCTGGGATAAGCCCATGTAGGCACTGGAAGCAGAGTCTGGGCCACAAAGGCAGGGATTTCTAAGGTTCTGGGTGCTCAGAGTGTGGTCTAGAAGTGGGAGGGGTAGGATTTGGGGGACATTTCTCTTTGACCCTGTGAATTCTCATTGCTTGAGCAGGGATCCTGGTACCCAGGTTCTAAGGGCATTCAAACATGTACAGAGTATGTGTGGCCATGTGCTGGGTACTGGGGTGGCCTGCTCTCAAAACAAAGCCAGTCCAGTGAGGGAAACAATGACATCACCAAGAGGAACCACGAAGGGATGGGGGATCCCAGATGAGCAAGTGATTTGCTCTTCTTCTGCATATAGATATGTTATTAATCACAGATTGTGTGTGAGGAACATCTACACAAATGTATAGCTACAGGCACACAATTTTATGCACAAATACAGGCATTTTTAACACACACTATAATTATGGATTATGAGTCAGTGTGAGCACCAGTTATGATGAGCACCAGTGCTCTGGTGGAAGGAGCCCTTGACTGGGAGGTAGATGACAGGGGTTAAACTGTCCTAGCTCCTTTACATGGCCTCCGTGTGTCCCAGGACGCATCCCTGCTCCTCTCTGGCCTTGTATCTCCTGCTTGTAAGGTGTGAACAGCATTAGATCACCCAGCCTGGTCTCTGTGAGTGTCACGTTAGCTAGTGGAAGCGGAGCACCCAGAGCGCCCCCTGGCACAAAGTAGGTGAGAGCTACTGTGATTAATTGTAGGTTATAGTCGATGGGAAGGTGCTTTGTAAACCATGCATGGTGTACTGTGCCCATGAGTGTGAAGATTGGGGCCAGGCGTGTGTGTTTACAAGCTCACAGTTGTGTGCAAGGGAGGCATGCTGTGTGGAGATGGCCACGTGTTCAAAGTGGGTACTGAGCTGTGAGGGCAGGGCTGTGGCCAGCCCCAACTGGGAGACCCCTGGCTGCAGGTGGGGCCCTGGGGAGGGGGTAATGCCTCTAGTGGCCTCTGACTCTGCTCTGAGAAGCAAGAGAGGTCAGAGTCTACCTGGAGAGGAGGTTGCCAGTCTGAAGGAAACAGAAAGGGAGCCACAAGAACTGGGCCTTCCAGTGTGGTGCCTTGCCTGGGAATCTGCCACCTCTGCAGTGGGGGATGCTGAGGGGCATCAGGAAGGCCTGGTTTTCAGCCCTGGCTCTGTCCTTTACCAGTTGTGTGACCTGGGGCCACTCTCTGCTCCGGACTGGGCTCAGCCTCCTCATCCATAAACTGGTGACGGTAGTGCCCATCCCTCAGAGCTGTTGTGAGGATTAAATGAGGCCACACATGTGGAAGCAGATGGTGCCATGATTGTGCACAGGTGTCCAGTAAATGAGGGCTCTCCCTCCATCCTGCACCCCATTTCCCACTTCTCCCACCCCAAGCCATCCTCCCAGCAAGAACAATACTTGTGCGAACAAGCCCAGGCCCAGGGCCAAATGCAGGGGAAAATGTGTCCCTGTATTTAGCCAGCACCCATAATGTGCAGGTCACTATGTTCAGCTGGACAGAAGAGACTCATGCCGTAGAGTCAGAGATGGACCAGAACTGGGAGAGATGGAGTCCAGGGCATGATGACCTGCTTGAGAGGGCAGGAGAGGACAGGGGAGGGCTTCCTGGACCAGACCATGGAGCAGGAGCTGGGCCCTGGAAGGGGGTGGGGCAGGGAGGGCAGGAAAGAACTCGTAACTGGTGGGGGACAAGTGCTGACACTGTGATGACCTGCAGTGGTGGGAGGGGGTGTAGCATCAGCCCTGAGTAAAGGAGGAGAAGGTGGATTCAAGGGTGAGGCACTTCAAGGCAGCTGTCTGTGCAAGTGATGCTCACCAGCTGACAGAAGACAACAGACTAGGTGGGGGAAGCTGCACAAGCGAAGGCAGAGTTGTGAGAAAGATGAGGGGAAGAGCCAGGCAGGGGCAAAGGGTACTCAGTGTAACGGGGCTGAAGGAGCAGCCAGATCTGGGCAGGCCTGGAGTGCCAGGACCAAGCTATCGGACTTGGAGATGCAGTCGGCACACGGGAGCCATCCAAGGATGGGTGAAGCCTGAGTGGCTGACAAGGTGGAAGGGTGAGAGTGACCAGAACCTGCTCTTACCCTGTTACTGAGTCCCCCCATCCTCAGGACCCAAGCAGTGGCCACCCACCCACCCACGGTCCACCTGGGCCAGCTCCACCCTCTGGGTGCATGGGGCCCTCCCTACCTGCTTTCCTCGAGCTGAGAGACCAGAGTCACCTCCGATGCGGCCTCTGAGGTTGAGTTCACTCTCACCGTGCCGGCATAGGTAGATGGAGCGAGGTGTGACGTGGATGTTCATGAGATAGTAGACTGTGCGACTTTGAATGTGGTCCTGCACTCGGTTCACCATGTAGCGCATGCCCACGTCGAAGATCTTGATGTAGGACAGGTGGCTGGGCCAGCCCAAGCAGGAGCAAGGGCAGCTCAGGGGCTAACAGTGGAGAGGCTGATCCCAAGAGAAAGCCCCAACCACACACCCTGCCTCCAAGCCTCCTCCACAACCCATCTCTCACCTACCTTTCCTCTAATAAGATACCAGGGCTTGCTCTGTTCTAGGTACCTAGAAGACTAGAGAACCTTCTAGAACCTAGAAGAAGCTCTAGAGATTTGGTTCCTGGCCACCCTGAGGAGCTGACTGCCTGCTACCATTTCCCTGTCTCCTTTCCTCAATCTCAGCTTGAGCCAGGCTCTTTTTACCTTCACTTATGACACTCCAGGCATCAGGGTTTCTCTCCTTTGTGGCTCACACTCCTTACATACTCAGAGAGAAGCAGTAATCCTCTGTGTCCCTGGCTGCCTCCAACATCTCACTAGCAGCTCCTGACTTGTCCACTCCCTCACCCTTTCAAATCTGAAGCCGAGCTCTGCCTCTCTGTCCTTTGAGCCTCTGCTACAATATATTGTACTTGACACTCCACAGGCAGCTACCAGATTGTGCCTGTGCACGCTTGTGTCTGTATGTCTCTCTCCTTACTCAGAAAGGGGAGTGGGTTGGGTTCTTTCCCTATCTGCCATGTAGTCAACAAATACACTGTGCTCTATTCTAAGCATTGTGCTCAGGGTGAGGACTCAGCATCTGCCCTTTGGGAGCTCTTAGGCCAGTCAAAAACATATACTTGGAAACACATGATCAATGCTTAACACCCATTCCACAAATAGTCACTCAATCTAAGGTATGCTAAGTACTGGGGTATGGGGTGGTCCACAACATCATTGGGGAACTGTGGTCCTTGCTGTAAGCCTTTTTGTTATCCCCTTGATTCTGTGCTCTGTCACGAACTAATAACTATACATGAAGTGATAATCAAACGTATTAAACAACCTGTCTGCAGAGGAGCTGGTAATGGGGGGCACTGACTAATCAGAGGACTAGAACCATGGAGCAAGACTTCTGAGGTCCTGCTATGTCAGGCATTAATCCTTTAGTTGTTGGACTGTAGGGAGTTCAGGGCGATCCCTGGGAAGAGGTAGGGGAGGCTGGGGCAATGGGGTGACACACCAGCAACCCCGGGTACAAAGTAACAAAACCAAGTGAATGGGAACAGCTGCACTAACCCAAGACAACTAAGGCAGTGGTTGACAGGTTTGGTTTCAGAATGCTTCTCTGATCTTCCTAGAGAAGGCCTTTCTATCTGCACCATACTTATCATGCCCAGCCCTGTCATCCATGTTTAACAGTTCCCATAGGGCACTTGCATTTGCTGAACATTTTTTTGTGCAGCTGGCAGAGAGTGGGGACTTTAAAGTGCATGAATCCTCATAACCATGCTAGGAAGCAGAGATTATTCTCTCTCTTTTATAGGTGAGAAAACTGAAACAGAGAGAGGAAGTGATTTGCCTAAGGTCAACCTCTCCAACCATCTTGTCTAGGATTTTCAGAGCCTAAGGGTAGAAAATATCTGAGGTAGCCTTGTTGCCTGGTTACTGTCTGTTCCTAATACTGGGTCCTGTGTGGCTCTAGAAGAACTTCCAAATTCCTCAGTTTAGTCTGACATTCTAGGTACGTGTCTTCACACACTGGTCCCATTTGGCCTCACCTTACTGTCCCAGGCCCATGCTCATAACTTTCTCTATTTCATTCTAGACTTTATGCTTTTGCTGGAATATTCTTTGAACCCTTCTACTCTCATTCAGTTTTAACTAGGCCATTACAAAGTGCTGTTCTCTTTGCTTGAAAAGACGTTCCTTGCCTGATTTCCAAAGTTGAGCTCCTATGCATCCATACTTCAAGAGACAGTATATTCACTCTCTCTAGGAAGTCTTCTTTGAGCCCAGGATCATGTGAAGTCATTTAAGAGGTGTTTTGTGCCACAAGTATTATAGTAGCTAATTCCAACGCCAACCATGTGCAATTCAAAGTAAAAATTATAAACTATATTATAATATGAGGAGGTTCTACCAAGTTCTGATTTTATTTTTTCCATTTTGACTCTTTCATACTGTTTTTGAAATATAAAATATTAAAAGCTTCCAAGATTATTTTCTTATTTTTGGTAGCCTCTACCTTGCTGGTACCCTAAACACATGTCTAGTCCACCTACTGGGTAAATCTGCTCTTCCAGATCTCTTCCTCCAAGCTGGGCTGGGTCTCCTCCTCTGTGTTCCTCCAGACCATTTGGTTTACCATCCCTACAATTCTGATCAACTGTATACTCACTGTCTTCCTCAACCAGGTGGGCATTCTATCAGAGCAGGAACAGCCCTTCCCTCTTTGGGTTCCTAGGGCACAGCTTAGGGCTGGCCCCTGATGCATTGACTATAAATGTCTATTGATGGAAAAATGATTAAATAAAGCCAACCTTCAGAATCAGTTGTCTTCAGGCCCAAATTGATTCATCAAACACTAACTGGGCACCTGCAGGAGTCTAGGCTGAAGGCTAGGGGCTTTCTCAATGCTGTTCTTTTACTTCAGCTTCCCTCCGTCAAACTTCTTTCACCATATGCTGCTAGCCCATATGATGCCTTTGCAGAAATTTGAAAAAGTTACACTTTCCTCAAGGCAGAAACAGTCTCACTACAGAATGCATGCCTTGATGAGAAAAACAAGTGTACCCTTGACATGGTTGTCCTTGCAAGTGAACAATCTTAACAATTGTACTTAAGGTCCTGACCCTTTTGCAATGAATGTCTAAGCCTCATGTGACACTTTTTATGATATAGCGATGTGGGAGGGGGAGAACCAGCTGGAAGTCTGAAAATAAGGGTTTGAGTATATATTCTGCTATTGACTTATTGTGTGGCCTCAGGTAAGCCCTTACTCTGCTCTGGGTCTGCTTTCCCATCTAAGTGAAGCAGTAACAATTCTCATCTCTTAGGACTTCAGTTGGACAAAGCTGGAAGAATGCTCTTTAGACTTCTTAGGGTTGTAATGACTATTTGAAGCCTCACACTTCTCACTTGGGGCCCAAAGGGTCTCAGTGACCACAGTCTCTTCTCATCACAACCCATTTTGAAAGAAAGTAGGGTTCTGGGAACACCTTACGTCTAAAACTCACATCTTCCCTGTACTGCCAGCTAACACCTCTCTAATCTTTAGCTGGTATTATGAATGAAAGTTTTATATTTTTCATGTGTCTTCCCATATGTCAAGGTACTATGGAAGCTACCTGAGGAGAGAACCCACCTCTCTTGCCCTTATTTACACCCCCTATGTACTCCACAGCCCAAAAAGTCCAAATACTTATTGACTGAAGAGGTATATGGGCATTGTGAAAGGAGATATAACTAGGAGATAGAATATGTGGTTAGAATTCTAGCTGTACTCCTGACTTGTGGTGGGAGCTTGGGTAAGTGGTTTTAGCTCTCTAAGACTCAATTTCCTCTTCTTGAAAATATATGACCATAAGACCTATTTTGGCCTCCTTCACAGGGGTGCCGAGGGGATTCAACAAAACAGAGAAGGTGAACATGTTTGGAAACTGAAGTGTCATACATGTGTGAAGAATACTTTTGGAAAAATAATAGCAATAACCACAGGAGTGAGGCATTTGTTCCCAGAGATCAGGGTCCTGATTGCTGTCCATATTGGTCAGGAAAGCACTACTTCAGTCCTCTCGTGAACAGCTTACACATCAAGGAATCACCACCTCATGGATAATTAGAGCTCGAAGGGCCCTTGACGACAGATCATCAAGGTCAGCTCCCTGATGTTACAGATCGAGAAGTTGAGGCCCAGAGAGGGAGGACATTTCCCCAGGTCCTACAGGACAAAACAGGGCTAAGGATCCAGAACTGGACTTTGGGGTTCTGGGCTCTTACCTGTCCAGTTCATCATCCAAGGGTTGGTAGTTGACCTCGTAGCACTCTATTCTCTTTAGAAAGTCTTCCAGAACTTTTTCCCTGTCACAGTCTATGTAATCAGGGCTGCCAAGTTTCACTTGCTAGGAGAAGGGAGGACAGAGGGACCATGGGAGACAGAGTCTGACCGTGGGAAGAGCCCTTAGAGATCATTGAGTACAATATCCTTCATAATAAAGATGAGACTTGGAAAAAAGGTCTTGCCCAAGTTTACAAAATCAGTTAATTGAAGAGAATCTGGACTGTGTGATTCATCATTCCTTATCTCTATGTGGTCAAACAAGGTTTTTTACATTATATTCAGTTGCAGAGCACACACTGTTTAAGCAGAACATTTATATGAGGGCCAGAAATTGTGATGTGAGAAGTGGTTAAAGAAGAGGAACAGGAGATCTTGGCCCGGAGTCATAATGGCTTACATGTATCCAGTGTTTACTGGGAGAACATGGCATGTTGGCTTTAGATTTCTAAAGGGCTGGATCTTCTAATCCTCCAGGACTTACCTTCTCCATCCACATTCTGTATCTCAGCGAATGGTACTATCACCCACTCAGTCACTTGAGCCTAAAAGGAATCTGGGAGTCATCCTAGATATGTCTTTTTCTATCATCCGCCACCTCTTAGCAGGTGCCAAATCCTCTCCACTCTATCTTCTAAATATCTCTCCAGTTGGCTTCCATTCTCTCTTGCCTGGATGTTCACTATAGCTTTGTGACTGATTACTTTGTCTACAGTCTTGCTACTTCTTATGTATTCCCCATACTATCAGCTAGAAGGATATTTCTAGCATGCATATCTGATCATGGCATTTTTTTGCTTAAAACCCTTGACAATTTCCTCATATATTTTAGGACAAACTATGAATTATTTTAGTGAGTGACTCATGGCTTGTCATGATTGGGCCCCAAATGATTTCTTCTTCCTCATCTCCCATTGCTCCCCTATTCCTCCACACATTTTGCTTTAGCCAACCTAAGCTACTTATAGTTCCCTGAAGATGCCAATCTTGGTATACGCTATTCCCGTATTTCCAATTTTTCACCTGATGAATTCCTATGCATTCTTCAAGGTGCAGATTAGCTATTACCTTCATTGAGAAGCCTTCCCTGATACACCCCTACCCCTCCAATGCAAGGTTAGGTCCTCAACACTGTGCACCCACAGCCTCCTTTGTTCCCTCATTTCAGCACTGATCTCACAGATTTATGTCTATAAACTTGTCAGTCTCTCTAACTAGACTGTGGACTATGGGCAGGACTCTCCTCTATCTGTTTCTATGTCTCTAATACCCAGAATGGCCCAGCCGAGGTGTATAGATTCTATTTTTGTTGAATCAATAAATGGATAGATAGAAGGATGGATGAGGAGGAAATAGAGGGATTAGACGTGTTATAAGCCCCAAAGGACAAAAAGAGGACCAATGAGTGGAAATTTCAGGGACGCAGATTTCAGCTTGATTGAGCTGCATTTGATGAAAGCAATAAGCTTCTTGTCACTGGAGGTATGAAGAGAAAATCCAGACAAACATTTAGCTGAGATATCAAGTATCTGATGGAGGGCTGCAGGAGGTAACCTTTAAGGTCTCTTCTGTCCCTGAGCTCCAGTAATTTGATGAAATAGGGAACAATAAAATGTGGTGAATGATCTGCTTCTAGATAACATGCCTAGAATCTAAGAGCAGTGATAGTTCTGATACAAATTGTGAGGCAGAATAAAGAGCTTTCCAGGTAGACAGCTAAGCCTGAGTTCCAGTCCTAGTTCTACTTCTTTCTGGCTATATTAACCCTTGACAACTCACTTCTCATCTTGGAACCTCAGTTTCCTCTCTCCAACACTGAAATGATTCCTAACATGCAAGTTTGTTGTGAAAAATTAGTGAGAGTCAAGCTTGGTACCTGGTGCACACTAAGGACTCTCTCTATATTGGCTTCATTTAATTTTATAGGATCATTGTAGGCCAGGATAGTCAGGGAGTGTTTATATAGGAAGTGGGAGGAGAAGCCTGGGGAAGAATACCTCCTTTAACCTAATAGAGGTCTTTTTAGGCATGATCTGAGTCTGAGGTAAAGTAAGGAAGAAAGGTAACTGGTGCTCCTTACCCTAATGTTTTCTGCAATGATGCCAGGGTCATTACAGATGGACTCAATGAAAAAGACCTATAAGAGAAACAGAAGAGAGATTTCAAGCAGGGAATTCTGTTTGGTAGGAGCCAAACACTGCTTGATCCCTTTTCAATGGCGCTGAGTCATCCCTAGAGGCATTTCTGACAACATAATTTCATACAGTGGTGTTTCAGGATTCTGAGTTTTATAAGGCATATTGGCTCTAAATTGAATGGCCCAAGATTGCTGTTTTGTGTTTTTACTGGTTTTTAGTTCTTACATATGCTTTCTGTGGCGATTCTCTCCCCTCTTTCCTCATCCCTACCCTCATCTCCAGTGTCAGCCTGTTGGAAATCATCTTCTATTGCCTAATGTGGCACCTCTCCTTCTCTGTTCTGTTTTGCTGCTTCTAACTTTGATCTCGAAAGCCATACAACCAAATTAGAATGTTGAGCCTAGGGTAACTGATTTGGCAGCTCAGAATCCCGTGACTTCCCTTTCTTTGGGGTTTGTGCTGGATAAGTAGGCTCTAGATAAGAGTGGGAGTGTCATAAGTGGAAGATAAAAACAACAACAAACAAACACAGAGATATAGAGATTATATTGGGGGTTCCCAGAAGGGAAGCGGGAAGGAGAGTGGGCTAAAGGAGTAAAAGGGCGGATGTGTATGGTGATGGATGGTAATTAGCCTTTGGGTGGTAAATATGATGTAGTCTGCACAGATATCGAAATATAATGATGTACACCTGAAATTTATATAATGTTATAAACCAATGTTACCTCAATAAAAAATAAATAAATAAAACAAAAAACAATAAAGAGTGGGAGTGTTCTTGTACCTTGTAACCATGTTCTTTAGCAAACTGCAGAATCAGTGACCGTCGTTCTCTGGTAGTGTTGGTGGCATCAAAAACCTAGAGGCAGATGGAGATTGGTTTACTCAGAATCTGGCACTGATAGAATGCCTACTCTTTGACCATCCCTGTACTAAGTAGAGGGCTTCCAGGAGGGGACAGAACTTGAGCAGGGTCTTGAACGATAGCAAGGATTTGGAATCGGCTTATGTCAATTTCTCAAGCACTCACTGAGCCCTTACTGTCTTTCCAGAAATGTAGCAGACTCTGTAGGCATAATAAGGCAAGAGGAAAATTGTGGGTTTTTATTAGGGCCATTTTACAGGTGAAGTAGTTGAGATTTAGAGGAAGGATTTGCCTTAACCAAAGTCACTGAGAGTTGCTGACAGAGCAGAGCTAAAACTGATTTTCTCAACTCCTAGTTGAGGCTTCTTCCTTCTCTATCACTTTGGAGCTCTTTTTTTTTTTAACAGTTTTATTTATTTATTTATTTTTTTGTGAGGAAGATCAGCCCTGACCTAACATCCATGCTAATCCTCCTCTTTTTGCTGAGGAAGACCAGCTCTGAGCTAACATCTATTGCCAATCCTCCTCCTTTTTTTTCCCCCAAAGCCCCAGTAGATAGTTGTATGTCATAGTTGCACATCCTTCCAGTTGCTGTATGTAGGACGCAGCCTCAGCATGGCCGGAGCAGCAGTGCGTCAGTGCGCGCCCGGGATCCGAACCCGGGCCGCCAGTAGCGGAGCGCGCGCACTTAACCACTAAGCCACGGGGCCGGCCCCTGGAGCTCTTAAAGAACAGGAAACAACTCCCTATCCTCAGCACCTTAGATGGGACCATTTATATATTTGAGGATCTCTTTCCCTTTTAGAATTTATAAATCCTATCCCAAGGGTCTATGAGATTAAATTGACTAGATGTTTAGGTAAATCTCTAGAACTCAAAAATGTTTGTACTATAGTCTTAAATTCTAGTGTAGTCCTGCTGAATTCTTGGGGGTGGAGTGGTAGAGCCTAGTGGTTAAGAGTGTAGATTCTGGAGCTATACAACCTGGATTCCAGTTCTGGCCCTGCCACATACACACTGTACCATCTTGGGAAATTATTTAATCTCTCTGTGTGCCAATTTTCTGGGCTATAAAATGGGGCATAATAACAATTATGTTATGTCCCCCTGTCTCACAGGGGAGGGGGAATTAAATTAATATGTGCAAAGTACTTAGAGTAATGTATGGAACATAGTAAATGCTCAATATATATTAGCTGCTCTACATCCCAACAGAAACCCGAGGGAAAATGCAAATTTCTTTACCGCAACATGACCTTCCTCATGGCTGAGATAGTCATGGACATCTTTCAGGGCTTCCAGGGCACACTGCCTGAAAAAGATGGAGAAAGAAATAGAGACAATCCCTATCCCCAAGATGGGTTCCTCTCTATTTTTCTGAATTATCTTTAGCACCATGTCTCAGATGTCCTACATTAAATTATTCATCTATAAAATATCTACACAAGGTGTCCTGTGTTCTAGGCACCATGACAAGCACAGAGAGGTCACGCAGTTGTAAGTGGCTCTGTTTGCACATCTTAGGGGCAGGCACAAAGTGGCATACCCAGGACACGTGGACTAATGATGGAAGCCATGATATTAAGGGCTCCAACCCTTGAAGTAATAGAGCTCAAGCTGAACTGGTTCTTGACGCCAGGTAGAGCCTGGGTATATGGTCTGTGAAGTAGAAGGCATTCCTGGCATGGGTAACAGTGCAAGCACAGGTATGATAGTAGTAATGTATTTATGCTTTCCATAAAAATCTATTTAGTGATTACTCTGTGCTGGGTTCTATTATGAAGGCATGGATCAATAAATGAGACCCAGGCTCTATTCTAGCTAGCCATGGTGGTTTAGTGGTTAAGATTTGGTGCCCTCATCACCAAGGCCCAGGTTCGTTTCCTGGTCAGGGAACCACACCACCCATCTGTCAGTTGTCATACTGTGGTGGTTGCATGTTGTTGTGATGCGGAAAGCTATGCCACCAGTATTTGGAATACCAGCAGGGTCACCCCTGGTGGACAGGTTTCAGTAGAGCTTCCAGACTAAGACACACTAGGAAAAAGGACCTGGCCACCCACTTCTGAAAACATTGGCCATGAAAACGCTATGAACAGCAGTGGAGCAACGCCAAAAGACTGGGCAAGATTCCACTCTGCTGTACACAGGGTCACTAGGAGTTGGAATCAATTAGGTGGCACTAACAACAGGGCTCTGCTCTGGAAGTCCTCAGTCTTACAGAGGCGAGAGACCTCGAGGTTGAATGAATGAGACTGGAGAGACTGGAGTAGGCCAAGCTATTGAGACTCTTGTCTCTAATGCTAGGCTGAGAAGTTTCCACTCTCTCCTGTCAGAGGTAAGAGACTATTAAAAGTTCTTAAGCAGGGGATGGTTATGACCATAAAGAGGCTTTGTGTAGGATGGTAAAAGGGCTGTCTCAACCACACTTTGAGAGCCTAGAGGGCCTCCTCGCTAACCCAAGATGCTCTGCTCCCCTCCCCCATCATCTGAACAAAGCCCTCCCTCAGCCAGGGCGCAGCACAGGTCCCTAAAATATTAGGTACTTACTTCCTGATAAGTAGGGCCTCCATGTTGTCTGGGAGAAAGAATTCGTAGTTCTTGTAGCTCACTGCTTCTCGGCGATACTGGCCTAAATTAAACACTGAAAGCAGGGAGCCCTGGTAAAGAGGTTGGGAAGATCCCAGTGGCAAAAAAAATGTCCTTGCTGGGAGGGATCTCATAGAAGAAGGTATAATTTTTAGCTATATAATATGCTTATAAAGCTTCAAATTAGGACTACCAGCTCATTTAGTCCTTAGAACAGCCCTGTAAAGTAGGAATCACCATTCTTATTTACAAATGAGAAAATTGAAGTTCAGAGATAGTAAATACCTTTCTCAGTTAATAAGTGGGGAGCTGGGATTCAAACTCAGGTCTGTTTGATTCCAAAACTGGTGGTCTTTCCACTATTCTATTTTATCATAAACTCCAATTGTTTTAATGCCCTACTCCATTGGAAAGATAAAGAAATTGAGATCTAGGGAGTAAAATCAATCACCAAGGGTCAAACAGTGAGGCAGCTGGTGACAGAACTAGACTGAGCTTTCTGAATCCCAGTTCAATGTTGTTATATTGTTCTGTATCATGAGAGAGAATCTAAATGTATTGCCCTCTCTAGGCCATACTTTCTCATTTATAATTGAGAAAAACTACAGAGGAGGGAAGGAAAGGAAAATAAAGGGGATAATAGGTGAAGAGATAATATAATATTTCATTTATTCATCCAATGAATACTTTCTGCAGTCTACTCAGTGAAGTAGGACATGTATTCTGTGGTGTCAGACATGAACTAGCTCTGCGTAATGGGGCCCCAAGGAGCTCACAGTACAGCAGGTAGGACTGAGAGTAAACCTGTAAACAGAGAGTTCCCACTCAGTTTGTTAAGTGCACTGACAGAGCCATGCAAAGGAGTAAGGGGGAAGGAAAGACTAATTAAACTTGGAGAGATCTGAGATGGTTTCTTGGAGAAAGCAGCACTTGAACAGGTCCTTTTAGGAAGGCAGGCCTTTTACAATCAGGAAGGGGGGATGGAAGTGGGGAACAAAGACACCCCAGGTAGAGGAACAGCTTGAACAAAGGTACGGCATTGGCAGAAGGCAGAACATGCTTAGGGGATGATGAGTCATCCACTGTGACTGAGGCCTGAGAAATTGGCAAGGGCTGGTCATGGAGGGCCTTGAATGACAGGCTAAGGAGCTTGGATTTAAACCTGCAGGCCAAGGGGACCTTGGAGGCTATAGGAATGGTCAGCTTTGTGCTTTGAAATATAACTCTGAGGGCCTCTGTGAGAATGGACTGGAGTGGAGCAGATGGGAAGCAGGCTCATTAGAGCAGAGACCCATCCACCACTGTCCCATGTGCCCCTACACTCAGCAGAGGCTCCCCAGAGCCTGCAGTCCTCCACGAGAACTGTTCCTTCTCCTCTTCTCTTCTGCCAATGTCCTACTCCTCCCATAGGACCCAGCTCAAACATACCCTATCTGGAAGCTTTCACTGCCTTCCAGTTGGTGATTTCCTCTATGAGCCCTCTCAGCACCCTGCTCTGGGATTCCTAGGTGACATAAGGTATTCTTACGCATCCCAGCCAGATGGAGAACTCTTCAAGGACAGGGTGTGACTCTCACCCATTTTTGCGCCTCCAATGCCTAGCATGGATTTTGGCACATGGAAAACCATTGGGAAACTCTTCATCAGTGAATTAGAGAAAGAGAAAGTACATGAAGGGAAAGAGGAAATGGGAGAAAGAGAAGAGAAGACTTGGAGAGAGGGAGGGAAGGGGGCAGATAGATAGGGTGTTGGGATGAAGAGAAAGGAGGGGAAGAGAATGTAGAGTACAGGGAGGGGAAGAGAATGTAGAGTACAGGGCCAATGTGGGATTCTTTTCTCTTCCCATCAGTAGAGCCAAGAATCAGACCTGGCACAGTGAGTGTCAGGCTTTGGAATCAACCAGATGTGGGTTTATATCCTGGTTCCGTCACTTACTGGCTATGTACCTTTACACAAGGCACTTCACCTCTTGGGCATTAATTTTGTCAACTGTGAAATGATGATAGTACTAGTTCCTCCTTCGTAGGAGTACTTAAGAACATCTTAGAACTTAAGAATAGATGTGAGTTCTTTGAGGACAGGCATCCCATCTTACTTCTCTTTCTTTGCCCAACATCCAGCAAGGGCCTTGGCACAGCTGTGTGCTCAACAAATAATTAATGATTGAGTGAATAAATGAATGCTTGAGGAGGACTGTTTTCTGCACTGGGGACCAGTGCTCCATTTCACAAGACAGAGTCTAAATACTTGCTTAGTGCACCAGTAAAGGAGAAACATGACCCCAATAAAATTTTTCAGATAAGTTGATATTCTTTAAAAGCATCAATATAGTCACCAGGGGATAAATAAAAACCTTTAGTAGACTTTCTTACATTCACTGTTTTTATTCTGAATTACATATGACTTGGGGGCACCCTATCTTTTAGTGTTTAGAGCCTCCAAATGTCTTAATCTGGTCATAATTGAGAGACAGAAATGAACATAACCTAGTCCCCTGCCCCCTGAGCAGCTGCTGGGGAGACAGACCCAGAAATACACTGCAACAACACACTATGTAATTAGTGTTTGCATAGAGGGGGCAGTAGGAAGAGTTGGCCTGGGAGCTCAGAGAAGCACAGTCCTCCTCCGGGGAACAGAGGAATCAGATAGGAATGGGGATATAGGGTGGCGGATAGAAAAATCAAATGGAGAATAGAAGAGTGATTGCTCAATAAGGGGTAGTAAGCAGAAAAGAGACCACATTGAGGAGAATGGAAAGTTGGAAGTAGGAAGCTAGGGAGGAGGTCGACAGGCAGGGAAGGAGGCCCCTCTGTAGGAGGAAAGAAGCAGGACAGGCTCAGACCTAAGGAGAGGTTTGGAGAGAGCAGAAGCCTTCTGGACTCGGGAGGATGAGGTGACCTAAGGTGCCCAGCTTCAAAAAAGACCCTGTGGGGGCCTCCAGGCTGTGGCTTCAATGTGCTTCAACAGCTCCTAAGGTTTGAAGAAAATTGTGAAGAAATGTTGATGCTAATAAAAATAATATTGTTGTGGTAATAATAGTAATGGCAATAAAAATAGTATGTTACTCATAGAGTTGTTTGGAGGTCTTGCAATAATGGAGCTCCTTGAGAACAGACATTTCATCTTACTAATTTTCCTATGCCTGCACCTAGCATGGGGTTGGGCAGAGTATGTGCTCAAGAAATTGTAAAATTTATGAGTGTATTGGCAATGGTAGTAGTAGTAGTAGTAATAGTAGTAATAGTAGTATAGTAGCAGTAATAGTAGTAATAGTCCTAATACTGGTAATAATGGGTTGAGATATTCCTGGTACTGAGGGCTTTGTCCCTTCTGCCACCTGCTACCTTACTCTGTTTTCAGCCAGTAGCCTGTAGATGGCTGTAGAACAAAGAGTTTCAGACATATACCTTTAGTTGGTGTTCCTATCCAGTTGAGATATCTTGTCAGCTTCGTGGAGATGTAGGTCTTTCCTCGAGCTGGTAAACCCACCATGATCACCATTGTAGGGGAATTGGTAAACTGGGGTATGGTTGCTGGAAGACAAATAGAGCCTCAAAAGCTTATCCCCAGGTTTTCATGATCTTCTGGTATCAACTCAGAGATGTAGCATTGGAAAGAGCATCTCTCCCACCATTGTAACAAGAAAAAAACCCTGGAAAATTGCAAATTGACTTCTCTTGAATTCATCATAAAACTGAGATAGCAGTGCAAACAGCTAACCCCAAATCTGTAGAGACAGGTATCTGCAGGGAGCAACAGGGCCCAGGTATTTGCTTATTCTTTTGCAGATACTACTGAACAACATATACACTCATTAGATTCAGTTAAAAATCGTTAATTAATTGTTAAAGGTTGGTTGTGGGCTAGTGTGAGAATGTGAAGCCCCTGAGTGGTGCAGACACAGGTGGTTTTGCATCCTCTTGCAGACTTTTCCTCTAGGAATTCCACCAGGTGCTGACAGGAAAGACTGAGAAGAATCCTCAGAAAGATATCCTATAGTTCTGGCTTGGGGAGGGAAACAGAACAGCAGCCATCGCTTAAACTGTGCACAGACCATTCTCCCTATGTACCCTATGGAACAAAATCCTTAATCTTCATGGGAAAAGGCAATAAAACTATAGCTTGAGAGCACTGGTGGAAATTCACTGCAGCTGGCAGAGAGGAATGGCCAATACCACTGAAACTCTACCCAGACCAATATACTCTTTCTCCCTTAGGGAAAATGACCCTAAATCTGCAGAAGAAAGGACAGCAGGAACTGAAGGCACTGGTGGAAATTCAGTATAGTTCGAGAAGGAAAACAGAAAAAATGCTCTAACCCAGGTGGGGCAGGAATATGTGCTAGGCCCACCATTGTATTTAGAGGAGGAGCAGGAACACTTGTGAAAGTTACACCTCCAAGACTCAGGATAAGCCTGCCTAAGACTGAGGCTTAATCAGAAAAACATAGAATGTCCTTAGTCCCCTATTTCCCACTACCATGCTAAAAAGACATCAAGTAAAATAATAGCATTCTACATCTTTAAAGAATGCAAGAGATAAATTGTCTTCAGGCAGCAGCATGAAGGGAAGAATCAAAGCAATAAAAAAAAGCAGTATGAATAGACAAAGAAATCATCAGGACCAGACTCAGTTATGACACACATGTTGGAATTATCAGACAGGGAAATTAGAACAGATATGGTTCATATGTTAAAGCCTTTATTGGAAAAGGTAGACAACATGCAAGATTAGATATGTAATTTCAGCAGGGGGATGGAAAGTATAAGAAAGACTCAAACATAAATGCAAGAGAAAAAACACAAATAACAGATTTAAAGAATGCCTTAAATATGCTCATCAGTGGACTTGACATAGCTGAGGAAGCGGTGAACTTGAAGATAGATCAATAGAAATTACACAAACTGAAATGCAGAGAGAAAAAAAGAAAACAGGATAAAATATTCAAGAACATTAGGACATTATCAAACAGTGTAATATATATGTAATTCGAATATCAGGAGAAGAGAGACAGAATGGGGAAGAAGAAATATTTGAAGAAATAATTGCCAAAATTTTCCAAAATTAGTGACTGATACCAAATCACAGATCCAAGTGTCTCAAAGAACACCAAGATGAGTAAATAAAATTTTAAAAAGAACCACACCACACCCAGACATATCAAATTCAAACTCCAGAAAATCAGACAAAAATAAAATCTTGAAGACAGCCAGGAAAAAGGGGTGGGAGGAACACCTTACCTACAGAAGAATAAAGAGAAAAATTACATTAGACTTATTGTCAGAAACCATATAAGCAAAAAGACAGTAGAATGAAACCTTGAAAGTAAAAATAATCCGCTGATCCAGAATTCTGAATTCAGCAAAAACGTCCTTCAAAAATGAAGGCAAAAGAAAGACTTTTTTTCAGACAAACAAAAACAGGAAATTCATCACCATCAGACCTACCTTATGAGAAATAATAAAGGACATTATTTAGGCAGAAGGGATATGCTATAGGCCAGAAAATTGGATCTCCATAAATAAATGAAGAGCATTGGAAAAGGAATAAATGAAGGCAAAATATATCTTTTGGTTTTTCATATTCTTAATTGTTCTAAAAGATAACTGACTGTTTAAAGCAATAATAGTAACAATGTATTGGGTGTTTACAGCATTCATAGAAATGAATTGAATACAACAATGACACAAGGAAAAGGTGGAAGAAATTGAGAATATACTGTTATGAAGTACTCACACTGCACATGAAGCAATATAGTATTATTTGAAGGTGAGCCCAAATTATTTTAAAATGTACCTTGTAAACCCTAGGGGGACTACTAAAAAGTAAAAAAAAAAAAAAGACATAAATTACAAGTAAATAGAGGAGATAAAACAGGATCATAAAAAATGCTTAAATAAAATAAGAAAAAGCAAAGAGAGAGAGAGAAAAGAAACAAAGAACACATGCAATGAATAGAAAACACAGTTAGCAAGATGGTAGACTTTAATCCAACTATATCAATAACCACTTTACATATGAATTGTCTAAACACACCAATTAAAAGACAGAGATTGTTAGATTGGATAAAAAGCAAGACCCAAATATATGCTGCCTAAAACACATAGAGCTGGGTCCACTTCTAGGACTTTCTTTTATATCTCACTTAACTCAAATATAAAACCTTGATAGAATGGATGGACACCTATTTGAAAACTAAAAAGCAAAAATAGGTAGGTGGGGCAGGGAAGAGTATTAGAGTTTGAAATACCCCCTAAACAGTTATAAGTTCAATATTATTTTTTTTCCTTCCAGCATCCTGAGCCTGAATTGAACATGACATGAAACCCAAAATTGAGCATTGTTTAGCAGACAAAGTGAGATACAGGAGAAGCCTTGAAGCTATGGCCTGAGGAGTGGAAAAGAGAGCTCCTAATGTTCAGAGAGAGTGTTGGAAATCCCTCAGGTTTTTATTTACTCTACTTCTTCTTTGGTCCCACAGTGGGGGCAGTGATAGCAAAGGCAGCCCAGAAGCAAGTGTGGTCCATCCATAATGGGAACCTCCAGGAATCAAAGCTCTAAGGGATGAGGTCTTTTCTCTAGATGGAGGCACAGCATCAAGAGAACAAAACTAAACTTCAAACTAATTTTTCCTCTCTGTCTCCTCCTGCAAATTGTTTATGCAAGTGGTACAACCAAGAAAGTGGCTGGTTTCTGAATAGAGGGCAGAAAATGGGAAACTAAGGAACTGGAAAGTACTGAAAAAATAAGGGAGAGGAAATAGTTTAGAAAAGCTGATGTTGTTTTGAATTCCTGGGCTCAATTCTGACCTATGTGTGCTTTGATCCAATTCTAATCAGCATACGAAATATTTGGAAACTGAACTAGCAAGTAAACCTCCACCCAAGTCCCAGACTGACCACTAGGTGGTGTACATGCAAGACTGATCTACATAGTACTGCAAAAGTTTTGAAAACTGAACTGATCAACTTCCATAGGATATAAACAAGATTCTGGGTCTCAATGTTCACAATGTCCAAGATACAAACTAAAATCAATCAACATGCAAATAACCATGAAATCTCAACTCAGGTGAAAAGAGACCATCAAAAGAAATGAATAATGAGATGACACAGACTTTGGAATTGTCTTAAATTATCTATTACAAAAATGCTTGAATGAGCAATCACAATCTTGAAACAAATATTAAAATAGAAAGACTCAGCAAAGAAATAGGAGATATAAGCAAGAATAAAGTAGAAATTTTAAAACTGAAAAGTACAATAATCAAAATAAAAAGTCACTGAATGGACTTAATGGCAAAACAGAAATGATAGAGAAAAGAGTCATTAGACTCAAAGATTCACCAATAGAAATCACCTAATATGAGCAACCGAAAGACAAAATATTGAAAAATAAAAACCCAGAGATTCAGGCACTTGTGTATCAAAACAACAACAACAAAGACTAATAATCATCTTATTGGAGTTCCAGATAGAGAGGAGAAAGAGGAGGGCCTGAAAAAGTACTTGAGGGAGTGACATCAGCATCATGGTGGAGTGAGCTCTTCCCTTAGTCTCTCCCCATAAGATACAACAAGAAAAGACATTCATAAACCAACAGAGGACAATCACACAACAAAATAAATGTCTGAGATATCCACGCAGCCATATGTCTGAAGGTGGAGGTGCTGGACCCCCTGGAAGGCAGTGGAAGGAGGTAAGGGGATCTCCTCTCCCTCTCCAAACAGCAGTGATCTAGGGTGTGGGACCATGCATGGAGGCCAGCATGCAACCTGAGTGGAAAGAGGGGAAAGGGCAGCCACCCATGGGAGCGCCTTTGCTCTTGGAGTTGCCTTCCAGCCCATGGGAACGCTCCACACCAAGGAGGCTAAGCAATTGCAGGGGCGTATTCACCAAACTAAACAGCCTAGGAGGGAAGACAGTGAGTGCAGGCCAGGGGCACCCCCAGGATGATGCACATGAAATAAAGCCCCCCACCTGCCTGATGCACCAGTTCAGCCAGTAGGCCACAGCAGGGGACTCTTGCCAGAAGGCCTTTGTGCCTACGTGTGTAAAGCAGCAGTGGGCAGTTTGAAAACGCAGACAAGCCCTGGTTGGCCCAACTTCCAAAGGACAGACACAGCTGCCAGGGATCATGGCAGGCTCAGAATACACAGCTCCTGCCTGCCCCCAGTGGTGGCAGGTGGAACTTTCAACCAAATACTACCACTACATGATGGCACAAGTCAACCCCATCAAATAGCATGAAGAAGTATATTAACACTCAAGACCAGAAGGAAAATGACAAGGGCCCCAAAATCAATTCTGAAGTCACAGAAATTTACAATCTAAATGACAGAGAATTCAAAATAGTTATCATGAAGAAACTCAACGAGTTACAAGAAAACTAAGGAAGATAGTTCAATGAAATCAGGAATAAAACGAATGAGCAGAGGGAATTCTTCACAAAAGAGATTGAAACTATACAGAAAAATGAATCAGAAAGGTTGGAGATGAAAAACACAAAGCATGAGACAAAGAAAAATCTGGAATCTTGAAATAACAGAGCTGATATTATGGAGGACAGAATTAGTAACTTAGAGGACAGAAATATAGAAATGCTTCAGATGGAGAAGGAGAGAGAACTAAGACTAAAAAGAAATGAAGAAATTCTCTGAGAAACATCTGACTCAATTAGCAAATGCAACATAAGGATTAAAGGTATTGCAGAGGAAGAGGAAAGGGGAAAAGGAGCAGAGGGATTGTTCAAAGAAATAATAGCTGAGAACTTCCCAAACCTGAGGAAGGAGCAAGAATTACATGTAAATGAAGCTAATAGAACACCTAATTGCATTAATGTGAAAAGACATTCGCCAGGGCATGTATTAGTAAAACTGGCAAAAGTCAATGACAAAGAAAAAGTATTAGAGGCAGCAAGGCAGAAGAAAATAACCTACAAAGGAACCCCTATCAGACTTTCAGCAGATTTCTCAGCAGAAACCTTACAGGCTAGGAAAGAGTGGAATGATATACTCAAAATTCAGAAAGACAAAAACTTTCAGCCAAGAATACTCTATCCAGTGAAAAAGTCCTTCAAAAATGATGGAGAAATAAAAAGTTTACCAGATAAACAAAAGCTGAGGAAGTTCACTGCCACAAGATCCCCCCTACAAGAAATGATACCTGAAAAAAAAAAAGAGAGGGTTTACAAAGCCTTGAGCAAGGAGATACACAGACAGACAAAAGCAGAAAATTTCAGCTCTCTACCAGAACATGTTAGCAAACATTTAATTGTGACATTAAAGAAAAAGGAAAGAAAACATCAAAAATAAGTATGATCACTTTGTTTTAATCACAAACTCACAACACAAAATGGAATAAGTTGTGACAACAATAACTTAGGGAAGAATAATGAGATGGAACCTGCTTAGACTAAGGAAATAAGAGGCTATTGGAAAATGGACTATCTCCTCTACAAGGTCTTATATACAAACCTCACAGTAACCACTAAACAAAATATCAGAATAGAGACACAAATGATAAATAAAGAGAAAACTGAGAAAACCATCATAGAGAACCACCAAATTGAATTGGCAGTTACCAATACACGGGAGCAGAAACAAGGAAAATACAGAAAAATGGGAAAAGAAGTGATAAAATGGCAGTATTAAGTCCTCATACATCAATAATCTAAATGTAAATGGATTTACTTCTCTAATCAAAAGACACAGAGTGGCTGCATGGATTAAAAAACAAGACCAAACAATATGCTGCCTCCAGGAAACTTGTCTCAGCTCTAAGACAAACACAGGCTCAGAGTGAAGGGATGGAAGATGATACTCCAAGCAAATCGTAGACAAGGGAAAGGAGGAGTTGTGATACTTATATGAGACAAAGTTGACTTCAAGATAAAACAGGTAATGAGAGACAAACAGGGGTAGTATATAATGTTAAGAGGGACACTCCACCAAGAGGACATAACTCTTATAAATATATTTTCACCTAAGATAGGACCACCAAAGTACATAAAGCAACTATTAAAAGACCTAAAAAGAGAAATCAACTGCAACACAATAGTAGTAGGGGACCTCAACACCTGACTTACATCAATGGATAGATCATCCAGACAGAAAGTCAACAAGGAAATAGTGGAATTAAATGAAAACCTAGAACAGATGGACTTAATAGATACATATATAGAAGACTCCATCCAAAAAGAGCAGAACAGACATTCTTCTCAAGTGCACATGGAACATTCTCAAAGATAGACCATATTTTGGGAAACAAGGAAAGCCTCAATAAACTTAAGAATATTGAAATCATATCAAGTATCTTTTCTGACAACAATGCTATGAAACTAGAAATCAACTACAAGAAGAAAGCAGGGAAAGTGACACATATGTGGAAACTAAACAACATGCTACTGAAAACTATTGGATCAATGAAGAAATTAAAGGAGAAATAGAAAATATCTGGAGACAAATGAAGATGTAAAATACACCATAGCAACTCATATGGGATGCAGCAAAAGTGGTCCTGGGAGGGAAATACATAGCAATACAGGCCCACCTTAACAAGCAAGAAAAATCAGAAATAAGCAATCTTAAACTACACCTAACAGAACTAGAAAAAGAAGAACAAACAAAGCTCAAAGTCAGAAGAAGGAGGGAAATAATAAAAATTATAGCAGTAATAAATGAAATTGAAACTAAGAAAACAGTAGAAAAGATCAATGAAACTAAGAGCTGGTTCTTTGAGAAGATAAACAATATCAACAAACCTTTAGCCAGACTCACTAAGGAAAAAAGAGACAAAGCTCAAATAAATAAAATTAGAAATGAAAGAGGAGAAATTACAATGGATACCACAGAAATACAAAGGATTAAAAGAGAATACTATGAAAAACCATATGCCAACAGATTGGACAATCTAGAAGAAATACATAAATTCTTAGATGCATACAACCTCCCAAAAGTGAATCAAGAAGAAATAGAGAATCTGAACAGACCAATCACAAGTCAAGAAGTTGAAACAGTAATCAAAATTCTCCCCAAAAATAAAAGTCCAGGACCTGATGGCTTCTCTGGAGAATTCTACCAAACATGTAAAGATAATTTAATACCTGTCCTTCTCAAACTATTCCAAAAAGTTGAATAAGATGGAAAACCTCCTTCCACATTTTATGAGGCCAACATCATCCTGATCCAAAAGCCAGGCAGGGACAACACAAAGAAAGAAAATTACAGGCCAATATCACTGATGAACATACATTCAAAAATCCTCAACAAAATATTATCAAATTGATTACAGCAATACATTAAAGGGTCATACACCATGATGAGTGGGATTTATACCAGGGACACAGGGATGGTTCAACATTCACAAATCAATCAATGTGATATACCACATTAACAAAATGAGGAATAAAAACCACATGATCATCTCAATAGATGTATAGAAGGCATTTGACAAGATCCAACATCCATTTATGATAAAAATTCTCCACAAAATGGGTACAGAAGGAAAGTACCTCAACATAATAAAGGCCATATATAAAAAACCCACAGCCAACATCATAGTCAATGGGGAAAAACTGAAAGCCATCCCTCTGAGAACAGGAACAAGACAAGGGTGCCCACTTTTGCCACTCTTATTCAACATAGTACTGGAGGTTCTGGCCAGAGCAATTAGGCAAGAAAAAGGAATAAAAAGAATACAAATAGGCAACAAAGGAATGAAATTCTCACTATTTGCAGATGACATGATCTTATATATAGAAAACTCTAAAGAACCCATTGGAAAACTATTAGAAATAATCAACAACTACAGCAAAGTCACAGGGTACAAAATCAACTTACAGAAATCAGTTGCATTTCTATATGCCAACAACGAACTAACAGAGAACTCAAGAAGACAATCCCATTTATAATTGCAACAAAAAGAACAAAATACCTAGGAATAAATTTAACCAAGGAAGTGAAAGACCTATACTATAAGACTATAAGACATTATTGAGTGAAATCAATGATGACAGAAAGAAATTGTAAAATATTCCATGAACATGGATTGGAAGAATAAACAAAGTTAAAATGTCCATACTACCTAAAGCAATCTACAGATTCAATGCAATCCCAATCAGAATCACAAGGACATTGTTAAAAGAAATAGGACAAAAAATCCTAAAATTCATATGGGGCAACAAAAGACCTTGAATAGCTAAAGCAATCCTGAGAAAAAAGAACAAAGCTGGAGGCATCACAATCCCTGACTTGAAGACATACCACAAAGCGATAGTAATCAAAACAGCATGGTACTGTTACGAAAACAGACACACAGATCAATGGAACAGAATTGAAAGCACAGATTAATCTGTGATCTATGGACAGCTAACATTCGACAAAGGAGCCAAGAACACACAATGGAGAAAGGAACATCTCTTCAATAAATAGTGCTGGGAAAACTGGACAGCCACGTGAAAAAGAATGAAAATAGACTATTATCTTTTGCCATACACAAAAACTAACTCAGAATGGATTAAAGGCTTGAAGGTAAGACATGAAACCAAAAAACTCCCAGAAGAAAATATAGGCAGTACACCGTTTGACATCAGATTTAAAAGGATCTTTTCAAATACCATGTCTACTCAGGCAAGGGAAAAAAAAGAGAAAATAAACAAATGGACTACATCAGACTAAAGAGCTTCTGTAAGGCAAAGGAAACCAGGAACAAAATAAAAAAGCTACCCAGCAACGGGGAGAAAATATTTGTAAATCATATATCAAACAAGGAGTTAATGTCCAAAATATATTAAGAACTCATACAACTCAACAACAGAAAAACAAATAACCTGATATGTGATGTCAGCATCATGGTGGAGTGAGCTTCCCCTATTGAACTCTCCCCCTCTAAGACACAACAAAAAGGGTATTCAAACTCCAACAGAAGTTAGTCACACAACACAAGGGATGTCTGAGGCACCCATGCAGCCATACACCTGAGGGCTGAGGTGCTGGAATCCCCAGAGGAGGTGGAAGGAGGTAAGATGAGCTCCCTTCCTTCCCCAATGACTGCGATCCTGAGACTGAGACCACATGGCTCTCAGAGGTGGGGGGAGGGGCGGCCCTCCATGGGAAAACCGGTGCTCTCCAAGATCCCTCACAGCCCATGGGGACTCCCTCTATAGAGGGAGCAGAACTGTTGTGAGGGTACTTTTGAGAAGCTAGCCTTTCAGGAGAGCAGAGAGCAACGGTGAAGTGAAAAACATCTGGGATGGGGGAGGCAAAAGTAAGCACCCCCCCACCCACCTGCCAGGTGCTTCAGCACAGTGGCCGTGCAGCCTCAGCTCAGTGGTGCTTCAGCTTGGCTCTGGCCCCAGGGCCAGCTGCGGTGGCATCCTTGTGCCTCTCCCCCAGTGGTGGTAGCTCCCCAAAGCCCCAGCACCAGCAGCTCTGTGGTGCACATGCTCCAGAAACAGCAGCTCCAGCTCCCTGGTGCCCCAACACCAGTGGCCCTGGCTTGACCATGCCGCAGCCCCAGAAGCATCGGCTCAACCATGCACCAGCCACAGCTGTATAAGCTTGACCATGCCCCACCCCCAGCTCCTTCACCTTGGCTGTGCTCAGGCTCCAAGTGACTTGGCATCAGCTACTTCAGCCTGGCTGTGCTCCAGTTCCAGCTTCTTCAGTACAGCAGCACTCTAACTCCAGATCCTGCTTCTCTGGTCCAGCTGTGCTTCAGCTGCAGCTACTTCAACCCAGCCATGCTCCAGCTCCAGCTGTTCCCACACTCCAGCTCCAGCTGCTTCGGCTCAGTCATGCTGAAGTTCAGCCATGTTCCAGCTCTGGCTTCTTGGACCCACCCACACCCCAAGTCCCAGCTGCTTCGGTCTAGCCATACTCTACTCCCAGCTGTTCCTGTGCTGCAGATCCGGCTGCTCCTGTGCTGCAGCCCCAGTAGCTTCCACTCAGCCACGCATCAGCTCAGTAATGCTTCAGCTCAGCTGTGCCTCAGCTCAGCCACGGGCTGACCAGAGCACCCGCAGATTGATGTGGGCACAGAATACACAGCTCTTGACCCCCACGCAGTGGCAGCAAGAGGAAACTGTGACCAGATACTTTCAATATGAGGAAAAATAAGCAAACACTGACAGGCACTATGCAAAAATATATTAAATCTCAAGAACCAAAGGAAAATTACAAGCACCCAGAAATCAACCCTGAAAGCATAGAAATGTATAACCTTAATGACAGAGAATTCAAAATAGCTACCATAAAAAAGCTCAACAAAATACAAGAGAACACAGATAGACAGGTCAATGAAATCAGGAATTTAGTCACAAAAGAGATTGAAAGTATGAAAAAAAAAACAATCAGAAATCTTAGAGATGAAAAACACAATAGAGGAGATAAAGACAAATCTGGAAGCCTTAAGCATCAGAGCTGACAATATGGAGGAAAGAATTAGCAATATTCAGAACAGCAATGCAGAAATGCTCCAGATGGAGGAGGAAAGAGAACTAAGACTAAAAAGAAATGAAGAAGTTCTCTGAGAAATATCCAACTCAATTAGAAAATCCAACATAAAGATTATAGGTATTCCAGAGTGAGAACAGAGGGAAAAAGGAGCACAGAACTTGTTCAAAGAAATAATAGCTGAGAACTTCCCAAAATTGGTGATGGAGCTGGAAATACCAGTGAATGAAATAAATAGATCTCCTAGATATATCAACATGAAAAGACCCTCTCTAAGGCATATAGTAGTAAACCTGGCAAAAGTCAATGACAAAGAAAAAATATGAAGGGCAGCTAGACAAAAATAAATAAATAAATAAATAAATAATGTACAAAGGAATTCCTATTAGGCTCTCAGCCAATTTCTTGACAGAAACTTTACAGGCTAGGAGAGAGTGGAATGATATACTCAAAATTCTGAAAAACAGAAACTTTCAGCCAAGAATACTCTATTCAGTGAAAATACCCTTCAGATATGATGGAGAAATAATAACTATCGCTGATAAACAAAAGCTAAGGGAGTTCATTGCCACAAGACCCCCACTACAAGAAGTGCTCAAGAAGGCTGTCATGCCTGAGAAAAAAAAGAGAAAGGGGATACAAAGTTTTGAATAAGGAGGAAAATAGGTCGACAAAAACAGAAAAATTGCAGCTCTCTATCAGGATAAATTAGCAAACACTTAGTTATAAAACCAAAGATCAAGGGAAGGAAAACACCAAAAATAAATATAACCTCATCATTTTAAACACAGACTCACAACACAAGATGGAATAAGTTGTGACAACAATAACTTAGAAGGGGAAGAGGAAAGGGATCAAATCAACTTAGTCTAAAGGAATAAGAGGCCATCAACAAAAGGAATATCACATCCACAAGATTTTTTATACAAACCTCATGGTAACCACTAACCAAATATCAGAACAGAGTCACACATGATAAATAACGAGAAAACTAAGAGAACCACTATACAGAACTACCAAACTGAATTAGTAGTCCGAAACACACAGGATGAGAAACAAAGGAAATGCAAAAGAACTGGAAAATAAGTGATAAAACAGCAACATTAAGCCCTCATATATCAATAATTACTCTAAATGTAAATGTACTGAACTCTCCAATCAAAAGACACAGAGTGGTGGGATGGATTAAAAAACAAGACCCAACAATATGCTGCCTCCAGGAAACACATCTCAGCTCTAAAGACAAACACAGGCTCAGAGTGAAAGGATGCAAGACAGTACTCCAAGATAATGGCAAACAAAAGTAAGCAGGTGTTGCCATACTTATATCAGACAAAGTTGATTTCAAGAGAAAACAGGTAATGAGAGACAAAGAGGGGTAATATATAATGATGAAAGGGACATTCCACCAAGAAGACATATCACTTATATATACACCCAACACAGAAGCACCAAAGTACATAAAACAACTATAAATATATGTAAAAGGACATATTAATAACAACACAATAATAGTAGGGGATCTTAACACCCCACTTACATCAATTGATAGATCATCCAGACAGAAAGTCTATAAGGAAATAATGGACTTAAACAAAAAACTAGATGAGATGGACTTAATAGATATATATATATAGAGAGAGCACTCCATCCAAACACAGCAGATTACACATTCTTCTCAAGTATGCATGGAACATTCTCAATAATAGACCATATATTGGGAAATAAGGCAAGCTTCTATAAATTTAAGATTGAAATCATAACCAGCATCTTTTTCGAAAATGCCATGAAGCCAGAAATCAACTACAAGGAAAAAACCAGGAAAAGGACAAAGACGTGGAGACTAAACAACATGTTACTGAACAACCAATGGATCATTGATGAAATTAGAGAAATCAAATCATATCTGGAGACAAATGAAAATGAAAATACACTGTGCCAACTCATATGGGATGCAGCAAAAGTGGTCCTGGGAAGGAAATACATAGCAATACAGGCCCACCTTAACAAACAAGAAAAAGCTTAAATAAGCAGCCTCAAAATACGCCTAAAAGAATGAGAAAAAGAAGAAGAAACAAGGCCCAAAGTCAGGAGAAGGAGGGAAATAATAAAAATCAGAGCAGAAATAAATGAAATTGAAACGAATAAAACAGTAGAAAGGATCAATGAAACAAAGAGCTGGTTCTTTGAGAAGATAAACAAAATTTACAAACCCTTAGCAACACTCACCAAAAAAAAAAGAGAGAAGGCTCAAATAAATAAAATTAGAATTGAAAAAGGAGAAATTACAATGGATACCACAGAAATACAAAGGATTATAAGAGAATACTATGAAAAACTATATGCCAACAGATTGGACAATCGAGAAGAAATACATAAATTCTTAGATGCATACAACCTCCCAAAACCGAATCAAGAAGAAATAGAGACTCTGCATAGACCAATCACAAGTAAAGAGATTGAAAGAGTAATCAAAAACCTCCCAAAAAATAAAAGTCTAGGACCAGATGGCTTCTCTCGAGAATTTTACCAAACATTCAAAGATGATTTAATACCTATCCTTCTCAAGCTATTCCAAAAAATAGCAGAAGATGGAACACTTCCCAACACATTCTATGAGGCCAACATCACCCAGATACCAAAGCCAGACAAGGACAATACTAAGGAGGAAAACAACATACCAATATCTCTGATGAACATGGATGGAAAAATCCTCAGCAAAATATTGGCAAACCGAATACAACAACACATTGAAAAGATCATACACCATGATCAAGTGGGATTCATACCAGGGACACAGGGATGGTTCAACATTCACAAATCAATCAATGTGATATACCACATTAACAAAACGAGGAATAAAAACCATATGATAATCTCAATAGATGCAGAGAAGGCATTTGACAAGATCCAACATCCATTTATGGTAAAAACTCACAAAAAAATAGGTATAGAAGGAAAGTACCTCAACATAATAAAGGCCATATATGACAAACCCACAGAAAACATCATACTCAATGGGGAAAAACTGAAAGCCATCCCTCTGAGAACAGGAACAAGGCAAAGGTGCCCACTTTTGCCACTCTTATTCAACATAGTACTGGAGGTTCTGGCCAGAGCAATTAGGCAAGAAAAAGGAATAAAAGGAATACAAATAGGCAATGAAGAAATGTAACTCTCAGTGTTTGCAGATGACATGATCATATACATAGAAAACCCTAAAGAATCCATTGGAAAACTATTAGAAATAATCAACAACTACAGCAAAGTCACAGGGTACAAAATCAACTTACAGAAATCAGTTGCATTTCTATATGACTACAATGAACTAACAAAGAACTCAAGAAGACAATCCCATTTATAATTGCAACAAAAAGAACAAAATATCTAGGAATAAATTTAACCAAGGAAGTGAAAGACCTATACTATAAGACTATAAGACATTATTGAGTGAAATCAATGATGACAGAAAGAAATTGTAAAATATTCCATGAACATGGATTGGAAGAATAAACATAGTTAAAATGCCCATACTACCCAAAGCAATCTACAGATTCAATGCAATCCCAATCAGAATCCCAAGGACATTCTTCATGGAAATAGAACGAAAAATCCTAAAATTCATATGGGGCAACTAAAGACCTCAAATAGCTAAAGCAATCCTGAGAAAAAAAGAACAAAGCTGGAGGCATCACAATCCGTGACTTCAAGACAACTACAAAGCGATAGTAATCAAAACAGCATGGTTTGGTACAAAAGCAGACACACAGATCAATGGAAGAGAACTGAAAGCCCAGAAATAAAACCATAAAATCTACAGACAGCGAATCTTTGACAAAGGAGGTAAGAACATATAATGGAGAAACAAAAGTCTCTTCAATAAATGGTGTTGGGAAAACTGGACAGCCTCATGCAAAAGAATTAAAGTAGATCATCTTCTTTCGCCATACACAAAAATTAACTCAAATGGATCAAAGACCTGAAGGTGATACCTGAAACTATAAAAGTCCTGGAAGAAAATATAGGCAGTACTCTATTCATCATGGGTCATAAAGGGATCTTTTCGAATCCCATGTCTACTCGGACAAGGGAAACAAAAGAAAAAATAAACAAGTGAGATTTTATCAGATTAGAGAGCTTCTACAAGGCAAATGAAACCAGGATCAAAATGAATAGGCAACCCACCAGCTGGAAAAAAATATTTGCAAACCATATATCCAACAAGGGATTAATCTCCATAATATATAAAGAACTCACACAACTGAACAACAAAAAACAACCCGATTAAAAAATAGGCAGAGTAAATGAGCACACACTTCTCCAAAGAACATATACAGATGGACAATAGGCACATGAAAAGATGTTCAACATCACTAATCATCAGGGAAATGTAACTCAAAACCACACTAAGATATCATCTTACACCCGTTAGAATGGCTATAATCACCAAGACAAAAAACAACAAATGCTGGAGAGGCTGTGGAGAAACGGGAACCCTAAATCACTGTTGGTGGGAATGCAAACTGGCGCAGCCTCTATGAAAAATGGTATGGAGAGTTCTCAAAAAATTCAAAACAGAAATACTTTATGATCCAGCTATCCTACTACTGGGTCTCTACCCAACGAACCTGAAATCAACAATCCAAAGAGGCTTATGCACACCTATTTTCATTGCAGCATTATTCACTATAGTCAAGACATGGAAGCAACCCAGGAGACCCTCGTGGGGTCAGGTGGATAAAGAAGATGTGGGCTATATATACAATAAAATACTACTCAGCCATAAAAAAAGACAAAATCATCCCATTTGCAACAACATGGATGGACCTGGAGGGTATTATGTTAAGTGAAATAAGCAAGAAAGAGAAAGACAAATACCGCATGATTTCTTTTCACTCATATGTGGAAGATAAACCAACACACAGACAGAGAGAACTGTTTGGTGGTTACCAGTGGCAAAGGGGGTGGGGGGTGGGCATAAGGGTAAAGGGGCACATATATATGGTGACTGACAAATAATATACAACTGAAATTTCACAATGTTATAAACTATTATGATCGCAATAAAAGAAATTTAAAATAGTATTTGAAACAATTATGACTGAAAACTTTCCACATTGATTTAAAACATAAACTCAGAGATTTAGGAAGCAGAGCAAATCCTAAATAATATAAAACCATGAAATTGCATCCAGACACATCATATTCAAATTGCTGAAAACTAAGGGAAAGGAAATAATCTTGAAACTACCTGGAGAAAAATTATATGTTACCTATAAGGTATTATTCAAATGACTGCAGATTTGTTTTTAGAAACCATAGAGGCCAGAGCAAAGCGGCACAAAAATTTTAAAATAGTGAATGAAAAGAGTTGCCAACACAGAATTTTATATCTCGCTAAAATATCTGTCATTCAAGAACGTGAAATAAAAACTTTCTCAGTGAAGGAAAACTAGACTTTCACTAAAAGAAATGCTAAAAGAAGTTCTTCAGACAAAAAGAAAATGAGAGGAGTGTCATCAGTATCATGGCAGAGTTAGTTGTTCCCTTTGTTTCTCCTCTATAAGTTACAACCAGTAGGACATCCATAGACCCACAAAAGATTCTTTTCACAGCATGCCAGAATGCCTGAAAAATCCATACCTCTATATATCTGAAGGTGGGTGGACTGGACCTCCTGGAAGCGGTAGAACCAGGGGTGCAGTGACAGCAGCTCCCAAGAGCAGAGGTTCCAGGAACTGTGATTGTGCCTGTTATCAGAGGTCTCAGGAACTGAGGTAATGCCCACAAACAGAGGCCCCTGGAATCTAAGCAGCCCACACTCCCAAAAGTGCTAGGAATCACTGTGGGGACCATAACTGGAGGCTCCAGGATCTGCAACAATACCTGTGATCAGCCCTCTCCCAATCCCCCAGTGGCAGTGCCTCTGACACCGGCCTTTCTAGCAGGGGGAGCTGCATCCAAGACCTCCGTACCCCTAGCAGTAGTGGTTGTGCCCATGACCTGAGGTTCCAGGAATTGTGCTGGTGCCCAAGACCAGAAGCTGCAGGAACCACAGCAGCACTTGCAGCTCAGAAACCCCCCTGAGCAGTGGTAGGTGGCACTCACCACCTGAGGCTTCAGGAAACCGCAGTGATACCCATGATATAGCACCCAGTGGTGGCAACCCCAACACTGGCCTTGCCAGCAGCAGGGGCTGCATACAAGACATGGGCCCCCAGCAGAGACAGCAGTGCCCCTGACCTGAGTGTCTGGGAACCATGCAGGCACTGGAGGACAGAGGCTTCAGGAACCCTGGCAGTGCTCATGACCCAGGTACCCCTTCCCCTGTGGCAGTGGTGGTGTTTCCCATGACCCCCAAGCCCACCCAGCAGTGGTGGAGACACCTGCAGACCCAGCTTTCAGCAGCAGCATTGCCAGCACCCCAAGATAACCTGAAAACAGCAGTATAGATGGCACACACAGCAGCAGTACCCAAGCCTGTAGAGAGCCAGGCAACAGCAACAGAAGACCCAAGCCCCTGGTTCCTCCTAGCTGCAGGGGGACCTGCAAATTTGCCCCCCCGACCTGTATAATGGCATCTGTAGACCCAAGAAACACAGACTGCTGGAGGTGCCCGAGACCCCAACTCCTGCCCCACTTTCCCCCTCCACATGCCACAGTGAGGGATTCTTTGACCCAGGAGACCCCAGAAGCAGCAGAAGTGCTCATTAGCCCAGTGACACAGTGGCACTAGGTCACTGCAGCAACATTGTAAGCAGCAAGCCACCAGCAACCTCAGAGGCACAAGCAGCACAGCCAGGGCACTGACAACACCTCTGGCAGAGGCAGTGGAAGGTAGAAAGCACAGACTCACAAATATAACCAGAAGCAGCTCAAAATCAAAGTAAACAATGCCTTATTTACCCAAATAATAAAGGTGTTTGCTACCAAAAATGTACCGGCAGAGGAACAACTCATCAAGCACCGTGAAGAACTACAGTAACATGATATCATAAAAAGAAAATGACAACACTTCAGGAACCAAACTTGAAGTCACAGAATATTGAGATCTAACTAACAGAGGACTCAAAATATCTGTCATGAAGAAAGTCAACAAATTACAAGAAAACTCAGAAAGATAGTTCAATGAGCTGAGGATTAAAATTAATGAACAGAAGGAGTGCTTCACAAAAGAGATTGAAACTCTAAAAAGGAACAAAAAAGAAACTCTTGAGCTGAGGAACACAATAAGTGTTGTGTTGTGCTTGTGCTGGTGCCCAAGACCAGAAGCTGCAGGAACCACAGCAGCACTTCTCTCTTTCCTGGCCTATGGAGTTTCTGCTGAGAAGTCTGTTGATAGCCTAATGGGGATTCCTTTCTAGGGTAGAAAGTAGGAAGCACTGGAAATAGAGCAGACCATAAGGAAGAGAGAATCAGCAAGCTCAAAGATAGAAATCTAAAAATGATCCACGTACAAAAGGAAATAGAACTAAGGTTTAAAAAAAATGGAGAAATTCTACAAGAAATATCCAACTCAATTAGGAAAAGCACCATAAGGATAATGGGTATCCCAGAAGGAAAAGAAAGGGAGAAGAGAACAGAGAGCTTATTTAAAGAAATAATAGCTGAGAACTTCCCAAACCTGGGGAAGGAACTGGATATACAAGTACATGAAGATAATAGAACAACCAGTTATCTGAATGCAAAAAGACCTTCTCTAAGGAACATTATATTAAAATTGTCAAAAATCAATGATAAAGAAATAATATTAACAGTGGACAGAGAGAAGAAAATAAGACCCTAGAAAGGAATCCCCATTAGGCTATCAACAGACTTCTCAGCAGAAACTCCATAGGCCAGGAGAGAGAGAAAAGCAATATATTCAAAATATTGAAATATAAAAACAGTCAGTCAAGAATACTCTATCAAGCAAAGGTACCTTTTAAATATGAAGGTGAAATAAAGGCTTTCCCAGACAAACAAATGCTCAGGGAGTTCATTTCCACCAGACCTGCCTTACAAGAAATCTTGAAAAGAGCTCTCCTACATGAAACAAAAAGGCAAAGGTATACGAAGCTTTAAGCAAGGTGATAAATAGACACAATCAGAAAATTGCAACTCTATATCAGAACATGTTAGTAAACATTTAATTATAACATAAAGGCTAAAGGGAAAGAAAGCGTTAAATGACTATAACCACTGCAATTTTGTAAAAAACTCACAATACAAAGAGATAATTTGTGACAACAAAAACATAAAGGAGAAGAGGAAAACCATGGAACCTGCATAGGCTAATGGAGATAAGATGCTATCAGCAGAAAAAGGACTATATCCTCTATAAGATCTTTTATAAAAACCTCATGGTTACCACAAAACAAATATTTAGAGCAGAGTCACATAACATAAAAAAGGGGAAACTGAGAAACACATCACAGAAAATCACCAAAATGAAATGGCAGACAGAAATACAAGGAAAACTACATCAAACTAAAAAGCTTCTGCACAGCAAAGGAAACCATCAACAAAATGAAAAGACAACCTAACAATTGGGAGAAGATACTTGCAAACCATACATCTGATAAGGGGTTAATCTCCAAAATGTGTAAAGAACTCATGCATCTCAACAACAAAAAAACTACCAACCCAATTAAAAAATGGGCAAAAGATCTGAACAGACATTTCTCCAAAGAAGATATACAGATGGCCAACAGGCACATGAAAAGATGTTCAACATCATTAACTATCAGGGACATGCAAATCAAAACTACAACCTCACACCCATCAGAATGGCTATAATTAGCAAGACAGGAAACAACATGTTGGAGAGGATGTGCAGAGAAGGGAACTCTCATACACTGCTGGTGGGAGTAAAAACTGGTGCAGCCACTATGGAAAACAGTGTGGATATTCCTCAAAAAATTAAGGATAGAACTGCCATAGGATCCAGCTATTCCACTGCTGGGTATTTATCCAAAGAACAAGAAAACACCAATGGGTAAAGATACCCGCACCCCTGTGTTCATTGCAGCATTATTCACAATAGCCAACACTTGGAAGCAACCTCAGTGCCCATGAAGGGACGAATGGATGAAGAAGATGTGGTATATAAACACAATGGAATACTACTCAGCCATAAGAAACAATCAAATTCAGCCACTTGTGACAACATGGATGGACATGGAGGGTATTGTGCAAAGTGAAATAAGTCAGAGGGAGAAGGTCAAATACCATATGATCTCACTCATTAAGTAGTACATAATAACAACAACAAAGAAACATGCAGTGACAGAGATTGGATTGGTGGTTACCAGAGGGGAAGCGGGGGAAGGAGGGCAAAAGGGATAATTAGTCATATGTGTGTGGTGATGGATTGGAATTAGTATTTGGGCAGTAAACATGAGAACATGATGTAATCCATGCAGAAATAGAAGTATAATAATTTACACCTGAAATTTATAAAATGTTATAAACCAATGTTACCTTAATAAAGAAAAAAAAAAAATACAAGGAAAAAGAAAGAATGGAAATATAGACAATGAGAAAACAAAAGGGAAAATGGAAATATTAAGCCCTCATATATCAATAATAACTCTAAATATAAATGGATTGAATTTACCAATCAAAAGACACAGAGTGGCTGGATAGATTAAAAAGCAAGACCCAACAATATGCTGCTTTCAGGAAACACATCTCAGCTCTAAAGACAAACATAGGCTCAGAATAAAGGGATGGAAGATGATACTCCAAAGAAATGGCAACCAAAAGAAAGTAAGTGTAGCCATACTTATATCAGACAAAATAGACTTCAAGCCAAAAAAGATAAGAGACAAAGATGGACATTATATAATGATAAAGGGAATAACTCACCAAGAAGTCATAACATTTATTAATGTATATGCACCTAATATAGGAGCACCCAAGTACACAAAGCACCTATTAATAGACCTAATGAGATAAATTGACAGCAACACTATAACAGTGGGGGACTCTAACACCCCACTAACAACTAGAGATAGATCATCCAGACACAGAGGCAACAAGGAAACATTGGCCTTAAATGAAACACTAGACCAGACGAACTTAATAGATATATATGGAACATTCCATCCAAAAGCAGCAGAATACACATTCTTCTCAAGTGTACATGGAACATTCTTAAAGATAGAACACATGTTGGGATACAAGACAAGTCTTAACAATTTAAGAAGATTGAAATCATATCAAGCATCTTTTCCAACCACAATTGTATAAAACTAGAAATCAAATACAAGAGGAAAGCTGGAAAAGTTACAAATAGGATGAAGTAAAATGGTCACTATTTGTGGACTACATGATTCTCTATATAGAAAACCCTAAATACTCCACCAAAAAACTATCAGAAATAATTAACGAATACAATAAAGTTGTGGGGTACAAAATCAACATAAAAAAATGAGTTGTGTTTCTATACACTAACAACAAACTAGCAGAAAGAGAAATCAAGAAAACAATCTCATTTACAATCTCAACAAAAAGAATAAAATACCTAGGAATAAATTTAACCAAGGGGGTTAAAGACCTGTATGCTGAAAACTATAACAAACTGAGGAAACAAATTGAAGAAGATACAAAGAAATGGAAAGACAGTCCGTGTTCATGGATTGGAAGAATTAACATAATTAAAGGTCGATATTACATAAAGCAATCTACAGATTCAATGCAATCTCAATCAGAGTCCCAACAACATTTTTCATGGAAAAACAACAAAGAATCCGGAAATTTACAGGGAACAACAAAAGACTCCAAATAGTGAAAGGAATCCTGAGAAAAAAGAACAAAGCTGGAGGTATCACACTACCTGACTTCAAAATATAATACAAAGCTACAGTAATCAAAATAGCACAGTATCGGCACAAAAACAGACACAGAAATCAATGAAACAGAATTGAGAGCCCAGAAATAAATCCACACATCTATGGACAGCTAATTTTTGACAAAGGACCCAAGAACATACAATGGAGAAAGGAAAGTCTCTTCAATAAATGGTGTTGGGAAAACTACACAGCCACCTGCAAAAGAATGAAAGTAGACCATTATCTTACATCATACAAAAAATTAACTCAAAATGGATTAAACAATTGAATGTAAGACCTGAAACTATGAAACTTCTAGAAGAAAACATAGGCAGTACGCCCTTCGACATCGGTCTTAGCAACATATTTTCAAGCACCATGTCTGACCGGGCAAGAGAAACAATAGAAAAAGTAAACAAATGGGATTACATCAAAAAACATTTTTTTTTAATTAAAAAGAATGAAAATGATCTCAGAATGAAGCTAAGAATGTGGGCAATGAAGGAATAGCAACAGAAATGTTAAATATCTGGACAAACAGTTTTTTTTTTTTGCATTTTGAAAACATGTTGGATGCTAGAAAGCAAAAAAATTAACATTGTATAACATTGAATGATGGGATCCTCAATGTATGTACATGTAATATATAAGACAAATATAGCATGAAGGGAGAAGCATAAAGTGACGTATACGGTGGTAAAGTTTATACATTCATACTGAAGTGGTAACAGATTGATTCTATACAAACTGAAAAGTTAAGTGTGTTTTTTGCAATCCCTGAGAAACTACTAAAAATTATGCCAAGACAAATAGTAAAAATCACAATATATAAAGTAAAATTAAATACTAAAAATTGTACAAATAAACCAAAAGAAGGCAGGAAAGGGGGGGAAATGAACCAAAAAAGAGGGAATAAATAGAAAACATATGAGAAAATAGTACGTCTAAATCCAAATACAGACAGTCCCCAACTTATGATGGTTTGACTTACTATTTTTTGATTTTAGATGGTGGCTTTCGGCATGGGAATTCAATCTATTGTTGAATTGCACAACTCTGAGATGAGGCCAGCTTTGGGATTTATCTTACTTCAAAGATTTACTGAAGGATGGAATATGTCTACACTGTAATGGACCTTTTCATATTTTTTCTTTTTTTCATTTTTTTTACTTCTGAAATACACAGACATACACACTTAAATCATTTTGTGAAATGACACTGTGTGTGTGTGTAAAGGTTTCTACTGCTTTAAAAAATCTTTGACAACTGTTGATTTTGTTCAACTTCTCAATGCATTTTGACATGATATTTTCCACTTAACAATAGGTTTTGGGCATAATCCTATTGTAAATCAAGGAAGATCTGTATACCAAAAATTACATTAAAGGTAAATGGTATAAGTATGTCAATTAAGAGAGAGCCAAATATATTTTGGATTAAAAATCCTATTACCCAAATATATGCTGTAAATTCTATACAATCTCTTCAGGAAACAGGAATACAGGAAAACACTGCTCAACTTATTTTATGAGGCCATCATTACCTTGACACCAAAACCAGAAAAACTGGTACAAAGAACTAAAAATAAAAACCAATATCACTCATGAACATAGACATAAAAATCCTCAAAAATATTGGGAAATCAAATTTGGTCATATATAAAATAAATAATAATACACCACAACCAAGCATGGTTTATCCTGGGAATGCAAGGCTGGTTCAATACATGCAAATTAATCAGAATAAACAAGCAAAACTCCATATTATATCAAGAGATGAAAAAATAACTTTTGACAAAATACAACATCCATTCTTGATGAAAACCCTCAACAAACTAAGAATAGAAGGGAACTTCCTCAACCAGATAAAGGATATCTACAAAACACTCCAACAGCTAATACCATACTTTATGTTGACAGACTGAATGCTTTCCTAATATCAGGAACAAGACAAGGATGTCCACTTTCACCACTCCTACTGGAACTCCTAATAAATACTATAAACTAATATTATAAACTAATAAGTGAGTTTATCAAGTCCACAGGATACAATGTCAACAAATAAAAGTCAATCATATTCCTATAAACAAGTAGTGAACTATTCAAAACCAAAATTTTTATAAAAGCATTTCCAGTAGCTCTAATAAGATAAAATACTTAAGTATAATACTAACAAAACCTGTATAGGATCTATATGCTGAAAACTTCAAAATGCTCCTGAAAGAAATCAAAGAACTAAATAAATAGACATACTGTGTTCATGAATTGGAAGACTCAACATACTAAATATGTCCATTCTCTCCAAATTGGCCTATAGATTTAACACAATACCAATCAAAAATCTCACCAGGATCTTTTGAATGTATAGACAAGCTGATACTAAAATTAATATGGAAGGACAAAGGAACTAGAATGGTTAAAATAATTTGCAAAATAAGAACAATTTTGGAGGAACCACCCTAGCTGATTTTAAGATTTATTATAAAGCTACACTACTCAAGACAGTGTGGTATTGGCAAAAGGATAAACATATAGATCAGTGGAATAGAATAGAGAGACCCAAAACAGCCTCACTGAAATACAGTCAATAGATTTTGGACAAAGGTGCAAAGGCAATTCAATGGTGAAAATAGTCTATTCAACAAATGGTGCTAGAACAATTGGAAGTCCACATGCAAAACATGAGCCTCAACACATACCTTTATCTTATCCAAAAAGTAACTCAAAATGGATCATTGGCTTAAATGTAAAATGTGAAGCTATAAAACTTCTAAAAGAAAACAGGAGAAAAATTGCATCATATTGGGTTTGGTAATGAGTTGTTAGTTACATCGCAAAAAGCACTATCCATGAAAAAAATTAATAAATTGGACTACAAAAATTTAAAATGTTCATCTGTGAAAGACATCATTAATAGAATGAAAAGAAATGCTGTAGATTTGTAGAACATATTTGCAAATTACATATCTGGTGTATTCAGAATGTATAAAGAACACAAAATTAGAGAAAATCTAATTTTAAAAACTGGCAAAAGTGGGGCCGGCCCGGTGGCGCAAGCAGTTAAGTGCGTGCGCTCCGCTGCGGAGGCCTGGGGTTCGCTGGTTCGGATCCCGGGCGCGCACTGACGCACCACTTGTTAAGCCATGCTGTGGCGGCGTCCCATATAAAGTAGAGGAAGATGGGCATGGATGTTAGCCCAGGGCCAGTCTTCCTCAGCAAAAAAGAGGAGGATTGGCATCGTATGTTAGCTCAGGGCTGGTCTTCCTCACACACACACACAAAAAAAACTGGCAAAAGATGTAAACAAACATCCCACCAACCCAAGTATACAAATGTCAAAGAAGCATATTAAAAGATGTTCAATATCATCATCAATCACTAGGGAAATGCAAATTAAAACTGCAACGAAATACACAATGAGACATAACTATTATTAGAATGGCTAAAGTTTACTATATATCATATACATATTATATCTATAATATGTATACATATGACAATACCAAATGCTGGCGTGTATGTACAGCAAAAGGAACTCTTACTCATTGCTAGGAGGAATGTAAAATGGCATTTTGGAAAATGGTTTGGCAGTCACTTATAAAATTTAACATACACTTATCATATGACCCAGCACTTCCACTCCTAGGTATATAGGAAAGTGAATTGAAAAATTAAGTTTACACAAAAACGTGTCTGAGAATATTTATAGAGCTTTATTAAAAATCACTAAACACTAGAAACAACCAAGATATCCTTCAATTGGTGAATGTGCAAACTGTGGTACATTCATAAAACAGAATACTATTCAGCAACTAAGGGAACCATTGATTTGTACAACAACTAGGATAATCTCAAATGCATTATGCTAAGAGAAAGAAGTCTGATCCAAGAGCTAACATATAATGTAATTCCATTTATATGATATCCTGGAAAAGGCAAAATTATAGGAACTGAGAACAAATCAGTAGTTGTCAGGGGTTGGAGAAGGTCAGAGGAGTTGGCTATAATGGGCTATACAAGAGAATTTTTAGGATGATGGAATTGTTCTGTATGGTACTGTAGAAGTGGATACCTGATTCTTTGTATTTACTCAAACCCACAGAACTAAATTTTATTGTATTAAAATTTTAAAAAGTCAACCAAGATATCTAGGTAACCCAGTATTGAATGCATTTTGTGACAAATGAATCTAACTGCCTTACAAGTGTATAGCATAACCTCACTGAATGGGGTGGAGACAAAAAACCTGAAAATAAGTAACTATGTAAAATGGTGTTTTGACTGGATACTGTAATGCTAATGACGGAGAATAACTATACATAGACACTGTACTCTAGTTGGTAAATTTGTTTCTCACAGGGCTATGAGTTAATTCTGAAACTACCAGTATATTAGTGTTGAATAAATAAATAAATTGTAGCTAATGGGAGCCATATATCTCATTGTCTGAGAAAGAAGCTACAGATAAACAAGGGAGAATGTCTAGAACGAACTTTGTAGTGCTGCACTAAGGTCAGAAATATTACTACTAACCCCTGTTTATTTTAATGTATACCAAATAGATAGATGCAGAAATATAGATGTGTGTATGCATATGTTGGTATATATTTCCTAGGTCTGTCTGCTGAGAGGACTAGAAGCAGTGACACTCCAATAGTAAAACATACATCTGGCACCCAGATCTTGGTTTCTAAAGATCATACTTCAATGAAAAGAACCATGAATCCTTGGAGAAATGGCTAGGGTATCTTATAGTTTGAGAAAGTAAGGAAGTGCTTTAAAAAGGGGGGGATGAATGAGAGCATGTCAAAAGGACACAGGAGTTAACCTGAAAGAGATCCTAAAGGGCAGAGCTGGAATAAGTTGAGCAAGAAAATAAATAAGTATAGTATTGAGTTGTAACCCAAAGCAGAAACAAAATATTTATGATTCCATACAGTTACATGAAATTATACAGTATATAATTATACAATATATATATAATTGAATAAAGCAAGAAATGGGGGAGAAGGGACAAATATTCTTTACAGAGGGATTCCAAATAATAAATGTGGAAAGAATGAGGGAAACAGAAAATCACCATTAGAACACCACTGCAATAATTGCTGCAGGCATGATCCACTGATGAATGATGGAATTGGTGAGTGAAACTTTAAGGGGTATCTGGATATTTGCATAGCCTCAAATAATTTTTCCCCAAATTACTGTAGTGGTTTTAATATATTTCTACAAATTCTTTAGTGGTCCTCCCTCCAGGAGGTGGTGTTTATTCCTCTCCCCTTGAGTGTGGGCTGGACTTAGTGACTAACTTCCAAAGAATAAAGTTATGGAAAGGAAAAATAGTAACCTGCTACACTCCACCTAATCCAAGTACCTAATATCATCAGTAATAAGTCATATTTATATCATGTTCCCTCTGATATGTGATGAGAAGGGCATTTCACCTCTATGGTATTCCACCTAAAACCCATAACTCCAGCCTAAACATGAGAAAATATCAGACAATCCCAAGTCTAGGGTCATTCTACAAAATACTGGACCAAAATTGTCAAGGTCATGAAAAATAAGGAAAGACTGAAAAACTGTCACAGATTTGAGGATTCTAAGGAGATATGACAATTAACCCAGTGTGGTATGCTAGATTGGATCTTGGAACATAAAAAAGGCCATTAGTGGAAAAATTAAAGAAAGCCGAATAACTTCTGTAATTTAGTTAATAGTAATTACCAATGTTTATTTCTTAGTTTTGACAAATGTACTATGCTTATGTAAAGTGCTAACATTAGTGGAAGCTGGAGGAAGGGTATACAGGAACTCTGTAAATCTAAAATTATTTCAAAATAAAAAGTTAAAAAATAAAAAGCTTACTCTTAGAACTGACTTAGGCAGCCATCCATTTCCTGAATTCTTTTTCTACCTATCTAGTCATTTCAGGTGGATAAAACTCTTATTTTTCCCACCATCACATCCTGTTCTTAGGAAAGGGCCACGACAACCAGTCACATTCTCCCCAAGCTCTTCTGCAATTACTTCTAGGTAATTTTAAGTAGTACAATATTTTACTTAAGTTGCATATGGCAGAATAAATACAGGAGATATTTCCATTTCTGGCAATATTTTGGACTAGATTTGTAAAGTACCCTTCCCAGTACAAAACACTTGCAAATATTGGATTTAAAACAAATTAAGCATGCCTGAGCTGGTGTGAAAATAATAGAAATCCCCAGAGGACAGAAATGAGAGACAAGTACAGATCTGAGAGATACACAAGCACTAAAATCCATGTTTACCCTGGTGGAGCAGTGTTCAACAAACTATGGATCATGAACCCATCAGTAGGCCATGAAATCAATGTAGTGGGTGCAATAGTCAGCATATAACATGTACACTTATGATTTCTTTTTTTCTTCAATTATTTTATTGAGGTCATATTGGTTTATAATATTGTGTAATTTCAGGCGTACATTATTATATATCAGTTTCTGTATAGATTGCATCATGCTCACCACCAGTAGTCTAATTTTTATCCGTCACCATACATATGTGCCCCTTTACCCTTTTTGCCCACCCCCCAACCACTTTCCCCTCTGGTAATCACTGATCTGTTCTCTTTATCCATGTGTTTATTTATCTTCCACATACGAGTGAAATCATATAGTGTTTGTATCTCTCTGTCTGACTTATTTTGCTTAACATTATACCCACAAGGTCCATCCATGTTGTTGCAAATGGGATTATTTTGTCTTTTTTTATAGCTATGTAGCATTCCATTGTATATATACTACGTCTTCTTTATCCCTTCATCAGTTGATGGGTACTTGGGCTGCTTCCGCATCTGGACTATTGTGAATAATGCTGCAATGAACATAGGGGTGCATACATCTCTTTGAATTGTTGATTTCATGTTCTTTGGATAAATACCCGGTAGTGGGATAGCTGGATCATACAGTATTTTTATTTTTAATTTTTTGAGAAATCTCCATATTGTTTTCCATAGTGGCTACACCAGTTTGCATTCCCACCAGTGGTGTATGAGGGTTCTCTTTTCTCCACATCCTCTCCAACATTTGTTACTTTTTGTCTTGGTAATTATAGCCATTCTAATGGGTGTAAGGTGATATCTCATTGTAGTTTTGATTATATAACCTAATGATTTCTATCTCTTGTTATTCATGCTATTGTGTAGTCACTTCCCCTTGAGTGTGGGTTGAGTCTAGTGACTTGCTTTTAACCAATACAATAGGACAAAAGGGACAGGGGATATCACTTCTGAGGTTTTATCACAAAAAGACTCTGGCCTCTATCTTATTGGTGCTCTCTTGTTCTCTCACTGGTTTGCCTTGATGTAAGCCAGCTGTCACTCTGTGAGCTGTCCTATGGAGAGGCCCATGTGGTAACGAGCTAAAGGTAGTCTCTGGCCAACAGCCAGAAAAAAACTGAGGGCCTCATTCCAATAGATGGTGAGGAACTGAATCTTGCCAACAGCCATGTGAGTATGCTTGGAATTGGATCCTTCCACAATAGAGCCTTGAGATGAGTGCAATCAATACCTTGATTATAGCCTTGTGAGAGACCCTGAGCCAGAGGACTCAGCTAAGTTGTGCACTGATCTCTGACACACAGAAACTATAAGATAATAGATGTTTTCTGTTTTAAGCCACTAAGTTTTGGGGTAATTTGTTACAGAGCAATAGACAAATAATACGGTGGGTCACAAAAAGCTTTTTTTTTTTTTGTTTAACCTACATATATATACACATATATGTGTGTTTATTGATTGGCAAAGTAAATATTTCTTCTGTGAGTCACTGTCAAAGATTGAAAAAGTCTCTGGCTTAGAACTTGAGCTTTAAGAGACAGTATATACAGGGGATACTAAACAAAACTCTGGGCTCAAAGTGGGGGTTGGATCAGAGATTCTGCCTGAGGTCAGGACCCAACGAAGGTGACAATCAGTGAATGAAGAAAAAGCACCCAACTGAGAAAGACCATCTCAACCTTGTCTTTGTGAAGGGAAACAAAAGTATAAATAAATGTTTCTGAGATTTCTTAACCCAAGCCTGCATTCATGTAGGTTTGGGTTTGGAATGTACACTACCTCTGTGGAAAAAAATATCAAGCCAACACACACATACACACACACACACACACACACACACCCCAGGAAGAAAAACCTGTATGAACAAGAATCCACAAGAACAACAAACTGAAGAATCAGAATTATAAAAATTGCAATTGGAATTATCTGATGCATACTGCAAAATAAGCATGTGTGATATATTTAAAGAAATGGAAAGAGGTATTTAAAGTATGTCAAAGAAATTTAAAACTATCAAAAAAGACCATAAAAATTTTTAAAAGAATCAAATAAAAAATATAAAATTAAAAATAAAAGCATTGAAATTAAAAACACAATGTATAGGTTAAACAGCAAATTAAACAGAAGTGAAGATAATTACTGAATTGGGAGATAAATCTGAAGAATTTATAAATAATGTACCATGGGAAAAAGAAGATATGAAAAAATAAAATAGAAATTAAAAGACATGGATAGAATGAGAAAGTCTACTATGGGTCTAATTGCAGTTTAGGAAGAAGATAGAGATAATGTGGGAGAAGCGATATTTAAATAAATTATATGTGAGAGAATTTTTCAGAATGGATGAAAGACACTAGGTGAGGTGAGGAAAGCCCAAATTAAAAAAAAATGAAAAGAAGCAACATTTAGAAAAATCATAATAAAATTGCAGAACACTAATGCCAAAGGGATTTTAAAAGCAATCAGAGAAAAAGACAGATTATCTAACAAGAGTAACAATTAGATTTGCAGTTGACTTCTCAACAATAATGAAAACCAGAGATAGTAGAATAATATTATCAAAGTCCTGTGAGAAAATAACTATTAACCCAGAATTGTGTATTCATTTAAACTCTCTTCAAGAATGAGGATGAAATAAATACATTTTCAGGCAAAGAGATAATTTATTATCAACAGACCTTCAATATGAGGAGTTCTATGGGATGTACTGCAGGAAGAAGAAAAATGGTCCCAGAAGGAAGGGCTAAGAGGAAAGAAGAAAAGGCAAGCAATTAAAATGGTAAATGTGGGAAAATAAAGCCAACATTCACTTAGGAAACAACAATAATAAAAATGTCTAATTTGTGGGTTTATAAAACAACCAAGGGACTTTCAGTTCCAACAGCTTGGAAGTTGTTGCTCTTGTCTTTACAACAAGAAAAATATGGTGAAATTGAAAACCAATGACTTTTTTGGACCTGTCAGAGAACTGAGGTCATATGGAAAACTGCCGCCTTAAAATCTGAAGGGCCAGGCACTTCCAGAAACAGACAGCATCTGAGATTTACTTACCTGGAACTGAAAGCATTTGATGCCAGAAACTATTAAGAACACTTATTAAATAGTAATTTTGACAAAATGCTGGAGACTATGTGAACTAGCATGAGAGTGAGAAGCTCCAGGGGGCTGTGGTCTTAATAGTCTCCATACTTTTGCAAGATTTTCTTTCAGGAATTCCACAAGGTTTTCACTGAGAGAATACAAGAAAGCTCCTCATGTGACACTGGCAGGAGGAGGGCAAGAGTAGACATTGTGAACTCCTCCCAAGCCCTTCTCACTAACAAAGGCCTAAATTCCAAAAGGAAGGACTTTGTAATTCCAAAATTTTACAATAGCTGAGGGAAGAAAAATATGACCCACACTAACCTGCTCCAGCATTCATTTCTCACCTAAGGAGAAAAATAATAGCCACAGTCAACAGGAGAGAGGGTTTCAAGAAAATAGTCTGGGAATGCTGTAGCCAGAGAAGGACAGAAATAATTTTGATGAACACAGCCCCAAGACACAGGTCCACCATGCAATCCAAAGACTGAAACTTAATCAGAGGACTAGAGAACATACTCTTTCCCCCACACCCTTCCACCACACTAATATGCGTCTAGTAATAATTACAGAAATTAAAACTGAAAAAGCTGCAATAGAGACTCTCTCTCAAGCATAATACAAAGTGAAGCCCAAAAGCCAAGAGGGGAGACAAAAAAATTCACTAGAGAAATTTGAAGCCTCTTGTACCTATAACTACAATCAACTTCAGAAAATCTGAGACAAAGAGAAGAAAGAGATAATGGGGATGAGGGAGGCACCTGACCTACAGAAGAACAATGATAAGAATTATAGCAGAGTTCTCACCAGAAAACATGCAAGCAAGAAGACAGTGAAGTGAAATCTTTAAAATGTTGAAAGAAAAAAACCTAAATCAATATTCAGCAAAATTTTTTGGAAAAAGTGAAGAATAAAGACTTTCTCATAAAAACAAAAAATATGAATTCATTGCTTGGTTGCACAGATTGAATGTTTGTGTCCCCCCAAAACTCGTATGTTAAAATCCTAATGCCCAATGTGATGGTATTTGGAGGTGAGGCCTTTGGGAGGTGATTAGGTCATGAGTGAGGATGGAGCCTCATGTTGTTTCAGTTTCTGTTGTTTATAAGCCACCCAGTCTGTGGCATTCTGTTATACAGCCTGAACTAAGACACTAGCAGACCTGCTCTGCAGGAAATGTTAAAAGTTCTTCAAGCAGAAGGAAAATTATAAAGCTCAGAAATTTGGATCTACATGAAGAAAGGAAGAGAGTTAGAAAAGGAATAAATGAAGGTAAAAAAATCTTTTATTTTTCATATTCTTAATTGATCTAAAAGATAGTTGTCTTTGTAAAGCAATAACAGTAACAATGCATTGCGTGATTATAACATATGGATAAGTGAAATGAATAACAGCAATGTCTCAAAGGAAAGGACAGAGGAATTAGGAATAATTGGGTTTAAGGTACCAGCACTACACCTGAAGCGGTAGTGTTATTTGAAGATGGTCTTAAATTATTTAAAAGTGTATATTTTAGACCCTAGGGAAACCATTAAAAACGTTTTCAGGAGTGACATCAGCATCATGGCGGAGTGAGCTTTCCCGTGAACTCTTCCCCCGACAAGATACAACAAAAGGAACAGTGACAGACCAACAATGGAATCCCAAACAGTGAAAAGCTAGAGCGGAAAGATCCACACTGCCGCACATCTGAGAGTGGAACGTGCTGGGCCCCCGGAGGAAGTGGGGAGAGGTAAGGAGAACTCCTCTCCCTCCCCATCAGATCAGCAATCCCGGTCGGCGCGGCTCCCAGAGAGGGAGGAGGGGCGGCCCTCGACGGGGAAACCGTAGCTCTTTGGGCTCTCTCAGCCAGTGGGAAACTCCTGCACAGAGGACTCAGAAGAGGCACAGGGCTACCATCAACATCTGAGCACCCCAGAGAGTGGATAAAGAGGGGCAAACGAGAAGCCTAACACATCAGGGACCCAGAGGGCAAAAGAGAGATCCCCCCTCCCTGCAAAGCGGACCCTGCAGCTCAACCGACCAGACAAGACCTAGCTATCCGTGGCAGACCAGACCAAGAGATCTGCGACAGACCAGACCAAGTGATCCACGGCAGACCTGATCAAACGATGGGACCCGTGGATCGCAGCTGGAAAAAAACAAAAAACAAAAAACAAAACTGCAGATCGCAGCAGAAAAACTGGGGCAAAGCGCAGGGGGCTTAGACTACACAGCCCTTTACCACCAGACAGTGGCGGCAGGTGGAAATTGCAACCAGAGATTTCCAGGATGAGGAAAAACAAAACCAACACAGGAACCACAATGCAAAAATATATGAAATCACCAGACCAGAAACAAAATGACAAGCACCCAGAAATCAACCCCAAAGACACAGAAATCCATAAACTAAATGACAAAGATTTCAAAATAGCTATCATAAAAACACTCAATGAAATACGAGACAACACAGACAAACAATTCAATGAGATTAGGAGTTTCTTCACAAAAGAGATTGAAATCAGAAAGAAAAACCAATCAGTGCTGATGGAGATGAAGAACACAATGGAGGAGATAAAGGAGAATCTGGAATCTTTAAAGAACAGAGCTGACAATATGGAGGAAAGAATTAGCACTTTAGAGGATAGGAATACAGATATACTCCAGATGGAAGAGGAGAGAGAACTAAGACTAAAAAGAAATGAAGAAAGACTCCGAGAAATATCTGACTCTATTAGAAAATGTAACATAAGAATTATAGGTATTCCTGAGGGAGAAGAGAAGGAAAGAGGAACAGAGAGCCTATTCAAGGAAATAATAGCTTAGAATTTCCCAAATCTGGGGAAGGAGCAGGAAATACCAGTAACCAAAGCCAACAGGACACCTATATATATTAACAGACAAAGGCCTTCACCACGACACCTAGTGGTAAGGCTAGCCAGGGTCAACAACAAAGAAACAATATTAAGGGCAGCTAGACAAAAACAAAAAATAACGTACAAAGGAACTCCCATCAGGCTCTCAGCAGATTTCTCAACAGAAACTTTACAGGCTAGAAGAGACTGGAATGATATATTCAAAATACTGAAAGACAAAAACTTTCAGCCAAGAATACTCTATCCAGCAAAAATATCCTTCAAATATGATGGAGAAATAGTAACTCTCCCAGATAAACAAAAGCTAAGGGAGTTCATGGCCATGAGACCCCCACTATAAGAAATACTCAAGAAGGCCCTCAGGCCTGAAAAAAAGAAGAGAAAGGGAACACAAATCTTGGAGCAAGGAGAAAAGTAGGTAGACAAACTCAGAAAAATAGTAGATCTTTACCGGAATAGGTTAACAACCACTTAAATACTAAATTCAAGATCAAAGGAAGAAACTCACCAAAAAAAAATTTAACCTTATCACTGTAAACCCACAGCCACAACACAAGATAGAATAAGGTATAACAAGAACAACTTAGAAGGGGAAGAGGAAAGTGAATGAATTGACTTAGTATAAGGAAATAGGAGGCCATCAGATAATGGACTATCTCATATACAAGATTTTTTGCCCAAACCTCAAGGTAACCACTAAACAAATAATCAAAACAAAACCACATATGATAAACAAAGAGAAAACTGGAAGAGTCATAAGACAGAACAACCAAACTGAATCGGCAGTCTGAAACAAATGGGACAAGAAACAAAGGAAATGCAAAAGAACCAGAAAATAAGTGACAAAACAGCAACATTAAGCCCTCATATATCAATAATTACCCTAAATGTAAATGGATTGAACTCTCCAATCAAAAGATACAGAGTGGCAGGATGGATTAAAAAGCAAGACACAACAATATGCTGCCTTCAGGAAACACATCTTAGCACTAAAGACAAGCACAGGCTCAGAGTGAAAGGATGGAAGACAATACTCCAAGCTAATGGCAAACAAAAGAAAGCAGGTGTCGCCATACTCATATCAGACAAAGTAGATTTCAAGATAAAACAGGTTAAGAAAGACAAAGAAGGGAAATATATAATAATAAAAGGGACACTCCATCAAGAAGACATATCACTTATAAATATATATGCACCCAACATAAGAGCACCAATGTACATAAAGCAACTATTAACAAACTTAAAAGGAGAAATCAACAACAACACAATAATAGTAGGGGATCTTAACACCCCACTTACAACAATGGATAGATCATCCAGACAAAAAGTCAATAAAGAAATAGTAGACTTAAATGAAAAACTGGACGAGACGGACCTAGTAGACATATACAGAGCACTCCATCCAAAAACAGCTGACTACACATTCTTCTCAAGTGCGCATGGAACATTCTCTAGGATAGACCATATGTAGGGAAACAAAGCAAGCCTCAATAAATTTAAGAAGATTGAAATCATAACAAGCATCTTTTCAGACCATAAGACTATGAAACTGGAAATGAACCATGAAAAAAAAAACTGGGAAAGTGACAAAAATGTGGAGATTAAACAACATGCTACTGAACAACCAATGGATCATTGATCAAATTAAAGGAGAAATCAAAAACTATCTGGAAACAAACGAAAATGATAATATGCCATATCAAACCATATGGGATGCAGCAAAAGCAGTCCTGAGAGGGAAACTCATAGCGATACAAGCCCACCTTAACAAACAAGAAAAAGCCCAAACAGGCAACCTTAAATTACACCTAACAGAACTAGAAAAAGAAGAACAAACAAAGCCCAAAGCCAGCAGAAGGAGTGAAATAATAAAAATCAGAGCAGAAATAAATGAAATTGAGATAAAAAAAACAGTAGAAAGGATTAGTGAAACAAAGAGTTGGTTCTTCGAGAAGATAAACAAAATCGACAAACCCTTAGCCAGGCTTACTAAGAAAAAAAGAGAAAAGGCTCAAGTAAATAAAATTAGAAATGAAAGAGGAGAAATTACAACGGATACCACGGAAATACAGAGGATTATAAGAGAATACAATGAGAAATTATATGCCAACAAATTGGACAATCTAGAAGAAATGGATAAATTCTTAGACTTATAGAACCTCCCAAAATTGAACCAAGAAGAAATGGAGAATCTGAATAGACCAATAACAAGTAAAGAGATTGAAATAGTAATCAAGAACCTCCCAAAAAATAAAAGTCCAGGACCAGATGGCTTCTCCAGTGAATTTTACCAAACATTCAAAGAAGATTTAACACCTATCCTTCTCAAACTATTCCAAAAAATAGAGGAAGATGGAACACTTCCTAAATCATTCTACGAGGCCAACATCACCCTGATACCAAAACCAGACAAAGACAATACAAAGAAAGAAAATTACAGGCCAATATCACTGATGAACATTGATGCAAAAATCCTCAACAAAATATTGGCAAACCGAATACAACAATACATTAAAAAGATCATACACCATGATCAAGTGGGATTTATACCAGGGATGCAGGGATGGTTCAACATCCGCAAATCAATCAACGTGATACATCACATCAACAAAACAAAAAATAAAAACCACATGATCATCTCAATAGACGCAGAGAAGGCTTTTGACAAGATACAACATCCATTTATGATAAAAACTCTCAGTAAAATGGGAATAGAAGGAAAATACCTCAACATAATAAAGGCCATATATGACAAACCCACAGCCAACATCATACTCAACAGGGAAAGACTGAAAGCCATTCCTCTGAGAACAGGAATGAGGCAGGGCTGCCCACTCTCACCACTCCTGTTCAACATAGTACTGGAGGTTTTGGCCAGAGCAATTAGGCAAGAAAAAGGAATAAAAGGAATCCAAATAGGTAACGAAGATGTGAAACTCTCACTATTTGCAGATGACATGATTGTATATATAGAAAACGCTAAAGAATCCATTGGAAAACTAATAGAAATAATCAACAACTACAGCAAAGTTGCAGGGTACAAAATCAATCTACAAAAATCAGTTGCATTTCTGTATGCTAATAATGAACTAACAGAAAGAGAGCTCAAAAAGATAATACCATTTACAATTGCATCAAAAAGAATAAAATACCTAGGAATAAATCTTACCAAGGAGGTGAAGGACCTATACAATGAGAACTACAAGACATTATTGAAAGAAATCCATGATGACATAAAGAAATGGAAAGATATCCCATGCATGTGGATTGGAAGAATAAACATAGTTAAAATGTCTATATTACCTAAAGCAATCTACAGATTCAATGCAATCCCAATCAGAATCCCAATGACATTCTTCACAGAAATAGAAAAAAGAATACTAAAATTTATATGGGACAACAAAAGACCCCGAATAGCTAAAGAAATCCTAAGAAAAAAGAACAAAGCTGGAGGCATCACAATCCCTGACTTCAAAACATACTACAAAGCAATAGTAATCAAAACAGCATGGTACTGGTACAAAAACAGACACACAGATCAATGGAACAGAATTGAAAGCCCAGAAATAAAACCACACATATACAGACAGCTAATTTTCGACAAAGGTGCTAAGAACATGCAATGGAGAAAGGAAAGTCTCTTCAATAAATGGTGTTGGGAAAACCGGACAGCCACATGCAAAAGAATGAAAGTGGACCACGTGCTATCGCCATTCACAAAAATTAACTCAAAATGGATCAAAGACCTTAAGGTGAGACCTGAAACTATAAATCTCATAGAAGAAAATATAGGCAACACACTATTTGACATTGGTTTTAAAGGAATCTTTTCGGGTGACATGCCTACCCAGACTAGGGAAACTAAAGAAAAAATAAACAAGTGAGACTTTATCAGATTAAAGAGCTTTTACAAGACAAATGAAACCAGAATCAAGATGAACAGACAATCAACCAGCTGGGAGAGAATATTTGCAAAACGTACATCTGACAAGGGGTTGATCTCCATAATATATAAAGAACTCACACAATTGAACAACAAAAAAACAAACAACCCGATCAAAAAATGGGCAGAGGAAATGAAGAGACACTTCTCCAAGGAAGATATACAGATGGCCAATAGGCACATGAAAAGATGTTCAACATCACTAATCATCAGGGAAATGCAAATCAAAACAACACTAAGATACCACCTCACGCCCGTTAGAATGGCTATAATCACCAAGACAAAAAACAACAAATGTTGGAGAGGATGTGGAGAAACAGGAACCCTCATACACAGCTGGTGGGAATGCAAATTGGTGCAGCCTCTATGGAAAACGGTATGGAGATTCCTCAAAGAATTAAAAATAGAGATGCCCTATGATCCAGCCATCCCACTACTGGGAATCTATCCAACGCACCTGAAATCAACAATCCAAAGAGGCTTATGCACCCCTATGTTCATTGCAGAATTATTCACCATAGCCAAGAAATGGAAGCAACCTAAGTGTCCCTCGACTGACGATTGGATTAGGAAAATGTGGTATATATATACAATGGAATACTACTCAGCCATAAAAAAAGACAATATCGTCCCATTTGCAACAACATGGATGGGCCTGGAGCGTATTATGTTAAGTGAAATAAGCCAGAAAGAGAAGACAAACACTGTATGATCTCACTCATATGTGGAATATAAACCAACACATGGACAGAGAAAACTGTATTGTGGTTACCAGGGGCAGTGGGGGTGGGGGGTGGGCACAAGGGGTGAAGGGAGTCATATATATGGTGATGGACAAACAAAAATGTACAACCCAAAAATTTCACAATGTTAGAAACCATTAAAACATCAATAAAAAAAAGTTTTCAAAAGGAAGCATCATTAATAACTCAAGAGAGGAGATAAAACTGACTTACATAAAATGCTCAATTAAAACCAGAGTAGGCAGAAAAAGAAGGCAGGGAGAACAAATGCAATGAATAAAAACACAAAGGTAGTAGATTTCAATCTACCTATATCAATATAACCCAATGTAATCCAGAGAATGACAAGAAAAGAGAAACAGAGGAACAAGAACCAGAGAAAACAAACAGGAAAAGAAATTTTTAAACGGTACACTTAAGCACTAACTTATCAATAATTACCTTAAATGGTCTAATGAGACCAATTAAAAGACAGAGATTGGCAGAGTGAATAAAAAATATGTGATCCATCATTATACTGTCTACAAGAAATTCATTTCAAATTAAGTGACATAGGTAGAAATAAAATTGCTAAATCATATGATAGTTCTATTTTTAATTTTTTGAGGTAGCTCCATACTGTTTTCCATAGCAGCTGCACCATTTTACTTTCCCACAAACATTGTAAAAAGGTTTCAATTTGGGCCAGCCCGGTGGCACAAGCAGTTAACTGTGCGCGCTCCGCTGCAGCAGCCCGGGGTTCGCTGATTCAGATCCCGGGCGCGCATTGATGCACTGCTTGGCAAGCCATGCTGTGGTGGCGTCCCATATAAAGTGGAGGAAGATGGGCACAGATGTTAGCCCAGGGCCAGTCTTCCTCAGCAAAAAAAGCAGAGGATTGGCAGAGGCTAGCATGGGGCTGATCTCCTCACACACACAAAAAAAGGTTCCAATTTGTGCACATCCTCTCCAACACTTATCTTTTGTTTTTTTGATAATAGTCATCCTAATAGGTGTGAGGTGATATCTCATTGTGGTATTCATCTGCATTTCCCTGATGATAAGTGATGTTGAGCATCTTCATACATACCTATTGCCCATTTATATGTCTTCTTTGGAGAAATGTCTATTCAAGTTCTTTGACCACTTTTAAATCAGGTTATTCGGGTTTTTTTTTGTTTTTTGTTGTTGTTGTTGTTATTGAGTTGTAGGTGTTCTTTATATATTTTGGATATTAACCCCTTATCAGATATATGGTTTGCAAATATTTTCTCCCATTCCATAGATTGCATTTTTCACTCTGTTGATTTTCTTTTTTTGCCATGTAGAAGCTTTTTAACTTGATGTAGTCCCACTTGTCTATTTTTGCTTTTGTTGCTTGTGCTTTTGGTGTCATATCCAAGAAATCACTGCCTAGACCAATGTCATGAAGCTTTCCCCCCATGTTTTCTTCTAGGAGTTTTACAGTTTCAGGTCTTATGTTTAAGTCCTTAATAAATTTTGACTTGATTTTTGTGTATGTTGTAGGATAAGGGTCAAACTTCATTCTTTTGCATGTGGATATCCAGTTTTCCCAATACCATTTGTTGAAGAACCTATCTTTGAAATCAGGATCTTGAAGAAATATCTGCACTCCCATATTCACTGCAGCATTATTCACAATAGCCAAGATGTAGAAACAACCTAAATGTCTATCAACTGATGAATGGATTAAGAAAATGTGCTATATACATACAATGTAATATTATTCAGCCTTAAAAAAGAAGGAAATCCTCTCATATGTGACAACATAGATGACACTGGAGGACATTATGCTAAGTGAAATAAGCCAGACACAGAAGTACAAATATTGCAATATTCTACTTATATGAGGTATCTAAAATAGTCAAACTCACAGAAGCAGAGAGTAAAATGTTATTTCATGGTTATTGCCATGAAGCGGAAAACTGTTGTTCAACAGGTATAGAGTTTGAGTTACACAAGATGATAAGTTCTAGCGATCTTCTGTACATTGTGCCTATAATTAACAACACTGTATTGTGCACTTAAAAATTTGTTAAGAGGGTAGATATCATGTTAAGTGTTCTTGCAACAATAAAAAAAAAGGAATTACCAGTTGTCTAATTTTGGTATAATACCAAAGAAAAATATGATTATCTAAAAACAAAGGATATTAGCATATTGCTGTTTTTTCTGGATACTGTACGTGTGGATGAATTTTCTCCAAATATTTCAACCAAGATGACACATTGCAACAGATTGAATGCAGAAGACATGTGAATACATCTGGGCCAGCTCCATGGCTTAGCGGTTAAGTGCTCACACTCTACTACTGGCGGCCCAGGTTCGCCTCCTGGGTGTGCACTGATGCACCGCTTCTCCGGCCATGCTGAGGCTGCATTCCACATACAGCAACTAGAAGGATGAGCAACTATGACATACAACTATCTACTGGGGCTTTGGGGAAAAAAAAGGAGGAGGATTGGCAATAGATGTTAGCTCAGAGCCGGTCTTCCTCAGCAAAAAGAGGAGGATTAGCATGGATGTTAGCTCAGGGTTGATCTTCCTCACACACACAAAAAAGAATACATCTATCTTCTACTAAGTCAGACATGAAAGAGATTTGCAAATATGTAAAACAATTTTTCTTTCCCACTTTTAAAAAAATATATAGTTATTTTTTATAAAAATACACTATTTATGTTATCTTGTAATGGGTTTACTATTTTCATGTTTAAATGAGTTAATGAATGCATATTTTAAACAAAAAAGTAAAATATATACCATGCCACTACTAATTTTCAAACAGCAACAGTGGCTATATTAATATCCAGTATATTAGGCTTCAGTGCAAAAAAAAAATTACTACATATAAAGAGGGACATTACATAATGATAAAAGGATCAATCCCCTAGGAAGATATAACAACGCCAAATGTTTTGGACACACCAGAGAACAGACCTTCAAAATAAATGAAGCAAAAACTAATGGAGCTGAAAGGAGAGAGAGACACATCCACAACTATATTTGAGGACTCCAACACACACTCTCAGCAATTGACAGAATTATTAGAGAATCAGTAAGAATATAAAAGAACTGAACAATACACTCAATACACTCAATCAGCAGTATCTAATTGACACATACAAAACACTAAACCCAGAAACATTAGAATAAATATTTTGTTCAAGTTCCCACAGTACACTCACCATGTTCTTGGCCATTGAACAATAGTCAGTAAATTGAAAATTACTGAAATTATACACAGTGTCTTCTCTGATCATAATGGAATCAAACTAAAAATCAATAAAAGAAAGAAGACAGGAAAGTCTCTAAACACTTGGAAATTAAATAACATACTTCCAAAAAATCCATGATTAAAAAAGACGTCTCAAAAAATTTAAAAAATATGCATAGAACTGATTGAAAGTAAAAATAAAACTTACCAAAATATGAGGGATGCAGCTAAAACAGTACTTTTTAGGGGAATTTATAGCACTAAATGCTTACATTGGAAACAAGTAAAAGCCTCAAATCAATAATCTAAGTTTCCACTTCAAAAAACTGGAAAAATAAGAGCAAAATAAACAAAAGCAAGCAGAAGGAAGGAAATAACAGACAAGAGAAGAAATTAATGATTTCGAAAACAGAAAAGCAATAGAGAAAATGAATTAAACAAAATGCTGATTCCTAAAAAGATTCAATGAAATGGATAAACCTCTAGGCAAGATTGACAAATATAACGAGATAAGACATAAATCACCAATGTCAGAAACGAAATAGAGGATATCACTATATATCCTGCAGTCATTAAGAAGCTAATAAGGGAATACTACAAACAATTTTACACTTATGAATTTGACTACTTAGAATATATGGAGCAATTTCTTGAAAACCACAACCTCCTACAACTCAAGCGAGATAAAATAGACAATCTGAATACTCCTATTAAAGTAATTGAATTAAAAATAAAATCTCCAGAAATAGAAATCTCTAGGCCCAGATGTATTCGTTTGAGAAGTCTACCATATATTTAAAGAAGAATTAACATAAATTTTACACAACATCTTCAAGAAAACAAGAAGAGCAGGAAGTATTCCCACATAATTTTATGAGGCTAGAATTACTCTGATACCAAAACAAGACCAACAGAGTACCAAAAAAAAGCCCTATAGTCCAATATCTCTCATGAAGTTAAATGCAAAAATCCTCAAGAAAATATTGGCAAATAGTATTCAACATCACATAAAAAGAATTATATGCAATTATTAAGTGGGATTCAGTCCAGGTATGCACGGCTAGATGAACATTCAAAAAATCAACCAATGTAATACACAATATTGACAACCTAAAGAAGATAAATATATCAATTCACACAGGAAAAAAACACTTCATAAATGAAACACCCATTAATAATAAAAATTATCAGCAAGTTAGGAATAGAGGTGAATTGCTTAAACTTGATAAGGAACCTCTTAAGGAACAACAAAAACCTAACATCATCATTATCCTTAAAAGTGAAAGACTGAATGCTTTCCCCCTAAGATCAGAACCAATATAAGGATATTCACCCTTTCTACTCTTTTGACATAGTACTGGAAGTTCTTACCCCTGCAATAAGGCAGTAAAGGAAATAAAAGGTATAGAGTTTGGAAAACAATAAATAAAATTTTACCTATTTGCAATGTCATGATTATCTACATAGAAACCCCCCAAAACTATAAAAATTCCTGGAACTAACAAGTGAGTTTAGCAAAGTTGCAGGATACAAGATCAACACAAAAAATCAATTGTGAGATTTTCACTTCCATCATTAGGAGCTATGCAGACCCACTCCCCAGTGAAATAAGCAAAGCTGGCAAATATTATAGGAAAACAACCTTTTAAAGTCTCTGGAAATTGTCCTAATAGAATACAGCATGTGGAGAATCATTTATTCAAGAAAATCTACTAAAATTCAGTAAGAGCAGTGACAGCCTGTGGCATTTGTGCCATGATCCTCACTATTTCCCCCCAAGCTCAGCTTGATGGAACCTCTGCTCCAGGTATGTGTGGCCAAGAAGGTGGGCTTCCCTTTCTACTCAGAGAGATCACACAATCAAATGATGTGGTACCTCCCTGAGAGGGGCAGACAACCAGCACTTCACATCCCTTCCAGCTCCAAGTTGCAGTGGCAAGTGTGGTTAAGACATTGGAGATTCCCTTCCTCCATCCAGTCACTATCCATAGTATGAAAGCTATACCCTACATGCAGCAGGCTGAGAATACTGGGGTCCTGATCACCCTCACTCCAACTTGTTCATAGGCCAGAGGTTCCACACTAGGATAGGCAAACAAGAAGACAAGAGGCCACTGCCCCATCTAGTACCCCCAGCAGTGGCTTAGACAGTTTGCGCATGAAGAGAGGCAATCCATAAGACAAGAGAGCTCTGAAACTTTCCCCAAAGGAACTGACTTTATTTGAAACAAAGTGCAGATAAGCTCAAAATAGACATCAGCATCATGGTGGAGTGAGCTTCCCACAGTCAACTCTCCCCCTCTAAGACACAACAAAAAGGACATTCATATTCCAACAGAAGCTATTCACACAACACAGGGGATGTCTGAGGCACCCAGGCAGTCATACACCCAAGGACAGAGGTGCTGGAATCCCCAGAGCAAGTGGAAGGAGGTAAGAGGAGCTCCTTTCCTTTCCCAAGGACTGCAACCCAGAGACTGAGACCACATGGCTCTCAGAGGAGGGGGAGGGGCGGCATGCCAAGCGAAAACCAATGCTCTCCAAGACCCCTCACAGCCCGAGGGGATCCCCCTACGGAGTGAGCAGAGCTGTTGTGAGGGTAGTTTCGGCAAGCTAGCCCCTTAGGAGAGCAGAGAGCGACAGCAAGGCGAGAAACCTCTGAGATCAGGGAGGCGAAAGTAAGTGCCCGCCCAGCCTGCCTGACTGGTGCTTCAGCACAGCCACGCTTTAGCTCAGCCCCGTCCCCAGAGGCAGTGGACCCCAGGAGCCCGGGCCCCACCAGCAGGGGCAGCATGACCACCCCACCCCCACAGGCAGCAGCCCCCAGGTGCCCGGGACTGATCAGCACCAAGGCGAGCCTGTGCCCCGCACCAGAGGCAGCGGCAGCTCAGGCCCCACCATGCCACAGCCCCAGCTGCTCTGGTGGGACCAAGCCACAGCTCCAGCTTCCCCGTGCCATGGCCCCAGCTCAGCTGGACTGTGCCCCACCCCTAGCTCTTTTGGCTTGACCGCTCCCCCCACCCATCTCCAGCGGCTTTGGCTTGGCCTGTGCTCAGGCTCCTGTTGCCTTGGCACCAGCAACTTCAGCCCACTGCACTCCAGTTCCAGCTTCTTTGGCCCAGCGGTGCCCCAGCACCTCCTTCTTTGGCCCAGTGAACTCCAGTTCCAGCTTCTTTGGCCCAGTGCACTCCAGCTCCTCCTTCATCGGCCCAGTGCACACAAGTTAAAGCTTCTTTGGCCCAGCGGCACTCCAGCACTTCCTTGTTCAGCCCAGCGCACTCCAGTTCCAGCTTCTTCTACCCAGCGGCACTCCAGCCCCTGCTTCTTTGGCCCAGTGGCACCGCAGCTGCAGCTGCTTCAACCCACCCGCACCCAAGCCCCAGCTGCTTCGGCATAGCTGCGCTCCAGTGTCAGCTGTTCCCACGCTCCAGCTCCAGCTGTTCCCACGCTTCTCCCATAGCAGCCTCCACTCAGCCATGCCTCAGATCAGCCAGGGGCTGGCGAGAGTGCCCTCGGATTGAGGTGGGCCAGAATACACAGCCCTTGACCCCCATCCAGCAACAGAAAGAGGAAACTGCGACCATATACTCATTCACTATGAGGATTTCATCATTCCTCATTGCACTATGAGGAAAAGTAAGCCAACACCGACAGACACCATGCAAAAATATATTAAATCTCCAGACCAAAAGGAAAATGACAAGCACCCAGAAGTCAATCCGGAAAGCACAGAAATGTATAATCTTAATGACAGAGAATTCAAAATAGCCATCATAAAAAAGCTTAATGAAATACAAGAAAACACAGACAGACAATTCAATGAAATCAGGAGTTTCTTCAGAAAAGAGATTGAAACTGTAAAAAAAAAAAACAATCAGAAATCTTAGAGATGAAAAACACAATAGAGGAGATAAAGACAAATCTGGAATGCTTAAGCGTCAGAGCTGACAATATGGAGGAAAGAATTCGCAATATTGAGGACAGCAATGCAGAAATGCTCCAGATGTAGGAGGAAAGAGAACTAAGACTAAAAAGAAATGAAGAAACTCTCCGAGAAATATCCGACTGAATTAGGAAATGCAACATAAGGATTATAGGTATTCCAGAGGGAGAAGAGAGGGAAAAAGGAGCAGAGAACTTGTTCAAAGAAATAATATCTCAGAACTTCCCAAACCTGGGGAAGGAGCTGGAAATACTAGTGAATCACCTAAATATATCAACATGAAAAGACCCTCTCCAAGGCATATAGTAGTAAAGCTGGAAAAAATCAATAACAAAGAAAAGATATTAAGGGCAGCTAGACAAAATAAATAAATAAATAAATAACGTACAAAGGATTTCCTATCAGGCTTTCAGCCGATTTGTCAACAGAAAATTTACAGGCTAGGAGAGAGTGGAATGATATATTAAAAATTCTGAAGGACAAAACTTTCAGCCAAGAATACTGTATCCAGCAAAAATATCCTTCAGATATGATGGAGAAATAATAACTATCCCAGATAAACAAAAGCTAAGGGAGTTCATTGCCATAAGACCCCCACTACAAGAAGTGCTCAAGAAGGCCCTAATCCCTGAGGAAAAAAAGAGAAAGGGGATTCAAAGTTTTGAACAAGGAGGAAAATAGGTCAACAAAACCAGAAAAATTGCAGTACTCTACCAAAATAGATTAGCAAACACAAATATAAAACCAAAGATAAAGGGAAGGTAAGCACCAAACATAAATATAACCTCATGTTAAACACGAACTCGCAAAACAAGAAGGAATAAGATGTGACAATAACTTAGAAGGGGAAGAGGAAAGGGATTGAATCGACTTAGTCTAAGGGAATAAGAGGCCATCAAAAAATGGACTATCACATCCATGAGAATTTTTATACAAACTTCAAGGTAACCACTAACCAAATAATCAGAACAGAATCACACATGATAAAGAAAGAGAAAACTAAGAGAACTCCCATACAGAACTACCAAACTAAATTGGTAGTCTGAAACACACAGGATGAGAAACAAAAGAAATGCAAAACAACTAGAAAAAGAGCGATAAAATAACAACAAGAAGCCCCCATATATCAATAATTACCCTAAATGTAAATAGACTGAACTCTCCAATCAAAAGACACAGAGTGGTGGGATGGATTAAAAAACAAGACCCAACAATATGCTGCCTCCAGGAAACACATCTCAGCTCTAAAGACAAACACAGGCTCAGAGTGAAAGGATGGAAGACAATACTCCACGCTAATGGAAAACAAAAGAAAGCAGGTGTTGCCATGCTTATATCAGACAAAGTTGACTTCAAGATAAAACAGGTAAGGAGAGACAAAGAGGGGCAATATATAATGATAAAAGGGACACTCCACCAAGAATACATATCACTTTTAAATATATATGCACCCAATACAGGAGCACCAAGGTACATAAAGCAACTATTAACAAACCTAAAAGGAGATATTAACAACAATACAATAGTAGTAGGGGATCTCAATACCCCACTCTCATCAATGGACAGATCATCTAGACAGAAAATAGATAAGGAAATAATGGACCTAAACGAAAAACTACATGAGATGGACTTAATAGACATATACAGAGCACTCTATCCAAACACAGCAGATTACACATTCTTCTCAACTGCACATGGAACATTCTCAAGAATAGACCATATGTTGAGAAACAAGGCATGCTTATATAAATTTAAGAAGATTGAAATCATAACAAGCACCTTTTCAGACCATAATGCCATGAAATTAGAAATCAACTACAAGGAAAAAACCAGGAAACTGTCAAAGCTGTGGAGACTCAACAACATGCTACTAAACAACCAATGGATCATTGATGAAATTAAAGGAGAAATCAAAGCATATCTGGAGACAAATGAAAATGAAAATACGCCTGACCATCTCATATGGGATGCAGCAAAAGTGGTCCTGAGAGGGAAACTCATAGCAATACAGGCCCACCTTAATAAACAAGAAAAAGCCCAAACAAGCAACCTCAAACTATGCCTAACAGAAGTATAACAAGAAGAACAAACAAAGCCTAATGTCAGCAGAAGGAGGGAAATAATAAAAATCAGAGCAGAAATAAATGAAATTGAAATAAAAAAAACAGTAGAAAGGATCAATGAAACAAAGAGCTGGTTCTTTGAGAAGATAAACAAAATTGACAAAACTTTAGCAACCCTCACCAAGAAAAAAGAGAGAAGGCTCAAATAAATAAAACTAGAAATGAAAAAGGAGAAATTACAACAGACACCACAGAAATACAAAAGATTATAAGAGAATACTATGAAAAACTATATGCCAACAAATTGGAAATGGATAAATTTCTAGACTCATACAACCTCCAAAAACTGAATCAAGAAGAAATAGAGAACCTGAATAGACCAATCACAAGTAAAGAGATCGAAACAGTAATCAAAAACCTCCCAAAAAATAAAAGTCGAGGACCAGATGGCTTCTCTGAAGAATGTTACCAAACATTCAAAGAAGACTTAATACCTATCCTTCTCAAACTATTCCAAAAAATAGAGGAAGATGGAACACTTCCCAACATATTCTAAGAGGCAAACATCACCCTGATACCAAAGCCAAGCAACGACAAAACTAAGAAGGAAAACTACAGACCAATATCCCTGATGAACATAGATGCAAACATCCTCAACAAAATATTGGCAAACTGAATACAGCAATACATTAAAAAGATCATACACCATGATCAACTGGGATTTATACAAGGGACACAGGGATGGTTCAACATCCGCGAATCAATCAATGTGATACACCACATTAACAAAACAAGGAATAAAAAACATATGATCATCTCAATAGATGCCGAGAAGGCTTTTGACAAGTTCCAACATCCATTTATGATAAAATCTCTCAACAAAATGGGGATAGAGGGAAAGTACCTTAACATAATAAAGGCTATATATGACAAACCCACAGGAAACATCATACTCAATGGGGAAAAACTGAAAGCAATCCCTCTGAGAACAGGGACAAGACAAGGGTGCTCACTCTCGTCACTCTTATTCAACACAGTACTGGAGGTTCTGGCCAGAGCAATTAGGCAAGAGGAGGGAATAAAAGGAATCCAAATAGGCAATGAAGAAGGGAAACCCTCGCTGTTTGCAGATGACATGATCTTATATATAGAAAACCCTAAAGAATCCATTGGAAAACTATTAGAAATAATCAACAACTAAAGCCAGGTGGCAGAGGACAAAATCAACTTACAGAAATCAGTTGCATTTCTATATACCAACAACGAACTAACAGAAAGAGAACTCAAGAAGATAATCCCATTTATAATTGCAACAAAAGGATAAAACATCTAGGAGTAAATTTATCCAAGGGAGTGAAAGACCTATACAATGAAAACTATAAGACATTACTGAGTGAAATCAATAATGACATAAAGAAATGGAAAAAGATTCCATGCACTTGGATTGGAAGAATAAACATTGTTAAAATGTCCATACTATCTAAAGCAATCTACAGATTCAATGCAATTCCAATCAGAATCTCAAGGACATTCTTCACAGAAATAGAAAAAAGAATACTAGCATTCATATGAGGCAACAAAAGACCCCGTATAGCTAAAGCAATCCTGACAAATGAGAACAAGCCTGGAGGCATCACAAGCCCTGACTTCAAAATATACTACAAAGCGATAGTAATTAAAACAGCCTGGTACTGGTACAAAAACAGACACACAGATCAATGGAACAGAATTGAAAGTCCAGAAATAAAACCTCATATCTATGGGCAGCTAATCTTTGACAAAGGAGCTAAGAACATACAGTGGAGAAAGGAAAGTCTCTTCAATAAATGGTGCTGGGAAAACTGGACAGCCACCTGCAAAAGAATGAAAGTAGACCATCTTCTTTCACCATACAGAAAAATTAACTCAAAATAGATCAAAGACCTGAAGGTGAGATCTGAAACTATAAAACTCCGGGAGGAAAATATAGGCAACACACTATTTGTCATCAGCCATAAAGGGATCTCTCTGAATTCCATGTCTACTCAAACAAGGGAAACAAAAGAAAAAATAAACAAGTGGGACTTCATCAGATTAAAGAGATTCTACGAGGCAAATGAAACCAGGATCAAAATGAATAGGGAACTCACCAGCTGGGAAAAAATATTTGCAAACCATATACCTGACAGGGATCAATCTACATAATATATAAAGAACTCACACAACTGAATGACAAAAAAACAAACAACCCAATCAAAAAAATGGGCAGAGGAAATGAAAAGACACTTCTCCAAAGAAGATATACAGATGGCCAATAGGCACATGAAAAGATGTTCAACATCACTAATCATCAGAGAAATGCAAATCAAAACCAACACTAAGAGGAGAGAGAAGTCAAGATGGCGGGCTAAGCAGACTCTGAACTCACCTCCTCCCACGGACACAGCCAATTTACAACTACTCGTGGAAAAATTACCCATGAGACAGAACTGAAAACTGGATAAGAGGAGCTCCAGCAACAAAGGACAATCCTAATTGAGGTGGAAGATGCAGAAACTCCCTTCTGGAGAGGAAAAACGCTGCCTTCACAAACCACAGTGCGTCACGGCTGCCCGGGACCAGCCCAAAGGTACGCAGCCCTCCATGGAGGAGCAGGGCCCTGAGCCAGGGAGTGCCCCCGCTGGGGGCATTTAGTGGACCTAGCACAATCCAGATGAGTGGCATAATATCTGACTTTGCCTGCTACTAAAACATTGGGGAGTACCCCCAGAAAAGCTGGTTCACAAAGGAATTAAAACCGGCTCTTAAAGGGCCCAGGCGCAAACTCACCCATTTCAGAAAGCAAGCTAAAATCACCAGAAAGAAAGGTACACAGTGCTTTGGAGAAAAGAGACTCACCTGATAGGCCCTGAGTGCATCTCGGTGAGAGGTGAGACCTTTCCAGGGACTGGGACATTGGCGGTGGCCTTTTTTGTGGCCTGGTGTGGGTGTGATGAAACAGACGCCATTGGAGTTCTCCCTGGGGCCTGCTAGCCCAGGTCTGCCCCACCCACTAGAGCACCAATTTAATCCAACTCAGCCAGGACAGGCAGCCCACCCTAGAGACTGGCCCCACCCAACAACAAGCCCTCAGGCAACTTGTGGGCCTACACAGATTGGTGACTGGATTCTCTGCAGCCTGGCAACTGAGCCCACTTTAGTGGAGTAGGGCGTGCACAAGGAGTGGGTGGAGAGTGTGGGGCAGTGGTGGAGTGTGTGGGGATCCCGACATGGAGAGACTGGGTCCACTTCAGGAGGTCGGGGTGTGCACATGGGGCAGGACTGTGTTGACTGTGTGTGTGGATCTGTGAGTGGCAGGGCTTGTCAGCTGCAGAAGACTTGTGCTTCTCAAAGATGAACATAGGGGGTTTGCCTTACTTTCCAAAGCCTGAAACAATTGGGTGCTCCCATGCCTGAGGCCAGCCCTAACCAGCTGCAATCCTCAGAGAGCTGACAAGCGACGTAAAGGCTGGAGGCTTATAGCAATTTTAAGTGCCTGAGCCTAACAACCTGCCACGCTGGGGGCCTACTCACTTAAAAGAAATACTGCAACACAAATGTGGTACTAGAACTTGCAGTCAACTGTGTTGGGACTCCCCACATCTGATAAAGAGACTGATGGGCCCACAATGACTACAAGCAGCTGAGCATTACAACAGCTATCTAGGAGCATAACTCGGCCTCCCTGGGCGCCTACAGGGAGAGCAAAGTGGCCACAACAGAAGGACACATGGAGCCCACATAGGGGTCACCCCTGGAACACTGAGAACTGAGAGAAGCACATTGAAGGCCTCCTAAGGCATCACTTATACAAGGTCGCCTATCCAAGAGCAGGAAACGTAGCTGACCTACCTAATACGTAGACACAAGCACCAGGAAAGAGACAAAATGAGGAGGCAAAGGAATACATTCCAAGTAAGGGAACAAGACAAAACCACAGAAAAGGAACTAAGTGAAACAGAAATGAGCAACCTAATCGAGAGAGAGTTCAAACAGAGAGTGTTAAGGATGCTCACTGATCTGGGGAGAAGAATAGATGAACTCAGTAAGAATGTCAACAAAGAAATGGAAGATATAAAAAAGAACCAATCAGAAATGAAGAATACAATACTGGAAATCAAAAATTCACCAGAGGGACTCAAAAGCAGAGTAGAGGATACAGAAGAATGGTGCTGCGAGCTGGACAAAGGACTAGAAGAAATTACCCAAGCTGAACAGGTAAAAGAGAAATGAATCAAAAAGAGTGAGGACAGTCTAAGGGACCTCTGTGACAACATCAAGCACACTAACATCCATGTTATAGGTGTCCTGGAAGGAGAAGAGTGAGAAAAAGGGTCAGAGAATCTATTTCAAGAAATAATAGATGAAAACTTCCCTAACCTAAGGAAGGAAACAGACATCCAGGTACAGGAAGCACTGAGAGCACCAAACAAGAGAAACCCAAAGAGTCCCACACCAAGACACATCATAATCAAAATGTCCAAAATTAAAGACAAAGAGAGAATCCTAAAAGCATCAAGAGTAAGACAAGTTACATACAAAGGAAACCCCATAATGCTATCAGCTGACTTCTCAGCAGAAACCTTACTGGCTAGAAGAGAGTGGCATGATATATTTAAAGTGCTAAAAGGAAAAAACTTACAGCCAAGAATACTCTATCCAGCAAGGTTATCATTCAAAATGGAAGGAGAGATCAAAAATTTCTCAGACAAGCAAAAATTAAATGAGTTTGTCACCAAGAAACCAGTCCTACAAGAAATGTTAAAGGGTCTGATTTAAGGGGAAAAGAGAAGAACGCAAATAGGAAAAATGATCTATTTCCATGATAAGAGGGTAATGGATACAAATGCACAAAAAAGAGTTACTATAAGATATCAAAAACATAAAATGAGAGACGAGGGGTGTTAAAGAGTAGAGCTTTCAAACAGAGGTCAAACTAAAGAGACCATCAATTCTGTATGGAAGGAGAAAGGAACAGAGAAGGACTACTAAAACATTGACAAAAAAAAGTTAAAAAATGGCAGTAAGTACATACTTATCATTAGCTACTTTAAACGTCAATGGACTAAATGCTCCAATTAAATGGCATAGGTGGCTGAATGGATAAAAAAACAAGACCCATATATATGCTGCATACAAGACACACACTTCAGACCTAAAAACACTCACAAACTGAAAGTGAAGGGATGGAAAAAGATACTCCACGCAAATGGCAATGAAAAGAAAGCTGGGGTAGCTGTACACATATCAGATAAAATAGACTTTAAAACAAAAACTGTAAAAAGACATAAAGAAGGGCATTACATAATGATCAAGGGAACAATCCAACAAGAGGATATAACACTTGTAAATATCTACGCACCCAATGTAGGTGCACCTAAATATACAAAGGAATTATTAACAGACATAAAAAGAGAAATAGATAGTAACACAATAATAGTAGGGGACTTTAACACTTCACTTACACCAATGGACAGATCATCCAAACAGAAGATCAATAAGGAAATATTGGCCTTAAATGACACAGTAGAACAGATGGACCTAGTAGATATATACAGAGCATTCCATCCAAAAACCGAAGAAGACACATTCTTTTCAAATGCACATGGAACATTCTCCAGGATTGATCACCCATTAGGCCACAAAACAAGTCTTCATAAATTTAAGAAGTTTGAAATAATACCAAGCATCTTTTCTGACCACAACGGTATGAAACTAGAATTCAGCCACAGGAAGAAAATCAGAAAAGCCACAAATACATGGAGATTAAACAAAATGCTACTGAACAATGACTGGGTCAATGACGAAATCAAAAAAGAAATAAAAAAATACCTGGAGACAAGTGAAAATGAAAATACGACATGCCAGAATTTATGGGATACAGCAAAAGCGGTTCTAAGAGGGAAGTTTATAGTAATATAGACGTATCTGAACAAACAAGAAAAATCAATCTCAAATAAACAATCTAACAAAGCACCTAAAGGAACTGGAAAAAGAAGAACAAACAAACTCCAAAACCAGTGGAAGAAGGGAAATAATAAAAAGCAGAGCAGGAATAAATGAAATATAGACCAAAAAAACAATAGAAAAAATTAATAAAACCAAGAGCTGGTTCTTTGAAAAGATCAACAAAATTGACAAACGTTTAGCTAGACTCACCAGGAAAAAAAGAGCGAAGGCACAAATAAGTAAAATCAGAAATGAAAGAGGAGAAATTACAACAGATACCTCAGAAATACAAAAGATTATAAGAGAATACTATGAAAAGCTATATGCCAACCAATTCGAAAATCTGGAAGCAATGGATAAGTTCTTAAAATCATACAACCTTCCAAAACTGGATCAAGAAGCAGAGAATTTGAATAGACCAATCACCAGTAAGGAGATCGAAACAGTAATCAAAAACCTCCCCAAAAATAAAAGTCCAGGACCAGACGGCTGCCCTGGTGAACTCTACCAAACATTCAAAGAAGACTTAATACCTATCCTTCTCAAACTCTTCCAAAAAATTGAGGAGTGGGGGAAGCTCCCTAACTCATTCTACGAAGCCAACATTACCCTGATACCAAAACCAGACAAAGACAACACCAAAAAACAAAATTACAGGCCAATATTACTGATGAGCATCGATGCAAAAATCCTCAACAAAACACTAGCAAATCGCATACAACAATATGTTAAAAAGATTATACACCATGATCAAGTGGGATTTATTCTAGGTATCAGGGATGGTTCAACGTTCGCAAATCAATCAACGTAATACAGCACATTAATAAAATGAAGAATAAAAATCACATGATCATCTCAATAGATGCAGAGAAAGCATTTGACAAGATACAGCATCCATTTATGATAAAAACTCTGAATAAAATGGGTATAGAAGGAAAGTACCTCAACATAATAAAGACCATATATGAGAAACCCACAGCTAATATCATCCTCAATGGTGAAAAACTGAAAGCTATCCCTCTAAGAACAGGAACCAGACAAGGATGCCCACTGTCACCACTCCTATTTAACATAGTACTGGAAGTCAGCCAGAGCAATCAAGCAAGAAAAAGAAATAAAAGGGATCCAAATTGGAAGGAAGAAGTGAAATTGTCACTATTTGCAGATGACATGATTTTATATATAGAAAACCCTAAAGAATCCACCAGAAAACTTTTAGAAGTAATAAACGAATATGGTAAAGTTGCAGGATACAAAATCAACATACAAAAATAAGTTGCATTTCTAAACACTAACAACAAAGTAGCAGAAAGAGAAATTAAGAATACAATCCCATTTACAATTGCAACAAAAAGTATAAAATAGCTAGGAATAAACTTAACCAAAGAGGTCAAAGATCTGTACACTGAAAACTATAAAACACTGCTGAAAGAAATTGAAGAAGACACAAAGAAATAGAAAGATATTCCATGCTCTTGGATTGGAAGAATTAACATAGTTAAGATTTCCACACTTCCTAAAGCAATCTATAGATTCAAATCAATCCCTATCAAAGTTCCAACAACATTTTTCACAGAAATAGAACAAAGAATCCTAAAATTTATATGGAACAACAAAAGACCCCGAATAGCTAAAGGAATCCTGAGAAAAAAGAACAAAGCTGGAGGTATCACACTCCCTGATTTCAAAATATACTACAACGCTATAATAATCAAAACAGCATGGTACTGGCACAAAAACAGACACACAGATCAATGGAATAGAATCGAAAGCCCAGAAAGAAAGCCACACATCTATGGACAGCTAATCTTTGACAAAGGAGCCAAGAACATACAATGGGGAAAAGAAAGTCTCTTCAACAAATGGTGTTGGGAAAACTGGATAGCCACATGCAAAATAATGAAAGTAGTCCCTTACCTTACACCATACACAAAAATTAACTCCAAATGGATTAAAGACTTGAATGTAAGACCTGTAACTATGAACCTTCTAGATGAAAACAGGCAGTACAGTCTTCAACATTAGTCTTAGCAACATATTTTCAAGCACCATGTATGACTGGGCAAGAGAAACAATAGAAAAAATAAACAAATGGGACTACATCAAACTAAAAAGCTTCTGTACAGCAAAGGAAACCATCAACAAAACGAAAAGACAACCTAACAATTGGGAGAAGATATTTGCAAACCATACATCTGATAAGGGCTTAATCTCCAAAATATATGAAGAACTCATGCATCTCAACAACAAGAAAACTACCAACCCAATTAAAAAATGGGCAAAAGACCTCAACAGACATTTCTCGAAAGAAGATATACAGATGGGCAACAGGTACATAAAAAGATGTTCAACATCATTAACTATCAGGGAAATGCAAATCAAAACTACAGTGAGGTATCACCTCAGGCCCATCAGAATGGCTATCATTAACAAGACAGGAAACAACATGTGTTGGAGAGGATGTGGAGAGAAGGGAACTCTCATACACTGCTGGTGGGAGTGCAAACTGGTGCAGCCACTATGGAAAACAGTATGGAGATTCCTCAAAAATCAAGGATAGAACTACCATACGATCCAGTTATTCCACTCCTGGGTATTTATCCAAAGATCTTGAAAACACCAATGTGTAAAGATACATGCACCCCTGTGTTCATTACAACGTTATTCACAATAGCCAAGACTTGGAAACAACCTAAGTGCCCATCAACGGACAAATGGATAAAGATGTGGTATATATACACAATGGAATACTACTCAGCCATAAGAAATGATGAAATCCAGCTATTTGTGACAACATGGATGGACACTGAGGGTATTATGCAAAGTGAAATAAGTTAGAGGGAGAAGGTCAAATCCTGTATGATTTCCTTCATTAAGTAGTAGATAATAACAACAATAAAGAAACACATAGAGACAGAGATTGGATTGGTGGTTACCAGAGGGGAAGGGGGGAGGGAGGAGGGCAAAAGGGATAATTCGGCACATGTGTGTGGTGATGGGTTGTAATTAGTATTTGGGTGGAGAACATGATGTAATCTATGCAGAAATAGAAGTATAATGATGTACACCTGAAATTTATACAATGTTATAAACCAATGTTACTGCAACAAAGAAGAAATTAAAAAAAAAACACACTAAGATATCATCTTATACCCATTAGAATGGCTATAATCACCAAGACAAAAAGCAACAAATGCTGCAGATGCTGTGGAGAAAGGGGAACCCTTAACCACTGCTGGTGGGAATGCAAACTGGTGCAGCCTCTATGGAAAACAGTATGGTGTTTCCTCAAAAAATTAAAAATAGAAATACCTTATGATCTAGCTATCCCACTACTGGGTATCTACCCAACAAACCTGAAATCAACAATCCAAAGAGGCTCATGCACCCCTATGTTCATCGCAGCATTATTCCCTATAGCCAAGACAGAAGCAACCCAAGTGTCCCTCAGCTGATGATTGGAGAAAGAAGCTGTGGTATATATATACCATGGAATACTACTCAGCCATAAACATAGACAAAATCGTCCCATTTCCAACAACATGGATGGACCTGGAGGCTATTATTTTAAGTGAAATAATCCAAAAAGAGAAAGACAAACAGTGCATGATTTCACTCATATGTGGAAGATATACCAACACACAGACATATAGAACGGTTTGGTGGTTACCAGGGGCTAGGGGGGTGGGGGGTGGGCACAAGGGCTGGAGGATTGCACTTATATGGTGACTGATAAACAATAATGTACAACAAAAATTTCACAATAAAAAAATCGTATAGGCAATTATGCCTCTGAATAGAAGAATCCAAGAACAGAACCATGTAGGTGTGGAAACTGAATTTAAGACAAAAATTACTGCTGAGCAGTGAGTTAATGCTTGTCCTTTTAAATAAACATTGCTTGATCAAAAAAAAAAGTGCAGATATGCTCAAGCCTAAGGGTGCTCTCAAAAACAATAGATCCACTTAATTAAGAGCAACAAGATAAACCATAGGCCAGCTAGTTCACCAGAGAAAGAGCCAGTTAAGAAGAGCCTTCCTGGGGTCTGAAGAAACCTCAAAGACTGACTTCAAAAACTACCTTTTCCAGAGTTTAATTGGATAACACTGTTGAGCAATGTATGCCTCAGGGCATTGTAAAAAAAATGGAGCAATCAGCTAGCAATTAGTGGAGCCTAGAGTACAATACCAAATGAGGCTTACAGCTTAATAGAGTGAGATCAGGGAAAGATATAGTCAAAGTGAGCCCAAAGGCTATGTCCTCCAAGAAGTAACACCAAAGGCTTCACACTGCAGGGAAACAGATTTCACTAAGATAGCCTATCCAAGTCACAAAACAAAGAGTTACAATCATGCTTCAGTTAACGACAGGGATATGTTCTGAGAAATGCATTGTTAGGTGATTTCATCATTGTACAAACATCATAGAGTGTACTTACACAAACCTAGGTGGTATAACCCATTACACACCTAGGCTATATAGTACTAATCTTATGGGACCACTGTTGTATATGCTGTCTGTTGTGGACAGAAACATTGTTATATGGCACATGACTGTATATTGGAGTGAGGAAATGACACAAGAAGGTAATTCAAACCCACAGGAACAAATGAACAGAACTAGACAGTAAATATTAAAACTTCGTAAATATATACATGCTCTCCATAATTTTATGAGATCCTTTAAAACATAAAATTATATCAAATAATAATTATAACAATATACTGTTGGTTTTTTAGCATATAGAAAAATATGATATGTATGAAATAGCACAAAAGGTGAAGATGGAACAGAGCTATATGGGGTAACATTTCTAGATCTCATTGGAATTAAGTTAGTATAAATCTGAAGTAGATTCTGATAGCTAAGGTGTATATTGAAAGCCTAGAGCAACCACTAAGAAAATAACAAAAAAATACATAGTGAAAAAAAAATCATTAAAGGAATTAAATATTAAACCAGGTAACATTTACTTAATGCAAAAGAAAGCACTAATAGAGGAATAGAAAGAAAAAAAAGACATGAGCTACATTAAAAAGTAAAAGAAAAAGGGCACCTTAAAATCCAGCTACAATAATAATAACACTAAATGTGAATGGATTAAGCAATCCAATCAAAAGGTGAAAAATGTCTGATTGGTTAAAAAAACAAGATCCAACTGTATGCTGCCTATGGAAGATACACTTTAGATTCAAAGACAAATAGGTTGAAAGTAAAAGAATGTAAAACATATATCATGCAAACAGCAACCAGAAGAAAGTTGGAGTAGCTATACTAATATCAGATGAAATAGGTGCTAAAAAACATTGCTAGAGATATGTGGGGACATTTTATAATGACAAAAGGGTCAATCGATATGGGATATAGAATAATTATAAATATATATGTCTAAGAACACAGCTCCAAAATACATGGAGAAAAAACTGACAGAATTGAAGGTAGAAATAGACAATTCAATGAATAGAACAACTACACAGAAGATCAGCAGAGATATAGAAGACTTAAACAATACCATACACAAGCCAGTCCTAACAGACATCTATAAAACAACCCACTCAAAAACAGCAGAATATACATTCTTCTCAAGTGCACATTGAACATTCTCCAGGATAGATCATATTATAAGCCATAAACAAGCTTCAATAAATTTAAAAGGATTGAAATCATATAAAGTATGTTCTCCAATGACAATGAAGTGGAATTAGAAATTAATGTCAGAAAGATCATTGAGAAATTCACAAATATGTGAACCAGAAGGATATAATAATTAAATAGAAAATAGGAAAGCATTAGAGAAAATCAACAAAACCAAAAGTTGGTTCTTTGAAAAGATTAACAAACCTTTAGCTAGATTAACTAAGAAAAAAATGAGAGAGAAAATTCAAATTAATAAATTCAGGAATGAAAGAGGGGGTATTACTACTTACCTTACAGAAATAAAAAGGAATTATGAAGGAATATTATGAGGAACTGTATGCCAACAGAACACATGACTTAGATGAAATGGACAAATTATTAGAATGATACAAACTCCTAAAACTGACTCAAGAAGAAAAGAAATCTGAATTGACCAGTAAAGAGATTGAATAAGTAATCAAAAAACTTGCCACAAAGAAAAGTCCAAGATTAGATGGCTTCACTGATGAATTCTACCAAACATTTAAAGAATTAACACCAATTCTTCAAAAGCTATTTCAAAAAACAGAGAGAAGGAAACATTTCCCAGCTCATTCCTTGAGGCCACTACTTCTGTGATACCAAAGACAGACAAAGATATCAGAAGGAAAGAAAATTATAGATCAATATGTTATGAATATAGATGCAAAAGTCCTCAACAAGGTACTAGCAAATTGAATCCAGCAAAGTACAAAAAAGATTATACACTGTTGCCAAGTTAGCTTTATTACAGGAATGCAAGGTTGGTTAGACTTCTGAAAATCAAGTAATGTAATATACTACATCAGGAGAATAAAGGACAAAAACCACGTGACCATCTCAATAGATACAGAAAATGCATTTGAAAAATTAAACACTCCTTCATGATAAAATCATACAACAAACTAAGAAAGAAGGGAAGTTCCTCAACTTGATAAAGGACATCTATGAAAAACCCACGGCTAATATTGCACTTAATGGTGAAAGACTGAATGTTATCCACCTAAAATCAGGAACAAGAAAAGGAGGTCTGTTCTCACCTCATCTTTCCAACATTGTACTAGAGGTTCTAGTCAGGGTAAATAGGAAAGAAAAAGAAATAAAAGGCATCCAGATTGGAAAAGAAGAAATAAAACTATATTTTCAGATGACATGATCTTACATATAAAGAATTCCAAGTTTTTTAAAAAACTATTAGGACTAATAAATGAGTTCTGCAATGTTGCAGGATACAAGATCAATATATGAAAATCAGTTATATTTCTATAAAGGAGCAAAAGTAAACAAAATGAAATTAAGAAAAATAATTCAATTTACAATAGCATCAAAAAATACTTAGGAATACTTAAAAGAAATATAAAACTTATACTCTGAACAACAACAGTGTTTATACAAAACACTGTTGAAAAAAATTAAAGAGGACCTAAATAAATGGAACAATATGCCATGTTCATGGACCTAAGACTTAATATTGTTAAATGTTAATACTGTCCAATTGATCTACAGATTCAACAGAATCCCTATCAAAATCCAAGCTGACTTCTTTGCAGAAATTGACAAGTTAACCCTAAAGTTCACATGGAAATTCAAGGAGCCTAGAAGAGCCAAAATAATCTTGGAAAAGAAGAACAAAGTTGGAGGACTCAAAATTCCGAACTTTAAAACTTAATTAAAAAATCTATAGTAATAAAGACAGTGTGGTACTGGCATAAGGATAGATACATAAATCACTGGAATAAGACTAAGAGCTCAGAAATAAACTCTCAAATTTATGGTCAATTGATTTTCATCAAAGGTGCCAAAACAATTCAGTGGAGGAAAGAAGAGTCTTTTCAACAAATGGTGCTGGAACAACTGGATATCCACATGCAGAGAATGAAGTTGGACTCCTACCTCACATCATATGTAAAAATTGACTCAAAATGGATCAAAGACCTAAATGCAAGAGCTAAAACTATAAAACTCTTACAAGGCATAAATCTTTGTGACCTTGGATTAGACAATGGTTTCTGGGATATGACACCTAAAGCACAAGCAACAAAAGAAAAAATAGGTGAATTGGACTTTATCAAAATTAAAAATTTCTGTGCTTCAAAAGACACTATCAAGAAAGTGAAAAGACAACCCATATAATGGGAGTAAATATTTGCAAATCACATAACTGATAAGAGTCTAGTTTCCAGAATATATAAAGAACACATAAAAATCAACCCAATAAAAAGACAAATAACCCAATTAAAAAATGGGCAAAGAATGTGAATAGACATTTCTCCAAAGAAGATATACAAAAGGCCAATAAGTACATGAAAAGATGCTCAACATCATTAGTCATCAGTGAAATGCAAATGAGAATCAGAATGAGAGATCATTTCATACCCACTTAGGATGACTATAATAAAAAAATGGAGAATAACATGTAGTAGTGAGGACATAGAGAAATTAGAGCCCTCATATGTTGCTTTGGGGAATGTAAAATGGTGAAGCCACTTTGAAAAACAGTTTGGCAATTCCTCAAAGCATTATAGAGTTACCAGATGATTCAGCAATTCCACTCCTAGGTATATATCCAAGAAAAATGAAAACATATGTCCACACAAAGACTTGTACAAGAATGTTCATGGCAGCATTATTCATAATAGCCCAAAGTGGAAACAACCCAAATGTCCATCAATTCATGAATGGATAAACAAAATGTAGTATATCCACACAATGGAATAGTATTAAGCTATAAAAAGAAATGAAGTACCTACACATGGATTAATCTTAAAAACATTATGCCCAATGAAAAAAGCCAGGTACAAAAGTCCACATATTGTATGATTCCATTTACATGAAATGTCCAGAATAGGCAAATCTATAGAGACAATAAATAGATTAGTGGTTGCCAGAGGCTGAGGGGAGGAGAGAATCTGGAATGACTCTAAAGGGTATGGGGTTTCTTTTCAGGGGTGATGAAAATGTTCTGGAATTGGTGGTGATGGTATACAACCATGTGAATATACTAAAAACCTCTAAGTTACACAATTTAAAGTGGTGAATTTTATGGTATGTGAATTACATCTCTAGCAAAAACAATTTTTAAAAAAGTATAGGAAAAGATATACCAGGTAAATATTAAGCTGAATAAAGCTAATGTCTGTATATTAATATCAGGAAAAAGAATGATTGCAGGGCAAAATGCCAACGATACTACATTACCAGAAATAATTTCCTTACACATTGATAAAATATTCAATTCACCAGGAAGATATAGCAATTGTAAATTTCTTTGTAACTATTTACAAAGCTTCAAAATTGACGTAGTTATAAGGGGCCATTAACAAATTTTCCATATCAACAAGCAGATAAAACCCCAGAAGAATACAGAGCATTTGAGCCACATTAAAATACAGGACTTAATTGAAGTATATACTACACTGAACTCAACTGTAAAATGTACCTTTTTTCAAGTGCTCATGGAACATTTACCAAAAATGACAATATGTTGGTCCATAAAGCAAATCTCAATAGATTTCAAAGAACTGAAATCATACGAAGCTTGTTCTCTAATGAGAATGGAATCAAACTGGAAATGGCAAGGGCACTGATCTCTCAAATCAGAAACTGGCCCAAGGGCTGGCACCAATTACTGGAGGCCTCCTGCTGTGCCAGGTACTAACCCTTTAGTTGCTTGATGGTAATCAGTAGGTCCTGGGAAAGGTACTGAGGTGGCCAGGGCAACTCGCTAAGTGGTGGAGAAACTAAGAAAGCCTGGAGCAGTGCCTATTTACCAAATGGTCTAGAAATATTTAAAATATTCATATGTCCATACAATTGTGCCTCTATGGAATATCAGCCCTGTTTAGTAGGCCAATTATAACATTGAATGCTTACATTCAAAAAGAAGAAAGTCTGAAAATTAATGAGCTGAACATCCAACTCCAAAAGTTAAAAAAAGAACAACAGAATAAATCCAAACAAGTGAAAGAAATAGAATAATGATAAGAAAACTAGTTAAATAGAGACCAAAGACATAACAGAAAGAATCAAAAAACCAAAAGTTGATTATTTTAAAAAACTTATAAAAGTGACAAACTTCTGGCAAGATTGATCAAGAGAAAAAAAGAGAAGGTACAAATAAACAATGTTAGAACAAAAGAGAGGATATAACTGCAAAGGCAACAGAGACTTAAAAAATCTGATGAGAACTTTATGTAAATAAATTTAACAAGTGATGTGAAAGAGAAAAATTCCTAGGAAATCATAACTTAACAAAACTGACAAGTAGAAATAGCAAACTGGATTACATAACTATTTGAAAGGCTATATCAGTTAAAATTTTTCTTACAAAGAAGACACCAGGCCCAGATGGTTTTACCTGGATGTTGTGCCAAATATTTAAAGAACAGATAGTTCCTCGTACAACTGCTGTCAGAAAATACAATGAAAGGAAATAGTTCCCACTTCATTTTATGACACTAAAATCAAACTGGGAAACATGAGAATGGAAAAATTACAGACCAATATCATTTATGAACAAAATGTCAAACTGTTAAAATATTAATGAACTAAATCCAGCAGTTTTTATTTATCCTAGGACTGCATGATTAGTTCAACACACAAAAAAACTCTAATGTAATTCACATTAACAGACTAAAATAGAAAATCAACATGTTATCTCAGTGGATACAGAAAACACTTTTAATAAAATTCAACATCTAGTCATCTTAAAAAAATTCCTATTGGAAGCTAAGAATAAACTGGAACTTCCTTAACCTGTTAAATGGCATCTACAAAAAACTACAGCAAACTTACTTAATGGTGAAACTTTAAAAGCATTCCTTTTAAAATTAGGATCAACCTAAAAATGTACAATATTAACATTTTTATTCAACATTGTACTGAAAATGGGTGTGTGTGTATTGGAGGTAGGAGGTCCTAGCAGCGCAGTAATATAAGAAAGAGAGATAAAAATTATAAGGATTGGAGGGGAAAAACCAAAACTGTCATTTACATACAAATTATCAAAATTAATAGGAAAGTTTATCAGGTTTGCTAGTTACAGATGCAGTATACAAAAACACACAATTATGTTTGTATACATTAACAATAAACTGCTACCAAATGTAATTTTCTAAAAAGGTATTGTTTACAATAGCAATAAAAATAAGCAAAAAAAATTCTAACAATGATGTGAAAACCGTTTTAAATCATAAAACTGCACTCGAATAATATGAAAAAAGTCTAAATAGATGGAGAGACACACCACATTTACAGACGACTCAACATCACAAAGATGTTAACTCTCCTTAAATTGATCTACAGATTGAATGTAATTCCAACCAAAATCTCAAAAGTTTTGTTTTGTGTGTGTGTGTGTGTGTGTGTGTGTGTAACTTGAAAAGCTGATTCCAAAATTTATGGGGACAAAAATTTTCATTGCAGTATTGTTCATAACCATAAACTAGAAGCTACCTAAATGCTCATCAAGAGTAAAATGGATAAACAAACCGTGGGATATTCACAAAACACAATTTCACACAGCAAGGAGAATAAATAAGCTACAACTGCACGCAACAGTAATATACATGGCGTACAAAGCATAACGTTGAACAAGAAAAACAAGTCACAGATAAATATATACAGCTGTTCAAGCACTTTTCACATGTTAATGCATTTACAATGTCATTAAGTGATCGTGTGCCTCCCCTCCCCCACTGACCCCTTTAGGGGCAGGCAGGTCTAGAGAGGATGCTCCAAGCAAAAGGTAATTCAGATCTTTCTGGGGTAAATAGCCTGGCCTCACCAGCAAGGGAGGTGAAGCAGACATTGTCCAGGGCAGGACTTGGCAACCACTATTTAAGTTTATTACATCTGTGGTCTGACATAATTCAGTTAATCACTAATGAGTGACTGTCTTGTACACACAGAGCCCCATGCTTGGCTATGGTGAGTGGTAGCGTGGAAGTAGCACAGAGTGACCATTTACTGAGTATCTGCTATGTGCCTGGCTCCAGGCTTAATGCTGGGGATATGATGGGCAAAAAGACTACACATCTTTTGTTAAAATAATAATAATAACCAACATTTATTGAGTGCTTACTATGAGCTGGACACTCTTTTAAGCATTTTATATGCTTCAGTTCTCTAATCTTCACAATAATACTCTTATTGACTTCATTTTACACATGAGGAAATGGAAGCACAGAGAGGTTAAGAGACTTGTCCAAGGTCATCACAGCAGGAGGTGGCAGAGCTGGGACTCAAACCTAGGCAGTCTGGATCCAGAACCTCTGAATCACTGAATCACTCTCACAACACAGAGAGGTAGGTATTAATCCTATTTTGCAGCTGAGGAAAGAGAGGCTCAGAACTAAAGTGAGCACAAATTTATCTTGTACTCTCTATGTGACAGAGACTATATTGGGTAATTTATGTATATTATTTCTCCAACCTGAAAGACAGAGTTCCCAGGAATATTAGGGTCCTAACTCTGGAGAACCCAAGTATGCAGAGAGTGGCTTGCTTGCTTGCCAGCCAAACCCAACAGCCCCTTGAAAAGGACCAAGAGTGGCTAGATGGGTGGGGGTGGTGTGTAATTCCCAGTCTCATCCAGATTCCCTAGATCTCCAGATGAGTGCATGAAACTGCTGGTGGAGGGAGGAGGAAGAAGAACAGGAGGCTAGGTTTTTTTCCCCTCTTCCTCTTCTTCCTCCATCCATACCCTACATCCTACATCTTCCTGGCTCCTCTAAGCAACTATCTCTCCCCCCACTAGCCTTGAGCCTGGACCTCCTCTAGCATTAGCATGGTGGAAGCTTGGTCAGTTGGTCCTCTGGGTTCCACAGACCACAGCTGTCTTATCTTTGCCCACCTTATGGCTCCTCAGGCCATAATCCTTGGGGAGGAAGCACCTTGGTCCAAAACCGTCCCCTGTTATCTATGGGAAAAGGTATACTCCAGTTTTTTAAAAAAATATTTACAGGTTTTGTTTGCTTCTCCTCTGCTCCTACTCTTTCTTAAATTTTCAAAGTGAACATTACACCAGCAGGCTGTCCCTGAGAGACTGAGTGTCTTCTCTCTCAAATCCCCAGAGCAGAAATAGTGTCCACGTGTGCCAAGAAGGCAATGCAGGAGACAGGACACCGAGCCTTTCCCAACCCAGTCAAGTATAAACTTATTAGAAGAGGCTTGAGACAGGGGAGGAGCAAAAGTGACCAATGACATGGTACTGTTGTGTACGCAGCACCTGTCCCCTGAGAAACCATGCCAGGAACCATCACCTTATTTCACCCACGCACTATCAGACAGGACCAATTTCCAGAAGCTTCACTAAATGAAACATTCTAGGCTAGCAATGAACAGTTCCAAACTGGAAACAGCAAATTTTAAACAAGATGCATTCCAAATAAGCTCTGGATAAGAAAGAAAAAGTTCCTAGTCAAAAATTCCTCTGATTAAGATGGAGTTTACCTAATCCTCATTTTTTTCTCTGTCTTCATCTCTCTCTCTCTGTCTTTCTCATTCTTTCCCTACCTTTTCTGACATTAGCCTTTTATCCTTCAGCTATTTCATCCAGCTGCTTGTCTAGTCCAACTTTCAGGGTGGAGTGGCAGTGGATAGGGGGCATGTCCTTTGCTCTTCTTCTATACCCACTCTACTGCCACTTTGAAGCCCATGAAAGAAAACCCCACTTACAGCCCCTCCTCCGTTGCAGCCCGCTGCTTCCGCTGCTGTGTGGAATCCAGATCTTCTGCAACCTGGTTTGGGTGAGCTCTCCCATCTCTTGAGACATCTTAGATGTCGCAGCTAATGACACCACTGTCCACAAGGTACCGGGCCTCACTTCCTGTCTTACTAGCTGTCTCTTCTGTTGCTGTGGCCACAGCAGCAGGTGGACAGAGTTGGGACAGGGAGGTGCGCTGGGCTTCTGAGCCCTCTGGCAGCCCGTCTCCAGCCCCCTCTCCTCTTTCCTAGTCTTTGCCTGCCTTGTCTGCCTCTGCTCCTGTGTGTACCAGTGGGGGCATGGGTGCAGAGAGGGAGAGGTTGGGCAGAGGTCAGGAGAGGCCTCTGAACTCCAAGGGCTGTGTACATAGGAGATAAGCTGAAGCCCAGCAAGGAAGGCAGCCAGCAAGACAGCCCAGGTCTGGCCAGTCACTTCCCTCCAATGAAGACAGGACTAGTACGAGTATGCAAATAAAAGACTAAAGATCATGTGCTTACATCCTGTGTGTGTGGGGGAGGCAAACGTGATGGGGGCAGGTCTTAGCAGCTTTTGCTGCTTTGAAATAATAAACGAGCCCAAGTAGAACGTCAAGTTCCAACCCAGAAACAGAGCTACACATCAGAAATGCAAGGTTCCCAAGTACAAACACATAAACACAGAGTCCCTACTGAAAACTGCAATGTTTTGAGCAAGCAATCAAAGGCCCCGACTGGAAGTAGAAGATTCACTGCCTCACTGCCTAACCCTTCCCCACAAGATGGCATTGCAACTCTTGTCTTCCCCTGAATTCTGCTGCCTTTCCTACCGAAAGGCCTCTCCATCCTAAAATGTGCTGCTCGGGCCACTCTTGGAGAGACGGGCACTATCCAATCATCTTTATGATCTCTCTAGCCAAGGCTAAACAAATCAGAGTAAACCTGACACCTCAGGTAAAGGAGTAAATATAGCCATTGCTGGGGGAAGAGACAGTAAGCACTGCCCACATGGCTGCCATCTGTCATCAGGTGCCCTAGAGAGAAAGGCATCGTGATCTGATCCAGAACCAGGCTAAAGTTCCTCATGCCAAGCCATGGGGATCTAGGCTTAGGGTAGAGGCTGCAGCAGGTGGAGTGTGGGGAGAAGGGAGCAATGGCCTCAATGCAGGACAAGTCCATAAGCCAGAGCCATCCCACCTAGATGTCTCTGCTTTACCCTCTCCCCTGCCCTGGTTGTTTTGAGGCTTTTGTTTGTGGAACTCATCTAACGGCACAGCTTACCTGGACGATGTCCAAGTGTGTTCTTATTTCATTCTTTTGCAACCTTCCCACCCCCTGATGAACCTCCAGTCATTGGCTACAAGGAAATTCAACCTTCTGCCACTGAGCTGGGCTACACAGGGGCAATCTCTAGGGGACAGAAATCTCCAATCCCCTCCCTCCAATGCTCTCAGGTCCACTTTGCCTTTTAAGAAGTTCCCTAAAATACATTCTCAGCGTCCTAGTCTACACAAGGGTTAGATTCCCTCCAGCTGTTGTGTATAAATCATACCAAACTTTCAATACATTTCAGAGCCTGCCCATCTAAATGAATCTATTGAGGCAGTGGATCACAGTGGTTAAGAACAATGGGCTCTGGAGCCATACTACCTGAGTGGAATCCCACCTCTGCTCCTTGCTGTGAGACCCTGGAGAGAAGACTTTTCAGTGCCTCAGTTTTTTCATCTGATCAGAGTACCTACCCCCTTAGAGTTGTTGAAGATTCAACGTGTTAATACATGTAAATCAACCTGGGGAAAAGCTCAAAATATATTACCTAACACTGTGATTCCCTTTGTGAAGTAAATGATCAATCACCTCTTTGGCTAATCTGCAACTTCTAATGTAATGCTGAGCATTCAGGAAACACTCAATAAAGGAAATTTACAATACTATGACAAAGAGTTAACCTTTATAATAAATAAAGAGTTCCTGCCAATCAATTAGAAAGATGAATTCACTTTTACTTTTTCGCTTTGGTGATACAGAAATGCCCTAGAAATTGTTTCATCCAACTCTCTCAGCTAAGAAAATGGAGGCCTAGAGAGGGGAAGTATTTTCCTAAGGTCCTGTAGCAAATAAGTCACCAAGTCAGAAGTAGGACACTAGGGACCTGATTTCTCCCAGTCCAGGGCTTTCCTTTGGTTAATTGATCAATTAAGCTTGATTTAAGAATGTGGTCTTCCAGATTAGCTCAGAAATTTTAGAGTCTCGGGACTAGACTTTGGAAGAGATACAACTCTCTTAATCCTAATAAGTCTCCTAAATGGTTTCACTCTGCTAATGCAAATAATCTTAATACTAACACTTTACATGTATGTTTTCCAGGGCCCACAAAGCAACAATATTTTCCTTATCCTAGTTGCTCCTTACAAACATTCTCATTAGCCTCATAGGGAAACTGAGGTCTAGGGAGGGAAAGTGCCTTGTCCAAGGTAATTGAGCCAGTCACATGAAGCTCTCTTCTATGTTTACAATTTTGTCCTCATGACCCTACCAAGAGGCAAAAAGATAATTTTAGCAGCAGGAAATCTGAGATTGGAGGCTAGTGGGCCTTTGGCAAGGTCTGAAAGCGTAAACCTGGGGTCCGGGCTTAAAAACCCAACTTAAAACTGCCTGGAACGAATTTTTGTTTTTTGCTGTTTTTTTTTTTTTTTTTTTAACCACTGTTATCAACTGTGATCCCAGAAACAGGAGAACTAAACAAGGTTTATGGAAAGACCTCAGCCTGGCTCACTGCGCCTCAAAACATGCCATGCACTTTTTTGCCTCTGGCCTTTGCTCAGCCTGGAATGCCTTCTCTTCCCTTCCATTCTCAACGAAATCTGATTCACTCTTCAAGGCCTGGTTCAATGTTCGCCTCCTCTGGGAAGCCTTCCCTGTATCCTCAGGACAGGCTTTGTCTTTGGTTCTCATATTGCCTATATGCTTCCATCTATCTGAGCAAGTATACACCAGTGTTTTACCAGTCCACTTCCCTCCTAGACTGTGAGCTCCTTGAGGATGGGGGCTGGATCTCCCTTATCTGTGATCTATGTTCCCAGTGTCCAGCTCAGGCCCTGACACAGAGGAGACACTTGCTCAATGAGTGTTTGTACAATCTACATCTCTCTGCCCTAGATGATGGACATGTGCACAAATAATCCCCATTCAACAAGGTAAATGTCATAACAGAGAGCTCTGCAGAGAAATGGGTAGGGGAACTAACTTGGTCTGAAGGTAGAATGTGGCATCTAGAAAGTTTCTCAACCTTGAATGGGGCAGAACAGAATAGAAGAAAGAATAAAGTCCCCTCTGAAAATGTCCAATTAACTAGTTGCAGAAAAAGGGTTCACTCAGTATCAGAGACTCATTCAAGGCCAAGAGCTGAGCTGCAAATTCTAAAATGGGGTTAACTTTAGGGAGGAAAAGCATACAGTGTGACTTCCTGAGGCCTACAGATCCTGAGCATCCTCTCAAAGTACAGGGTGTTTGGGAGAATCCCATTAAAAGCAGTATCAAGACAGGACTGATGGGTAACAGAATCACAGATGTGGTCTCCCTATTGGTAATTCTTGGAGTGTGTGGGTGTGAATGCATCTGTGGGGGGTTAGGGTGTGGAGGGGAGACTGGCCACATACTTCCAGGTCAGGTGCCTATATGTGAGTATCAGGCCTTCTGTGGTAGCAGCCTAGGATCTACTTCCTTCTTAGCCACTGCCCTGGCCTACCATTCCCCCACTATTTTCAGCCTCATGCAGGCTCACTGCACCCTGGTCCTAGAAGTGGCTCTCCACAGACCATAGTCACTTAGGGAAAAGAGCAGCTGGAAGGTTGTGAGTGGTATTGCCTATAGAGGCTACAGAAAAAGCAGGATCACTAATCTCAGACAGAGCATAGAAGTCCTGAAATATTTCCAAAGAGCTTTGGTTCCTGTCCTCCCACTCCTCTTCACCTTGAGATAGCCCTCTGAGGGAAGTAGGCTAGGGACTTCAATTTCCATTTTAGTGAGGAGGCTATTGAAGCCCACAGAAGCTAAAAAGTTTGTTCAAAGTGACACAGCAAACCAGCCCAACCTGACTCATCCAGTTCATGCAAAACTGGATAGACCACGTTAGAGAGACTTCTAAAGGTGCTAGGGAGCTGCCCTTTGGGCCAGTGTCCCACAAAGACAGGTCAGAATAGATGATAGATAAATAGATAATTAGATATAGATTTCATCTTTTTCCCAATTCTCCCATACCCTTTAATGCACACTTTAATTGACCACCTATGCAAAGAAAACGTTACAAAGAGCCTGAAGAATGGATTTGGATTTGTGTAACTCCTATCTATTTTTCCTTCTGTCTCACCTACCTGTTCTCCTAGAGGTTTTTTCTTCCATCGCTAATTATCCGACACACAGCTCTCTTGCATTTAGACCCCCAAAGCAGGTCCAGTGGGTGGCGTCAAAGAGGGAGCCTGGAGATTTTCGTTGGTTCCCTGGGAAGGCTTCGGAAGTACCCTTGGTAAGAGGGGTGTGTGTGTGCTCTGTTGAAATATCAGCTGTTGTAGTTGCCAAAGAAGTTCCTGAGCCACCCGGAGCCTTTTCCCTTCAGGCCAACCATGTGTTCACCTTGCCCCAAAGGTCAGAACTAATATTAACAAGCCACTGCAGAATGGGGGAATTAAAACCAGCAATGGAGACAGTCAAGATCTGGATTTCCTTGGGACTGAGTTTCAGATTGGTCTTCAGTGTAAATGGGCACAATCCCTTACTGAAAAGCGATCTGGCAATATGAAGCAAGAGCAATAAAAATGTTCATTTCCTTTGTCCTAGTTATACCACTCTTGGGATTCAATCCTGAGCCAATAACCACCAAAGCATGAAAAAGCTCAAAGCACTAAAATTTTTATTTTAATTGAAGAGCTATTTTATGATGGCAACAACTTGAAGATAACCTTTAAGTCCTCCAGGAGGAAAAGCAGCTCATTGGATCTTTTCTGCAGACACTGAGAATGGCTCTAAGGCTATGGAATTCTGGGGAAAAATAACTATGCTGCAATTGTGGATGAGGAACCTAACGATGCAGAGTTATTCTCTTCCCTGGACATTGGCCCTGTCTATTTTTTCTATTTTTGTGTTCTCAAAAACAAGTCACTAACCTGTTGATGCTACTGCCCTTTGTTCATTCATTCAACAAATACTTATTGACTCTTAATACATGCTGTGCCCTATATTAGGGAATTGGGCTAACAAGATGAATCAGACATGGTCATTGCTCTCAAGTTGCTGGCAGTCTAGTGACAGAAATAGAAATCAATGGTAGGTGTGCATTGTGATAAGTGCTGTCACAGAATGGACCATAGAGTGCTGGGCAGGCCCAGAGGAAAAGATCTAACTGGGGAGGTGCGTGGTTAGGAAAAACTTAGGAAAGAATTCCTTGAGCTGATTAGGATAAGGTTTGAATCCTAGCTCTATCACTTCTATGAGACTGGGGTGAATTCACTCAACTTCTTACTTAGCCTTAATGCCCCTACAGGGTTGTTCTGAGAATGAAATGAGATAATGCATATGGAAGAGCCATGAACTACACTGGGAGACAGCGCTGCTCTGGAGCTTGGGTAGCCCACTTAAATTTTCTGGGCCTCGATTTTACTCATCTGAGAAATGGAGCCAAGAGAAAGCATGTGTCAGGCCAGGTCCTTAAGGATGTCATAAGGCCCAAGACAAACAATGGCTACAGGGCGGGCCTAAGACAGCCTCCTACCCGCCTCTCCCTCTAAAGCCAGAGGCCCTCGCCTAAGTCTTATTCCACTACAGTGGTTCTTACTGCTCCCTTCTCCGCCCGCAAAGTTCCCTTCGGGCGTCACCCCCTCCCGTGCAAGCACAGTTACATCAGCTACTCTCAGGGCGCGGGCGCCACAGCCATCTGCGCACTCGGAGGGCGGTCTGTCGCACTGGGGGCGGGGCTTCGGGCTCGGCGCGGTTCCACTGCTGAAAAAGTGGCGAAATCCCGTTTGTAAATAATCGGAACCACCAAGGTGACTTTTGAGCAGAGCAGAAACGCAGTCAGACTCAGATACTTGGGCCAGTGTGCAGCGGAAGGAGCAGGAGCCCAACCGAAGGCCTGCCTTTCGCCATTCATTCCCCCTAGGCGACCGCGCCACCCCGTTCACCGTCTCCTCTTCCCACCAATGAGAACTGAGGGGCTTGAAGCCCCGCCCCACGTGCGTCCGACCCTTTCGTGGCACGCACGAGAACGCCTGCGCAAATGCGCGCGGAGGGCTGGGCCTGGCCTACTTCGGGACGTCCAGCAGTTCGCTTGCGCCTAGCTTTGGCGCGGGCTGGGAGGCGTTGAGATTCGCTGTCAAGATGTTGCGCGTGGTAAGCTGGAACATCAATGGGATCCGGAGACCCCTGCAAGGGGTATACGAAGAGCCCAGCAACTGTACTGCCATGGCCGTGGGGCGCGTTTTGGACAAGCTGGATGCCGACATTGTCTGTCTCCAGGAGACCAAAGTGACCAGTGAGCGCTCAAGAATCCAGGACCGCCTACTATACTTTCTCTTTTCTGCTAACTTTTTCCCCTTGCCGCATCTCATTTCACTTGCTCATTTCTCTATCTTTAGAGTCCTCCCCTTAGATCCAGTTCAGAATCCTGATCCCCTCCCCCTTAAACCCCTATTTCTCACTGCACCTAGATCTCCTAATTCCCACTTCATCTCCTGTCCTCAGCAGAACCTTAATTCCCTCCCCCTGGCAACCTCTATCCTCGTTCAGAGCCTCTAATTCTCACTTCTGCTGCTGCTGCAGCTCAGTCGCCCTAATTTCCTGTCCCCTCCCCGCATTGCCCATCTCCCACTCCCAAGTCAGGGCCCTTAATTCCCCCTTCCTGCCCCCAGCTCAGATCCTTTAATTGCCACCCATCTTTGCCCCCAGCTCAGACTTCCTAATTTCCTCATTTTACACCTCCATCTCAGATCCCCAGTTTCCCTATCCCTACCCTCATCTCTCCCCCCTAGCTCAGAGCCTCTCATCATTCCTACCTCATGTCCCAGCCCAAGCTTAGACCCACTAATTCCCTCTCCCACCCCCAGCTCAATCCCCTGATTCCTTCCCTCTCCCACCCACTCCCCTCTGAGACTACCTAACTACTTTTCCCTCCATCCCTAGTTCAGATCCTCTAATTCCCTCTCTGTCCTACCTGCTACCCCCAGCTCAGATTCCCAGTTCCCTCTCGTTTCTTCCCATTTTCCACCCTCAGCTCCCTCCAGTCACCTAGTCACCAAGCCTCCTCCCTCCTAATTCTTCACCTCCCATTCCATGGTCTCCCCCCTCCTTCTAATTCTGATATTAATTCTGTCTCTAGTCCCCACCCTTCTAGCTCCCCCTCTAATCATAGATACTTCATTTTCTCTCCCAACTTTGGCTCTGATGTGTGCAAGGAGTTAGCCGATAACTGTAATTCCAGGCCTTTGTGTGTCCTGGGTCTTAGTTTTATCTCTGACATAATCTTACATCTTTTTTCCAGGAGATGTACTGACAGAGCCCCTGGCTATCATTGAGGGCTATAACTCCTATTTCAGCTTCAGCCGGAACCGTAGTGGCTATTCGGGTAAATGGGGCTTTCTGGGGACCTTAAATTAGTGATGGAGGCAGGAGGGGGAAAGGGTTTCCAATATTTGATGAGAAGGTAATAAGAAACTTAGGCTTTTAGTTCATAGAGCTAAAGCCACATAAAACTATGTGAAGGATAGGGGCCAGCCCCGTGGCATAGCGGTTAGGTGTGCGCCTCCACTGCTGGTGGCCCGGATTCGGATCCCGGATGTGCACCGAGGCACCACTTGTCAGGCCATGCTGTGGCGACATCCCATATAAAGTGGGGGAAGATAGGCACAGAGGAGGATTGGCATGGATGTTAGCTCAGGGCTGATCTTCCTCACAAAAAAAAAAACAAAAACAAAACTATGTGAAGGATAGTTTCTGTGTTTAAAATTATCCTATTGGACCTCAGAAGCACAATAGTATGGTGCTTAATTGTGTGAGCTCTGGAGCCAGACTGCCTGGGTTTTAATCCTAGCTTACTTCCTAGCTCTGTACCCTCTGGCAAGTTACTTACCCTTATGCCTCAGGGTCCTCAGCTGGAAAATGGGTATAATATCTACCTCCTAGGGCTATTACAAGGATTAAGTGAATTAGCCCATCTGATAATAATAATAGCTAACACTTTTTGAGCACTTACTGTGTATCCATGTAAAACACTTAGAATATTAGCTGTTATTAGTCTGTGGATTTTTATTTTTATTGTTATTATTATTTTATGTATGTATTTTTTTTTATTGAGGTCACATTGGTTTATAACTTCTGTGGCTTTTTTAGAAGAAGGAACTGAGACTCCAGGGTTTGAGTAGACTTGGCCCAGGCTCTAGGGAGCCATTCATGGCCCTTGAGTTGGGAGAGTCCTCAATAGAGCCACACTTGATGAAAATGACTCAGGTGACCTGTGTGGAGGCAACAGGTTGTGCAACAGGTTATTGGCTGCCAGGCCTACTGAGAATACCCTGTCTGTCTCTAGGTGTAGCCACCTTCTGTAAGGACAACGCTACCCCAGTGGCTGCTGAAGAAGGCCTGAGTGGCCTACTTGCCACTCAGAATGGGGACGTGGGCTGCTATGGAAACATGGATGAGTTTACCCAAGAAGAGCTTCGGACTCTGGATAGTGAGGGCCGGGCCCTCCTCACACAGCACAAGATCCGGTAATAGCCCTCAAACCCCTGTCACTGAGCACTGCTGGTTCTACTCTGTGAATGTGGTGATTCTGAGGCTCACCTTATAAACATGCATTCACCATGGGAAACTTCCCAAACTTGCCTTTCCTGTGCTCTAGTCCTCTCTGGGCTACTTACTGTGTGACCCTGGGCAAATCATGTTCCCTTCTGAGCCTTGAGTTTCCCATCTCTACAGTGGGGGTTGGCTGGGAGGTCCAGCTCTCTTATTACCACAGGTACCTCAAAAGCAACTTAGCCAATGCTGAACTCGTTGCCCCAAGTTGCTCCTTTTCTGGGTGTCCTATCTTTGTGAATGGCAGCACCATCACCTGGTACCTGAGTGTCATTAGATGCCCCTCTTTCTGCCTCATCTGTAGTCAGTCCCCAGGTCCTGTGCATGCCAGCTCATTCATGTCTCTCTATGCACTTCCTTCACGTCCATCCTGCAGACGGTCGTTAAGTGGAGGCCACATGATGTGGGGGGGGGGGAGGATTGAAAATGACCCCCGTTTTTGAGGGAGTTCTCTTCTCCCCAGCACGTGGGAAGGGAAGGAGAAGACCTTGACCCTAATCAACGTGTACTGCCCCCACGCGGACCCTGGGAAGCCTGAGCGGCTGGCCTTTAAGATGCGCTTCTATCGCTTGCTGCAGATCCGAGCAGAAGCCCTCCTGGCAGCTGGCAGGTACTGCAAGCCTGGGCTGCAAGGCTTCCTTGAGTTTGTCCTGGGTGTCCAGCCCTGTGTCAAGCTCCTTTGGAAGGGATATGGGATCTTTGTCTTTTGAGTTCCTTCACAGCCTAGTTGCAGACACCAGTATGCTTATCTGAATAGGCCCTGTTCTCTAAGAGCTGTGAGGACCAGGTAAAGTGACACAAATATGGGTTTTGTACTCAGATACCTCTGAGCATCTATCCTGGTTCCTCCTTTTACTCACTGTGAGCCCCAAGGCTAGCCCTACCTCTGTTTTCTCTTTTGTCAGATGAGTATATGAATCCCTACCTCACAGAATAGTTTTAAGGATGAAATGAGATGAAGAAGGTACAGTGCCTGGGAGCAAATGAAAAAAGTGTTGTCCCAGGGAGGGACAAGAAAGGGTGGGTTAGAGTAATCAAAGGATGCTTCCTAGAGGAAATGGTACCTGAGCTCAACTTTGAAGGACCAGAAAGATGCCATTAAGTAGAGATCAGTGAGATAATCATATCTAACGGAATGATGTCACCTTTGGAGATAGAATTGGATTGGTCAGGCATAAAAGGCAGCAAGGTTATGGTAATATTAGAAAGATAGGCTTCCATGAGTTGCTGTTGGCTCCCATCTTGGCCTCAGTGTAGGAGGTGGCCTATCTGAGCTCTTGGGCCACCAGAAAGTAGATGGGCCAAGACTACTTCTTCCCTTTCTTTAATGTCTAGTTGACAATCCTACATTGTGTTTTTCAGCCATGTGATCATTCTGGGTGACCTGAATACAGCCCACCGCCCCATTGACCACTGGGATGCAGTCAACCTGGTAAGGCTCTCTCTATGTCCCTAGCCTCATGCCTGATTGTAGTTCTAGTCAGCTAGGGAACCCATGCTGTTTTTTGGCCCAGGTGCAGCTTCCTTCATGGAAAAGCAAAGCTTAGTTTGTAATACTATTCTCAAAACACTGAGGATTGTTCATTCATTCAATAGACGTTACTGACCCTGCCCCTGGCCTGGCACTGAGCCATGTGCTAGGGACTCAGTTACTAGTGAGTTCTGGCTCTTGGCCCCTCGGAGCTCTCAGCATGGTGAGGGACTATGGACACATGATCAGCTAATTATAGAATGGTATCTTCAGGGATAAAGCAGAGATGGCAGCCCAGGAGGCTAGGGGAGCCCAGAAATGGGATTCCTGGGCCAGACTGGATATCAGGGGAGGCATCTGAAAATGGCTGAATCTTAAAAGATGAATAGAACAGAGCTTTGGAGTGGGAGGAGCAAAGCATTCTAGCCTGAACAAAGGCTGCAAGGTTAGAATTTGCCTGGTGAGCATGAAGAACTGCAAGTCCCATTCTTGTTAGGAGGGGACATGGGAAGGGAGATGAGTGGCAGGAGATGGGGCCGGAGAGCCCTTTGGGGGCCAGATTTCGAGGGCCTTGAACTCTACATTGCCTTGACCATTTCCCTAATTCACAATTTCCTGCTCATGAACCTTGAATACTTCCCTGTTACCTCTGTGATGCAGAGAAAACATTTAGGCCTGGCATTCAAGGCTTTTTGTGGTCTGTGCCCAGTCTCCATTTCCATCCTCAGTACCCCTACACACTGTGTCCACTCCAGCCAAGTCATCTCCTCTGCCCATTGCAAAAGTTATTCTCATTTTGGCTTTTCTCACTGTATCCTGAATTGGTGGGCATTCCCTCCCTTCTGTCTTTTTTTCTTGTATGAACCTCTCATCTCTGAGTCCCTCTAGGCCAATGGTTCTCAACGCCTGACAGCATATTAGAACAAGGAGCTTTTACAAAAATGTCAATACTTTGGTGCCATCCCAGTCCATTTAAATCAGAATGTATTGGGTGTGGGGCCAGGGTAGCAGTATATTTTAAAAGCTCCCAGGCTGATTTTATTGTACAGTCATGCTTGAGAACCACTGCCCTAGAATCTCCAGGCCAGTTCTCATCTTGGCTTGCTTCATGAAGGGAGAGATCAGTAACTTATGCTGGAACAATCCAACTCAGCACTGGGCTTGACTCAAAGAAGGGGCTGTAGGAAGATTCCTTGATTAGTTTGCAGAAGAGCCACATAGGGCCGGCTCTGTGGCTTAGCGGTTAAGTGCGCGCGCTCTGATGCTGGCGGCCTGGGTTCGGATCCCGGGCGCGCCCCAAGGCACCACTTCTCTGTCCAGCGCGAGGCCGAGTCCCACGTACAGCAACTAGAAGGATGTGAACCTATGACATACAACTATCTGCTGGGGCTTTGGGGGGAAAAAAATGAATAAATAAAATCTTAAAAAAAAAAAAAAAAAAAAGAAGAGCCACATAAACATAGATGTGGCTGCCAGCTAGGAAAATGAGCAGAAGTGAGATAATGAGAGAATGGTGGTGGTAGTGTGGTGGGGAAGGGAGTATACACTACAAAGTCTGAGCCTTCAGTCCCTCCCTACCATATTCCTCATCAGGCATTTGCTCAGTCTCTTCTTTCTGCTTCCTGTGATAGTGTCATATACCTTTATGCCTTCTCTCTTTAGTTCAGAACTATCCTCGATCTCTCAAGTGCACCTCTTACATTCTTCCTTCCAGGAATAGAGAATTAATAGTACCAGGTCACATGACACACACAGTCTTTCCAAAATAGCAGAGTATGTCCACTTCCTAAAAGACCAGCTCATCTAGTCTTCTCATCTCCCTAAATGGCACCATCATCCTCTTGGTTGCTCCAACCAGAAGCCTGGGAATCGTGTTAGTGTTGTCCTTCTTCTCAGTGCCCCCCCTTCCCACATTCAATTAGTCAGTGAGTACTGTTGGTTCTAGCTCCAAGTCATCTCATAATTTCATTTTTGTCTGTCTTCTCTGGCACCACCCTAGTCTAAGTGACCATCATCTCTTGCTTGCATGGACTATGATAGTCATCTCCTGCTGGTATTCTGGCCCCTGGTCTGGTCTCTCCTCAAGTCTTTTGGGTATACTGCCCCTTCCCTCCACAGGTGCTTTACAGAGGCTGTTCTCTCGGTTTGTAACACCCTCTGCTGGGGTTAACTCCTGCTCAGCCTTCACTTCTCAGCTCCAGATCTCTTCCTGATAGGAAGCCTTGTTAGTCTCCAGGATGAGATCAGGTTCCCAGTTTGTCTCTAGCATCATGCCTGGCATATAATCAGTGTTCTTTGAACATGGTTGCATTGAATGAGTGGGTAGGTGGATTGAATGGATGAATGAATTGGGGATCACAGCCAAAGGAAGTATTCAGACATAGATCCCTGGAGCCCCTCAGCTTAGGAGGGAGGGATGGCCAGTGAGGGCTTTGACATACACAAGACAAGCCAAATAGTGCCAGAGGGTTTAAATGAAAAGGCAACAGTCTTCTTAACTCCTAATCCCAGCCCTACTTCCTAGAGATAACCACTTTTAACTTCCTATTTTCCGTTTTTTAGGTGAGCAATTCTGAGAATTGCTTTGATTAAGCAAACAACAAACTTTCAGATTTGGCATTTTTGGACTAGTACAATGCAGATGTAGCTTGATGCAGAGGGAAAAACAAGCATGGGCTTTTAAATCAGTAAGGATGGAAATTGAATCCCAGCTCTGACAGTTCTGGACTGTGTGACCTTGAGCAGTAGTCTTCTTTGGAACAACCACATTTTCTTGTCTGTAAAATGAAGCAATTAGTCTAAGTCCCTTTCAGTTCTAGACATATAGTTCTGCCTCTCTCTTCATCTCCCTTCTCCTTCCCCAGGAATGCTTTGAAGAGGACCCAGGGCGCAAATGGATGGATGGCTTGCTCAGTAACCTGGGGTGCCAGGCTGAGTCCCATGTAGGGCCCTTCATTGATAGCTTTCGGTGCTTCCAGCCAAAGCAGGAGGGTGCCTTCACCTGCTGGTCGGTAGTCACTGGCGCCCGCCATCTGAACTATGGCTCCCGGCTTGACTATGTGCTGGGGGACAGGACCCTGGTCATAGACACCTTCCAGGCCTCCTTCCTGCTACCTGAGGTGATGGGCTCTGACCACTGCCCTGTGGGTGCAGTCTTGAGTGTGTCCTCTGTGCCCGCAAAACAGTGCCCGGCTCTATGCACCCGCTTCCTCCCTGAGTTTGCAGGCACCCAGCTCAAGATTCTTCGCTTCCTAGTTCGTCTCAAACAAGATTCTGTGTTCAGGCAGTCAGCGCTGCAGCTCAGCAATCAAACCCAGGTGCAGATGCGCCAAAACAAAGCCTGTGTGCGCTCAACCAGGCCTCGGCCAAGTCAGGCTGGCTCCAGCAGAGGCCAAAAAAACCTGACAAGCTACTTCCGGCCATCGTCCAGCCATCCCCAAGCTTCTCCCGACTTGGAGCTTCCTAGCCTGGGCACCCTCCTGACCACAAAGACCCAAGAAGGGGAGGTGATGGCCAAAGTGGCGGAGGAGCAGGCCAAGGCTTCAGAGGCCAAGGATGATAAGGAGGTACGGACCTCGTTCTGGAAGTCTGTGCTGGGGGGCCCATTGCCCATGCCCCTCTGCGGGGGCCACAGGGAGCCATGTGTGATGCGAACTGTGAAAAAGCCAGGACCCAATTTGGGCCGCCACTTCTACATGTGTGCCAGGCCCCGTGGTCCTCCCACTGACCCCTCCTCCCGCTGCAACTTCTTCCTCTGGAGCAGGCCCAGCTAAACCAACCCAGGCCTAGGGATGTCTGGCTTGGTCAGCCCTGTACATGATCCAAGGCCAGCTCCCTCCTATGCTGGCTCTTTCTCCTCCAAGGTCTCCTTCCCCTCCTCCTCCTCCACTTCGTCCTCCTCCACCTTCCTCAAGGACCCCTCCCTTTCCTCTTTTTCTTCCTCCTCTAAGGCCTGTCTTCCTCTCTCTTCTTCCTGCCTAGCTCTTCCTCATTGGTGAGCTTCTTGTGCCTTAATGCTGGGACCCAGACCCCCATCCCACTTCCCACATTCCTGTCAGAAGTACACAGGAACCAGTTTCCCCAGGAATTTGTGATTTCAAACCTCTTCCTTCCTTGCTGGGAAATTTATCTGTGCCCAAATAAAGTTTGTGTCTTTGTTTTAGTGTACCATGTCATGTGGACATTTTGAATGTGCTCCACGAAGTTGAGTCAGAAACGTTATCTCAATAACTGGGTTTGCCAGCTGCCTGTAGCCTGATAATATAACTCCCAGGGAGAGGGGAGGAAGGAGGAGTGGTACTCACTGTGAAGATCTCTGATGAGTTGTAGCGGGTCCCTGCATTGCTAAGGTTGGATCAGCAAGGGAGGTGGGTGGGGTGTGGCAGAAAACTCAAGTGGGCTATGTAGACTTAAACCAGTGCTTCCCAACTGGTGTGTCCCACAGCTGCCACAAATGAGTTGCAGAGTGGAAAGAAATGGGTCCCTCAGCCCTAGAGTTGCCAGAGAGGGCCAGGAATTGCACAAGTGTCAGGAAAGATTGCCTCCTAGGCATGTCATATCGTTAGTTCACCCAAGTGTGCCATGCAAATGTTTTTTGTGCACTGTGACCTGGAAAGGTTGGAAGCATTGCCTTGAACAAGTTGCTTGCTATATAGCCAAGCCTCTTTCTCACCTTGGAAAACAGGGCTGGTAAGTCCTGTTCTATAAGGTGCTGTGGGAGGAAAAGAGGATAATGGATTGAGGAGAACATCCATCCATTCTCTCTGCTGGAAAATACCTCTGAAGTTTTGGGGAACCACTTCCCCCCTCGAGGCAGTTTGGTTAGAGCTAACTCTATCTGGCTTCAGGGACTACCTGGGGCCTGGGTTTCTAGGTCTACCGGTAAAGAGTCAATCCCTGGATTTTTGTGGAAACTATTGGGAAAGAGCCATTTCAAATAAACCTGCTAAGTGTCCTAGCTCTTTGTGCAACTCACTGTGTTGCACAAAGTTTTTGGCCATCTCCTTCTTCTTTCTGGATCTCAGTTTCCCTATCAGTAAAATGGGTTGGTCAGACCAACAAGTGATCTGTGATTTCTTCCTGGCTCTGCCACTTGTCTGAGGGAGTCAGGTATAGTGCAGTTGTCTGTGTTCTGTCCAAAAAAAGGGCTACAAATGCTGTAGTTTGCTCTTTATTTATTTTCAGACTCAAGTAAGCTAGAGCCACACAACAAAGCAGAGGACGAAGGAGGCCCAGCCCTAGGTGAAGTGCAAGTGATATGGGGATCTGAGGCAGCTGGCTTCTCAGGCATAGGTGGTGACATACTGGGGCCCCATGTTCCCAAAGTAGGAACGTTCCCACTCGCTCATGAGCTCAAAGTGCACAGGACGGCGACAGAAATTGCAGGCAGCCATAGACACATCCTGGAGGGGCAGCCCCACCTCAGTCCAGGCTACCAGCAGCTTCTCTGAAGGTGGTGGGGGGAGGGGAGGGAAAGAATTGGTTAGACTAGGTCTTCTTAATCCCTGTGTCACAGTACAGATGTGCCAAGATATTGATCCATTCAACCCTTTGAGATGTCTTGGAACCCAAAGTAGCCTCCTCTGTTCGCTCCATTGTGTGCTATGAATTTTACCATTTGTGTATGAGTGCTGTGATGTATAAAAGATTGGGAAGCACTCATTTGACACAATTTGAAGCTGTTCTGGCCTGGCCTGGACCACTCCCTAAGTACAGGGCATGCTGTAGCCCAAGAAGTGAATCCATTTGCTTGGAAATTCCTAGCTTGGAGAGGAAGATGACACTGACAGTAACCACACAGTGTCATCAGTGCTGTGACCCAGGAGCCTGGGGCTGGGGGTGTTCCTACTTGGAGGGGCTGGGAACCCAGAGGAGAGAACCTGACCCCACTGTCTGAAGTGCCTCACGTGTGTGCCAGGGCTCTGTCCTTGGCTTTTTTTAATGCTCACTCCCTGGGTGATCTTGTCTAGTCTCATGGCTTTTAAGCACTCTCTATATGCTGATGATCTGAAATTTTCATCTCCAGCTCAGACTTCTCTCCTGAACTCTAAACTTGTATATCCAATTGGTTTTCTGTATCTCTACTTGAATGTCTAATAGGCATCTCTAACTTAGCATGAGCACAACTGAGCTACTAATCTCCCTACCCTCCACCAAGCTTACCCATCTCAGTTCATGGCAGTTCTAGTTGCTCAGTCCAAAAATTTTAGAGCTATCCTTTATTTTTCTCTTGTACTTCTACCACATACCCAATCTATCAGCAAATGCCCTTGGCTCCACCTTCAAAATCTGACCACTTCTCATCACCCCCATTGCTCTCATCATGTCTGAGCTACCATCATCTCTTACCTGGAATATTAGAGTAGCCCTTAATGGATGTCCCTGCTTCCGCTCTTTCTCCCTTTCAGTCTATTCTCAATATAGAAGTCAGAGCAGTTCTGTTAAAATCTGAGTCAGATATGTCACTCCTTTGCTCAAATCCTTCAAAAAGCTTTCCATTTCAGAGTTAAAGCCCAGATCCTTCCAACGGCCTACAATACCCTACAGAATCTGGCCCCACGTTTCCCCTCTCTTCTCAGTTTTCAATCTTTTTCCCTCTTGCTTATGCCACTCCATCCATACTCATCTTTTTATTGTTCCTCAAATACAAAGGGAATACTCCTGTGTTACGGTCTTCCCTGCCTTAGGCTGTTCCTTCTGCCTGGGATGCCCTTCCCTTAGATATATGCCCAGCTAACTCCTTTCCCTCCTTCATATCTTTGCTCAAGTGTCACTTCAATGGTCTCTACCCTTAACACTATTTAATGCTATAACTCTCCTCTAAACTAGCCCCTCCCCCCCAGCACTTCCTATCCCCCTTATCCTGCTCTATTTTTTTCCATAGTGCTTAGATCTACCATGCTATATAATTTGCTTATTTTTAAAGTGTTTTTGACTATTTACTTCCACTAGAATGTAAACTCCAGAAGGAAGCAATTTTGTGTCTATTTTGTTTACTACTAGGTCCCCAGCACCTAGAGCAGTGTCTAGCACACAGTAGATTCTCAATAAGTATTTGTTGAAATAATGAATGAAAGGATGCCTAAGTCTAGAAGATGAAAGGAAGTAAGTCAGAGGAAGGGGTGAGGGAGGGTATTCCAATCAGAAGGGAGTGTCATTAGCAAAGTCCCAGAGGTAAGAAAGTAGAGCAAAATGAGAACTACATGTCATTCAGTGTAGCTGGAGAAATAAAATGAATGTGGGGAAGAGGTGAGATTATAGAGATCACCATGTTGAAGACCTTAAATACCATGCCAAGGAGCTTCAACTGTTCTACAGGCCTGTGGTCTCTGAATTTTGGACTATATATCCTATCAGTACAAACATTTTAGCATGTGCTTCCAATCTATGTACGTTAATATACTATATACATGAATCATTGTCAGTCTATATATTAAAGATCAATATCGGTAATGCTTAACTTTCTATTTTTTAAGATAAAAAGTAAACATAAAATTCTAATAAATCCCCTCACCCTATAGATCATCTTGCATGCTTCACCTTGGAGACCACTGCTCTAGTCTAAACAGTAGGGAAACATGAAGAGGTTTAAGCAAGGGAGCTACATGGTCAGATTTTTACAAAAATCCCTCTGGTGGTCAGTATGGAGAAGGGATTAGAAAGAAGCAAGAGAGAAGCAGGAAAATTAGGAGGAAATCACACTGACATGGATTAAAGAAGTGGCAATGGAGAAAAGAGAAGAGATTTGAGAGAGATTGTTGAGGACATTTGCAGGATTTCAGGATGGGTTAGCTGTGGGGTTGAAGGACCATGGAGTCATAGTGGATACCTCTCATTTATTTCCTGCTCTTGCATAAATGGACACTCAGAGAACTGAGAGTACTGGGAGCTCTGTAATTGAAGCCCAGTGCAACTGAGAGGACTGAGCGAAAAGTTCAGAAGTCTGGATCATCAGCTCAGAGAGGTAGCAGACCTAGTGGTTATGACCATGGATGTAGAGACAGACTCCCCAGTTCAAATCTAGTAGCTGTGTGACCTTGGACCAGTTATCGTATATTTTTATGCCTCAATTTCCACATATATAAAATAGAAATGCTAATAATAGCATCTCTATACCATAAGGATTGGATGAGTGAATACATGTAAAGTGTTTAGGACAGTGCTTGGCACATAGTAAGTACTTAATAAATGTTGGCTAGTGTTATATGATATTTTTAAATGAATGAATGAATGGCGCCTATCTTGTCTTCCTTGAACTCTCACACTGCCTACGCTCCAGAAAAACAGAATGACTCTTGCCAATGCATGCTCTCTGTTTTCCTATCGCTAGGTCATTGCTCATGGAATTCCGTTATTCTGGAATGTCCTTACACGGTACCACATGTACTTCAAGATGTAGCACAAGGACTTCCTCACCTACAAAGCCTCCCTAATTTCACTCTTCCTACGCTCTCTAGCCATAAATGAGCGCTCTCCCTCCATCTGCCAGAGCACTGGAGCTCATCACACTGGACCAGCACCATTCAAGTGTGTGTCTCTCCTCTGCTAGACCATCAACTGCCTACATGTCTTTCACCCCACAGACCTGGAATGAGCACAAGCTCTATGCCAGGCCCTGTGCTAAAAACTGAACCCAACAGGAATCCAGTAAACTTTAGGTTAATTGACTAAATTGGCATCTTTCAGGATAAAACCCAAGCTACTCAGTCAGCTCTATAAACTTCTCAATCCAGTCCCTGTCTTGTGTTGTCTTTGTAGATGCGTAGACTGACACTCCTCTCACCCACTCCATTCCTACTGCCCTACATTCCAGTAGCATCTGCTTATTGTTCTTGAAATATCCCAGGCTGCTTCTCACCCTCCACTTTGCCTTTCTTCATGTTCTTCCCTCTACTAGGAATACCCTTCCACAACCTCTTTCTTCTCTTGGTTTAATACCATTCACCTTGCAAGACTTGGTTCAGGTGTCACCTCCACTAGGAATCCTGTCTTGAATCCCACAGGTTGGGTCAAGCCTCTCCTGTCTGTTCCCACAACTCCCCCATGCACTGGCTTTGTTGAGCTTTGATCACCCCTTGAAGTCATTGTTTGTGTCTGCTATGGCCTCCTCAACCAAACTGGAGCCCTATGAGTCTAGTGACTGTTTCTCATTCATTATGACCCAAGTATAGAGTCTGGCACAAAATAGATGTTCCAGAAATATATTTTTAAACTGAATGGCATCCATTGTCTCAACTTCTTCAGATCCTGGGGCTCAAAGGAGGGAGAGTGCTGTAGGCACCCATGTTGAGGACTTACCCACAAAGTCTTCCATCATCTGAGGGCTGTGGTGGGGGGAGGGTGCAAGGCGCAGCAGCTCCTCACCTCGGGGGACAGTTGGGTAATTGATGGCCTGCACATAGATGCCATGCTTGGAGAGCAGGAGATCACAGATCTTGCTGTTCAGTGCTGCATCACCCACCTGGGCTCAGGAGAAAAGCTTGTAAGTATCTACTGTTCTGGCCCTACTATCACTAGCTCCGTTAAACAGGTGGAGGGAACCAGATCAAGGAACACCACTGAATTTTGGGACAGATTTTTTCATAAGGGGCTTAGTCAGGAGCAGCTCTAGAATTTCTATCAAGGAGTCGCTCAGAGGCAGCAATCAAATTTGAAGGGGGTGGGGTGGAGGTGGTGTTAGGGACCTTGTCTTGAAGCTATTTGCAGAGCAAGCACACTGGTTTTACTTAGCTAATATGTTAATTTGAGGTGGTCCTGGGAAAAAGCCACCTCTGGGGTGCTGTGACTGGGTTAATTAAAAAAACGTATTTATAAAAGCAGTCTTTCAAGGGAATATTGAGTTAGCCCAAGGAGCAGTGACTATTTCTTTCTCATCTGTAAAACAGTCACAAAAAAGTGTCATTCCCACACCCCAACTTACTGACACACACAAATAGGTGTCATTTAAGAAAGAAGTAGCAGTTCATTTATAAAGGCAGTAAACACTCAAACATAGTTGCAAATTCAAAATAGCAGCTAGTGCAAGGGCTTTTGATTTTATATTTTCTGACTTCAATCCTCAGTAAGAAATACATCTCACACCATGACTATACTACACATATACACATGCACACATACATGTGCATATACACATGTACGAAACGGAAACAAATTTCTCATAAAATGATACCCTTACTGTGTGTGAGATACTACATTTTCTATTCTATTTCTTTTATTTTTTAATGCTAGTCATAACCCACTAAACTGATTTCAAGACCACTAATTGTCTTGATCCACAGTTTGAAAAACACTGAATTATAGGCCATAGGTACTCAATATTGTGAGGGTCAGGGCAGTCTAATAAGCATGACATAATAGCTAACCCCTCAAAAAAATACTGGTTAATCCAGAATGGCTGATAATTTTTCAAAAAGGGTAACAAAGCTGGCAATAAGGAAGATGGTTAACAGGAAAGCAAAGAGTTGATGACAGGAGCAGGTGTTGGTTTGCTGGGTGTGGGAGGGCTCCCAGAAGAGATAGGTGGAGAGGGCAATGGGCAGGGTGGGGCTCTCACCCGGATAGGGATGATGTGGCTTGGGCAGGGGATGACAGGAAGACCCCTGTCCATTAGTAGCTGGCGCATATGCTTGACATTGCGCTGGTGGGCTCGCCTCAGGGCTTGTCCCTCCTCTCCCTTGAGCAGCCGCACAGATTCCAGAGCCCCAGAGAGCACCATGGGAGGCAGTGAAGTGGTGAAGATGAAGCCAGCAGCATAGGAGCGCACCATGTCCACCAAGTCACGGGTGCTGGCAATGTAGCCGCCCACACAGCCAAAGGCCTTGCCTAGAGACAAGGAGGAGGAGGGTTTGCACAGACCCCATTATCAGTCCCTAGAGGAACAGGATTATGCCCCAGGTAATATAAGGAGGTGCACCAGAAGTTGGAACTCCAGACTCCCTTCCCAGACCTCTGCTCATCTCTCCTGTCCATGATAAAGCAGACAGCTGATACTTCTGCTGCTTTGAGATAGGACTTTCAAGGCCTGCCATATGCAATGACTAGATAGGCAGGGACTGGGTGGGGACCTTCAGTTGGTTAGGTCCAAAGTGGAGGTAAGATGAAGTTTTGGGCTGGGGTGGGGCAGGAGTTTAGAGCCACAACGCTCCACTTATTGAGTTGAACCTGCTTATTTGTCAGCTCAGGGGTCTTCTCAAAAATCCCTCCCAGACTTTCTCAGCAATTCTGCAGTGGGATGGGAGTGGAAGGAGGGAATCCAGGAGTTCCACAGCCTGGGGCTGTGAATTCTACCCAAATAGCTCTTGCAGCTTTGGGGAGGAGGAAGAAAAGGGTCTTGCAGGGGCCTCCTTTTTGGATTGTATATGAGTGCAGCCCAAGGCACTTACTCACCAAGAGTTCCGGAGATGATGTCAATCTTGTGCATAATTCCATCACGTTCTCCAATCCCAGCACCTCGGGACCCATACAGTCCTACAGCATGAACCTCATCTACGAAGGTCAGAGCCCCATACTGGTGGGCCACATCACACAACTCTTCAAGGGGACAGATGGCACCTGAGAAAAGCCAAGGAATAGTGGTAGGAGATCATAACCTTTCCCTAGCTCCATTTCCAGCATGGAATTTGTGACCCCTAACTACTTTGGATTGGAAAAGGGCGAGGATGTACACCCTCAGTTGGGACCGTGCCAAAGGATGTGTTGATTGCCTTCGCCTCACTCCAACCCAAGCTGTGTGTGTGTGTGTGTGTCTCTGTGTGTGTTTTCCCCAGCCTGTGATCAAGGCTTGCCTCTCTGTCTATTTTTACTTCATTCTGACAATGTCTGTCCTCTTGTATATGCATTTTCCAGCCTCTCTCTGCTTACTTTGTTTTTTTTTTTTTTCTTTTCCTACAAGTCTGTGCATTTCCATCTAGGGTTGGCACTAGTCTATATGATGCCTTTGTTTAAATAAATTGAAAAAAGTCACCTTTTGCTCCAGGTTAATGCAGTCCTGATTTCATACCCCATTCACACCCTCAGTCAGGTGCTATTGGCAGCCCTGTCAATATCTTTATTCTTCACTGGTCCTCCCCATTTCTATCTTTCTGGCTTTCTGTAACTATCTCTTTTCGTAGCCATTTCCATCTTTGTGTCTATGTCTCTATTTATCTGTCTCTGCCTTTGTTTTTCTCTCTCCTCTCCCCTTCCTCCCTCTCTGTCTCTCTGTCTCCCTCTTTCCCTCACTCCCTCACCTTCCTCCCTCACTTCTCTTCAATCTTTCATACTGTTTGTGTCCCTTTCTGTCTACCTCTCAGACAATCTCTCTGCTTCAGACTTTCTTTCTCTGTACCTTTGTGTCTCTGAGTTTCTTTGTGCCTCTGTCTCTTTGTCTTTTCTATGTCTCTTGGGGAGTGTATTTATCTCTCATCTCTTTCAATGTTGTTACCTGAGGTCACCCTCCCACAGGCTCAGTCTCAATCTATTGAATGAAGGTGAATTAGAAGTAATCTGTATGTTCCCCTCTATTTCCCATACAGATTTACCATTTTTTCCATGTTATTCTAGACATCCTCTATGCTAGTAGTTGTTTATAAGGCCTTCAAATGGCTGTATCATATATAGACTTTCTGGCCACTCTGCATATACAAGAACCCACACCTTCTGCCATTTCCTATCCTTGGAAATTACTGAGGTGCAGGAAGTTAGAATATAGAAGAAACTTCTTCGGGTAGAAACGGGGGCTCCAGGCCAGGATTAAAGAATGTGAGCAGCTGGTGGGACAACATGAAGGCAGACAACCACAGGAGATGGAGCTCGAGACGGAGAGGACAGTGCGATGGCTCAAGCATCATTTCAATGGGAGAAATTTAGCCCTAGGACTGACAGTTTAGGCAGAATTTCCAACAAAAAATTAAGGAACCGTTCATTTGCAAAGATAAGTAAATAGAATGGTCCCAACATGGTTTCCACTAAAGAAATAATGAATTAGAGTAGTCTCAGTGGTAGAAACATAATCTTGGGATGGTTTTACTTTCTTGCTAGTTGTAGAAATGTGGGAGTGGGCACGACCATAAGTTCTTCACATATATTAACTCATTTAATTCTCATAGCTACTCTATTATCATCACCTCCATTTTTCAATAAGGCAACTGAGACACAGGGCAATTAAGAAACTTACCCAAGCTAGTAAGTTGTCATGCTGGGATTTGAACATGGATAGTCTGGTTCCACAGCCTGTGGATCATCATTACATCATGCTGATGGCATTTACATTGGCTAAATCAGAAAATACTATGGACTCTCCTTTGTTTCAGTTGGAAAAGTGACAAACTGAAATAAAATGAGGACCTCTTTCCTTTAATAAATCCAGAAGGTGATGCCTAAAACATGATTTCTGTTCAAGAGAGGCAGCAATAGAATGATTTAGGCATTGTTTCAGTTGGGGGAAGAAAAGAAGTAGGAGGGTAAAGGTCATTTATTTCTACTTAAATCATAATGAATTGAATGGCTTCCATCGTATTTAATTCTTAAAAGCAGATATTTGACCTTGGGGAAAACCGAGGCTCAGAGAGTTAAAGAATTACCCAAGTTCATAGAGCCAGTAAGTGCCAGAGGTGGGATTTGAACCCAGGTCTGTCTGACTTCAAAACCTGTTTTGATTTCAATGCTTCATACTGGACCTTGAAAAAACTCCCAGGCAATGGTTTGTAAAATTTTCCATTGCAGAAACCAGACACTGGGATGATTGATTTGCACATCATTTTTAGTGGAAGGAATGTCGTGTGAAGGAATTAAAATCATACAACCTAGGGTGAAAATACTCACTTTGGCACCAATTTACAGAGCTCTCCAAGACAAATCTGGTGCTGTCTCTGAACTTTAGTTTCTTAACCTGTAAGATCAGCATAATAGCTGCCTCCATCCTTTGGCATTTACTGGCTGTGTGACCTTGGGCAAGTTACTTAACTTGTTTGTTTCGCAGTTTCCTCGTGTAAATAAATAGAAATAATAATAGCACCTACCTCATAGAATTGTTGTGAAGATTAAGTGAATTAATACATGTAAAATACTAATAATTTTGCCTGGCAGGTAATAAGCACTCTATAAATATTAGCCGTTATCATTATCATCATGGTTTTTGTGAGACCAACATTAGTAACCATACACTCACACATATACATACCATCCATGGAGTGAACAGTCTCGAAGGCCACAATTTTGGGTGTCTCAGAGTTAGACTTCTTTAGAAGTTTCTTCAGGTGGTCAGGGTCATTGTGCCTGAAGACAAACTTGGCTGCTCCACTGTTGCGGATACCTTGGATCATTGAAGCGTGGTTGCCCGCATCTGAGTAAATCTCACACCCTGAGGAACCAGATGCATAATTATTAAGCTTGTGTCCCAGTATTCCCACTTCAACCTCAGGACTGACCTGGCAGGGGCAGAGAGCCAGCCCTCCCCTCCCTTTGAAGATCCTCCTCTGCTTCCCTCTCCTCTGAAAGCCCTTGTGACACCTCTTCCTCCCTTGGAAGAACTCCCCTGCCCTGAAATTCTGACCCCTACACCCTTCTCTCCAGTCATTTCTAACCTTGGTCTGGCCTCTGACTATCATGGGGTGGAAGAAATTTTAATTTCCCAAGAATCTCTAGAGTTTCCTGAGGACAAGGACTATGTTCATTCTCCCAGATACAAGATCAAGCATTGGAAATGAGTTTATCCCAGGCAATGCTTGTTGACTTGGTCTGATGCTAGATTCTTCCTGGTCTAGATGAAATCCCACCTCTTCCAGGTAGCATCCTTCTGCTTATAGTTACAGAGTGGATACTTATCAGACTTCCACACTTTGAATCATAAGCTCATGACATGTCAGAGCTTGAAGGGCCATTAATGACCATGGAATCCAGTCCCTTTTACTGTACACATGAGGAAGCTAATATCCAGAGAGGGGGAGACTTTTCTCTAGGACCTGAGGAATGCAGGGCTTTTTACTGGGCAGTGCTGGGAGGGCAGGTGGAGGTGGGAAATTGGTGGCCCTCTAAAAATGCACTGACATCAAGGAACCTTGGTCTTTCATTAGAGTAAGGGATCACTTCTACCTGAGGAAATGAGGCATGACTTCTTGGAAGACCTGCCTTGAAGGACAAGTAGACTGGGAGGTTTTTGACAGCATAAACCACATATTTTTATCTTTTTGTTTCTGGTACACAGTATAAAGTTAAGTACACAGTAGATGCTAAGTAAACATTTCTTGAATGGATGGATGAATAAATAAATAACCAATTTATAAGTGAGTGAGTGAATATATGAATGAATATATTAGAGGTGTCAAAAGATGAGACTGAAGAGGTAGGTAGAGGCCAGATTAGTAAGAGCTTTATAAGCCATGATAAGAAGTTTGGATTTGGTCCTAAGGGCAATGGGAATCTATTAAAGGGTCTTGGGCAGGGGAGTAACAAAGATAGGTTTGCATTTTTAAAATATCATCATTCTGACTGCTGTGAAGAGTAGATTGTAGGTAGGCAAAGGTGAAATCAAGAAAATGATGTTGGTCTAGGCTAGGATGGTGGCAGTGGAAATGGAAAGAAGTTGAAATCTAATGGTAGAGGAGGGGATTCACTGAAGAAATTCCCAAAGATGTTGGATTTAGTTGGGGTTATGTGTGACTTTAGAAAAAGTTTCCGAGAAGCAGTGGGAATGTTTACAGTGTGCTGAAGAATCAGCAGGAAGTGAGGAAGTAGATAGCAAGTGTGGAGACTTCTCTCAAGCAGTTTGCCTATTATAGAGAGGAGGGAGATAGAGCAGTAGCTAAAGAGTGATGAGGAGAAATAGTCTTTTGAGATGCAAGAGACTTCAACATGTTTAAAGAGAGGGAGAGACTAAAGATACAAGAGGGAGAGAGGAAACTGATAGATCAAGGTTCCTGAGGAGGTAGAGGCAAATGGGACACAGAGCCCCAACAGAAGGATTAGTCAACAAGAAAAGTTCACCTCTTCCACTGTGATAGGAGAGAAGGACTAAGGAGAGGATATGTGGGGATGCTCGTGAGTTTGTAGGTTGTGGCAAGGAGTTGAGGACATTGCTGCCTGAGGTCATCTATTTTCAGTGTGGTAGGAGGTGAAGTCATCTGCGATGGGTGGGGGTGAGGTGGAGTTATGGGAAGGCTGAGGAGAATGGGAGTTTGGCAAAGCTGCTCTGGAGACTTGGAGAGCTGATCATGGAAATAGGATTACCAGACAGCATAGAGGACCCGGTAGAGGTTGAGGACCATGAGGTTTTAGTGGCTCCCACCTGAGAAATTATGTAAGTCCAGGATTTACATAGGGAAGGTGGAGAATTTTATTCATCTGGGGTTGGGGCTGCAACGAAAGGATGACAAGCATATGAGTTGAGGACATTATTGGCTAGAGAGTGGGAGAGTGTGAAGAAGGGATCCAGGTGGGATCCAGTGTATAAGTGATGTGATTGGCTTTAGGCAGAAGAAGAGATGCACCTTCAAATTGTAAAAGGAACAAATGAAAGAAGGGTAGATGAACAATCAGATAAGCTTGTAGGTTTGGTGGCTATAAGTTAAAGGAGTTCCTGTACAGTGGCTTCTGTTTTCTTTGTGATGTAAAATCTGAGGTTATTTGCTAGGAGTGAAGGAAGAGGTAGTCACAGGTTTTAGAAGGGAGAAGAAACTTTCAAAAAAGCTGATGTAGGGACATAAAAGGACTGTTTTTGAGTGTTAAGAGGCCAGTTGAGTTAGCAGGTGACAAATTTATGGTGTTACCCTTCTGTGAGGTTGGGCAATGTTCCTCAGTAGTGGTCTTCAGCCTATGTGCAGAAAGAAAGAAAGGAGAGGGATATAGTCATCCAGTGTTGAGGATATGCAAGGTGGGTAAGAAAGAAGGGCAATAGGAGCAAGTGAACTCAGAATAGAGGGAAGAAGTGATGGAGGCAGTGAGACTGGATGCTGTATTGCAGGATACCAGCCCTGAACAAAGCTCAGGCCTCAGGCTTACCTGGCAGGATCTTGGCCAAGGTGAAGAGAGTAGAGTCATTGGCCACAAAGCAGGAAGAGAAGAGCAGGGCTGAGTCCTTCTGGTGTAGCTCAGCCAGCTCCTGCTCCAGCTCCACATGAAACTTACTGGTACCTGAGATGTTGCGGGTGCCACCAGCTCCAGCTCCATGACGCTGCAGGGTCTCCCTGGCCAGGAGAAAACAGAGGAGAGACATGGAAAGAAGAAACCCTTGTCAGATACTGAGGAACTATGTAAGTTTGTCTTCCTTAACGGGGGTCAATGTTGACTTAGTGATCCTGTATGAGCTGTGTCCTATGTGACCAAGAAGAGGGCAGGATGAGGACAATGGGGAGACCTGGATCCTCCTTCTCAGGCTGAAGGCACACAGGAATGAAGGGAGAAGCTAGATTGAGCTTGAGAAACTTGAAAGACCTTCTAGAGGAGGTCACACACCATCTCTGGCAATACTCATTCCTCAGCCAGAGTAAGAGCTCATGGAGAGTGGGCCTTGCTTGGTCTCCTATTCTTTCCTCCATAGCACTGACCACCCAAGGGTTTGGAAAACATGGTTTGTGGACTGACTTAGTTCATATCTGAGGATTAGATATGCTGTAGGACCTTGGATAAAAGGGGTCCAACTTCAAGGGTGGGTGGAACTCAGGTTTCTACTGCCAGCTCTGCATTTTCCTTCCATGTGTGGCTTTGGCTCTTCTCTGAATGCATCCCCACAATTAATGGCCCAGACCCTGCTACTCACTGTGTGGCTTGCAAGACCCGAGGGTGCCGGCTCATGCCTAGGTAGTCATTACTGCACCAGACAGACACATCCTTTGAGGCCTCAGATACCTCAGAGAAGTGTTGGGCAAAAGGGTATGCATCAGCCCAGCGGTTCACAGTCTTGAACACACGGTAGGTGTGGTCCTGTTTCTTCTCCATGATCTTGTCCCTGAAAAACTGGTCATATCCAAAGACATGGTTTCCTGCAGGAGTAGAGATGGGGATGAAAAGAATTCATTTTAAATCACTTCCTGGCTAGTCCATATTTTATGCATGCTGTTGATTTTGAGTTCTCCAATTCTCTTTTCATTTATTCATTTGTTTGAGCAGTCATTAACTTACTGGGCTACATTAACTCTCCACTACTTCTTTCAACCATCCCTTTGCTTACTCACTCACTCATTCACTCAGTAATTTATTCATGTATTCACTCAGGCTTCCTACCCCTGGCAAGGCCTCATCTCTTTTCTCAAGGTTAGTGTGGCAGCCTCCTTACTGGGATCACTACTTCCAGTTTCAGTGGAAAAAGTATTAGACAGATCTAGTTTCTAGTCATCACTCTGCTACTTCCTAGTTGTGTGACGTTGAGCAAGTCATGAATCTTCTCTCTTAGTTTTAATTTCTTCATCTTTAGAATGGGACTAATAATACTTTCCTTGCAGAATTGTGGGCATCTGATGACAAACGGAATGTAATACACTGAAACTAATGTCTGACACATAGTAGTATTATTGCAACTATAGTAATAGTAGTAGTAATAATAACAGCTAATATTTAATTATATTATTATAACCAACATTTAATATGTGCCTATTAAATGTAATGCCTTCTTTTAGGAACTTTATAGATATTATTTCATTTATTCCCCCCAACAACCCTATGTGGAAAGTTCTATTAGTATCTCCATTTTTCAGATGAGGAAACTGAGGAATAGAGAGGCTAGGTAACTTGATCAAGGTCATGTAGCAAGTAAGTGGCCTGCAGGTAAGTAACCTAGAGTCCACTTATTTAACTGCTACCACCACAAAATGGAGCAACCTTATTTTCAGGATAAATTGAAATAATCTATGCCAAAGGGCTTGTTAAACTCTAGAACTCTATATATGAGACAGAAATCATGATTCTTGCAGATGGCAACTTATGTGGTAGGGGTGTAAATCGGTAACATCTTTGCTGCAAGGGTGTTTGGAAATATGCATATACTGCCATTCCTAGAGAAATATTTGTAGCATATTTAACAGAAAAATGATTGATAACCAAAATTTATTTTAAAAAACTCTGGAAAATTACTATGAAAAAATGTCAACCTAGTAGAAAAATGAGCAAAGAATATAAACAGACAATTCAATAAATGTAGAAAAAGATACTTAATCAAGGAAAATCAAACTTCAAAAACAAATTTTTACACAGCAAATTGATAAAGATTTAAAAGTTTGATAATATCAAGTGCTGGAGAGGGTATGAGAATATGAATGCTCTCTTTGATAACTGGCACACTACTTTGGAGGACTAATTGGCAATATTTATTAATATTGAAAATGTACACACTCTTACACCCCAAGAATTTCTACATCTTAGTGTCTATCCTAGAGAAACCCTTGCCTATGTGCATGAGGAGGTACATTCAAGGATGTTCCCTGCACCACTGTTTGTGATAGGAAAAATTGGAAGAAACCCAAAAGATGAATGGCTAAATAATCTCCAGTATATCCATATTAAGTCTAAGATAATACTATATATTATTTTTGGGTACATTTATATGTATGTAAAACCAACATACAATATAAACTGGAAGAATACACACAAAAAATTGGAAACAATAACCTGAATTGTAGGTACTTGGTTAACTGAATGATGTTGCATCCATGCTACAGGACACACTTCAACCATTAGTAATTATTATGCAGCTCTATATTTAGGGACATGGAATGACGCCCATGACATATTGTTAAGTAGACAAAGCAAAATAACAAACTCTGGGTAGAAGAAGATCACATTTCTAATAAAAACATGTGTGTGGAGGGGAGTATAGGAGGGGTGTGTGTGTGTTTGTGTATGTGTGTGTGTGTGTTTACTCATAGGAAAATATCTGGAAGAAAATATAATAAAAAGTTAATGATGTATGGTGGAACTCTGAGTGACTTAAATTTCCCTCTTTATACTTCCCTGTATCTGTTGAAAAATATTTTACAATGAATCATATTCCTTTTATATTAGGAAAATAAAACAAATTCCATTATGAAAAATGAATATAGGGGCTGGCCCGGTGGTGCGGTGGTTAAGCGTGCATGCTCTGCTTCGGCGGCCCGGGGTTCGCCGGTTCAGATCACGGGCGCGCATCGACACACCGCTTGTCAAGCCATGCTGTGGCGGCGTCCCATATAAAGTAGAGGAAGATGGGCATGGATGTTAGCCCAGGGCCAATCTTCCTCAGCCAAAAAGAGGAGGACTGGCATTGGATGTTAGCTCAGGGCTGATCTTCCTCCCACACACACACAAAAGAATATAAACACATGCAAGAGAGAAAAGGGCTCTCTATGAAGGATGAGAGTTTTTGAGGGCAGCATGGAGAAGAAATAATAGGAATAAACCTAATATTTAATGAAGTCTCATAACAAGCTAGAAACACTTCCATAAATGTAATTTTATTTCCTCCTCATGTAAACCTGTTGAGGCAGGTATTAAAATCCCACTGAAGAGAAAATGACTTACTTGCCAAAGCACATAGATCCAGCAAGAGCCAGCGTTAAAATTTAAACAAAGACTCCCTTTGATTCCAAAGTGCTTCCTTACCATTTCCTTTACTGTGTCATAAGCCCTTTCAGCACTCCTTCCATATTCTTTCCCCCTTTATTTCCACCTCAGCAAACTCACCAGCCATGTTGTTCTGAATTAGGTGTGTGACCTCTGATATTTGCTCTGGCTCCTGGGGAGTGGAGAATGGCTTCCTTAGGCTGGTTAATGCCGGAGAGCTGGGCAGGTCTGAGAAGGAGTGTGAGATTCATTGGCCATGAAGAGAGGAGGAAAAAAGAAAGTACATACCATCCTCTTTAAACTCAATACAACATATGAAAATTCAAGTTCATGAAGTACAGCAGAAATATTCTGCAAAGGGAGCCCCTACTCATGTCCCCAGTGGAGATTCCTGTGTCAGGAAACCTTCCATAAGGTGAATCACACTTCTTCCCACTAGGACTTTCCCTTGGGTGAGGTAACTGGGGAAGCCACCCTGGGTCTTGCACTTGAGAGGTAGATGCAGGGCAGTGTACCTTATTCTTCTTTTCTGAATGTCATTAAAATGCAATTTTGAAATTTTTACCCTTAATGATGTCCCAAAAGGGCCTATGAAAGATGTCAACAGTGTAGCCATCTCTCAAGTGGATTATCTTGAGTGGTCTGCATCAGTTGAGTTGACCTGGGCTCCATACCCTTCTAAAGGATGTACCTGTTTCCAACACTTACTGTTTCATACAAATACAGATTGTCATAGAATGGTATTGCTTAAATGTGGGAGCCCAGCCTGTTGGGATCCATTTAGCCACTTGTGAGAGAGAAGGCAGAACTCTATAGGGCTTATTTTAGACTAATGGCTAAAAGTTACAAGATCCTGTGCACATGTGTGTTGGTGAGGGTGCATTTCAGTGTACAGTCTAAGCTATTGCCTACCATGTTTCCCCTGGAAAAAACTGGAATTCCCATCATGGGGTGTGTACTAGCTGTTCTTGGATTAGCCTAGTTCAAGACTGTGATGAAGTGAGTTCAAGCATTAGGAGTAGAGGTTGGATGAGGTAGAACTTGACTCCAACCTGTCTTGAAAGTCTTCACATCCTCTTGGACTTCCGGGGCCGCTTTCTGCACAATCTTGCTCTTCCCATCCTGGAGTTCTGACAGCATGAAGGGACAGTGGCTTTTAGCCCAAGACGGAGAGTCTATACAAAGGTAAAAGAGTAAGTGGAAGTGCATTTCTAGCCATAGGTTCAGTTTAACAATATTACTAAGACCTACTATATCCCAAATCTCTATCTCAAACTATGGTAGAGACACAGAGATGGATGAGTCTGGTCCCTGTGCTAAGGGAGCTCCTAAGCTGGTGGGAATGACACACACTAAAGACACATTATGAACAGTGCTGAGATGGGAGGGAGGACATGGGCGGTGGAAGTCTAGAAGAGGGAGGAGACATGACCCAAAATTGGCATTGGACAGGCTAAAGGTCTAGGTGGGCTTCACAAAGGAGATAAAGTGTTGCATGAGAAATAAGAGGTACTCTGGTAAATGTTATGGGAAAGGGTCATTTGACAGCAGTGAAGGCACAGAATCTTGAGATAGTAGAGTTGGTCCAGGCAATTTTAAGTAGTTTCAGCATAACTGGAATATATAGAGTGTGACAGGCATGAGAGTGAGACTCTTTTTAGACACACTGGCAGAAGTCAGATCCCAGGTGTATTTTTAGGACAGCTCATTCTGCCTTGATACTTTTCATGTGAAGCCTCTCAATTATTAGGCAATGATGGCCAGTATGATCTGGAACCTTGTCTCCAGGACCTAGACATTCTCCCCCATTTGCCAGCAGCCTCTTCTTACCTCCTCCAGCCTTGGTTGCCTTAAGGTGGATTTGAGAACAGATTGGTTCATGAGTGGCCAGGATGGGACAGCGTCCAATACCAAACAGGAACTGGTGAGTCTTAATCACCTTACCCAGGAGGCCTGTAGGGCCCCGGGCGAGCACTGGGCAGCACCGTAGTAATATGGCTGCAGCCACCATCTTGAGCCCGAAGTCCTGCAGAAGATGTGGAAGAGATGAGAGTCCATCATAAAGTCCTGGCCAAAAGCCAAGGGTCATTCCTGTGTTTGGTTGCCTTTAGCTTCCTACCCAATTCTTGCTGACCTCCCCAGAGAAGCCCTTATTGTCCTTCCAGAGTAAGAACTTTCCAAATGTTAAAATGTACCAATACAGCAGCAGAGAGAAAGAAATAGGAAACTGACCACTAGACAAAGGGATGAAGGAAAGAGTTCCAACTGGAGGTCAGAAAGCCTGAATTCTGACTCAGACTCTGCCACTGACCCCATCTGTGATGGTGAGGATCATTGAAGTGTGATTCTGTGTGGCAGCATGAGAGTTGACAACCAACCAACCCTTTGATCAACACTTAATGCCAAGAATCTTGCTAAGAATATTGGCCTCAGCCAAGTGAAGATTCAACCTGCTAATGCAGACAAATGCTATTGACCAGGGCTCCTGAGGCTTGGTCCAGAGTGTTTCCTGAGCATGCCCAGCCAGAGAAGGAGAAGGAGGTTGAGGCCACAGGTACCAGCTTAACTAGATTCAGGAAATAGGATGAAAAGGCAGGCCCTAGGCCCTAGGCCCTACAAACCATGTGCCACCAGATAGGTGTTTTGCTGTCTTTGGATTTGCTCCTGAAAGGGATGAAAGCAAGACCCAAGGGGTCTGGGAAACAAGTCTGTGGGTGAATGAAAGAGGCAGAGGCTAAGACAGAGGAGAGAAAGGGAATGGTGAGAAGATCAGAAAACAAGAAACCAAATACACATACCAGGCATTAAATAAATACTTGTTGAATTTGGGAGTAAATTAATGAATTAATGGGGACTCAAATGGAGGAAAGAATAAGAGAGTAGAGAAAGAGTCAGAAGAAAAGAAAAATTAGTAAAGATAAAAGGAGAAAAGTGAGAGAGAACAAAGGTGCAGTGGTAGTGGTAGAGTTAGAAGAACAGAAATTGTGGGAGAGAAAAAGATCAAAGCTGGAGGGAAAGGGAATGGGGTAGAGATAAGAACAGGGAGAGGAGGAGTGATCCAGAAAAACAAGACAAGAGGAGGATAATAAATATGAAAGGATAGGGAGAGAGACTGAGATGAGAGAAAGAAGATGAAAGAGAGAAGAGAGAGAGATTGAGTGACAGAGAGAGCAGTGGTAGAGGCAGAGACAGATAGACAGAGGGACACAAAAGGGACATGAGGAGAGATCAAGGAGCATAGAGGAATACAGGAAGACCCAGAACACTGAAAGCAGGAGAAGAGAGAATCCAGCAGGAGCAGAGAGTCAGTCAGGCACAAAGATAAAGGAGAAATGCTGTCAGAGATTGGGGGTAGGGGAGCGCAACATAGAAGAGTTAGGAGAAGAGGAGCTTGACCCTACCACCCTACAGAGGGAGATAAGAGAGAGACTGAGCAACAGAGATAAGGGAGTAGAGACAAGATCAAAGGATAGAGACAGAGAAGTGACTAAGGTAGGCTGGGGGTTGGGATGAGGGAGGACTGAGAGATACAAAAAGAAAGACAGCTGGAGAGCAAGAAGGAGAAACAGATTAAAAGGAAAAGGGGGCCGGCCCCGTGGCTTAGCGGTTGGGTGCGTGCGCTCCGATGTTGGCAGCCGGGGTTCGGGTCCCAGGCGCGCACTGAGGCACTGCTTCTCCGGCCATGCTGAGGCCGCGTCCCGCATGCAGCGGCTAGAGGGATGTGCAGCTATGACATACGGCTATCTACTGGGGCTTTGGGGGGAAAAATAAATAAAAGTAAAGTTATAAAAAAAAAAAAAAGGAAAAGGGCAAACTGGAGATCCAGCGTCAGAGGGTGAGACAAGATATTGGACAGGACAATGGGAGAGATACAGAGGAATGTGGAAAGACTAAGGCCCTGGTACCACCAAGAGTGACTGAGTAGAATCTAACAGCACCTCTAGTATATAGGGCTTTATGTTGTGAGGGACAAGTGAACAGGAGGAGCTTGTGGCCCTGTCCTCATATGGCAACTTCCTTCATCTCTTACAGAGCAACACCCCTCCCTTCCAGATCTCACAGAGCAAGCACCCTCCCCCTAACTCACAAAGCAATTCTTCCCCTTGTTCCACCCCAGAGCATCCTCCCTCCAACTTTCACAGACTGTCATAGGTTGGTATGTGGGGCAGGGCATGTGGACCCTGAAATTGGGAAAGGCAAAGGAGTGTTGCAAGGACTAAATGAAACTCATGTTAAGCCTTTAGGACAGTGCCTGGTACATACTAAGTTTTCAATAAATGTTAGATTTTTTTTTATTTCAAGTCCAGCTCCCCAACTACCTGTTGGACATTCTTGGAAAGTCACTTCCCCTCTCTGGGTCTCAGCTTTCATCAGCTGTCAAATGTAAGGTGTTTATGCCTCCCTCATTTGGTAGGTAATGAATTGGATCCAATACCCACCTCGTATCTAGAGATATGTGCTTCCCTTCTCTTGCCTGCCTGCAAAGGCTAAAGTGCTTGGTGCTGAGCCTGCAGACCACAGATAAAGTTCCCAGAGTTTATCGCCTTTAGCGTCTGACCACTCCCCAAGCTGAGACCAGGGCGTGGGAGAGAAGAGGAGCTCCTTTTTAGAATCACATCTGAGCATCTGGCTGGGGCTGACCCTAGCTATTGGTGGTGAGTAGTGGTGGATGGCCCAGGGAGAGGCAGGCAAGGCAGATGGCCAGGTTCTAGGCTCCTGCAAACTCCTTTTCCCAACATCAACACTGACAACAATAATGACAACAACATTGGGATATATAATGGAAAGGAAAGCCCCCTAGATTGGAAGCAAAGTCCAGTCTTGCCTTGGGATGATGGTGTATTGAGGCCTACTTCTGCCCTCATGTATAAAAGGGAAGTTCAGTACATTCATCATCTCTAAGGCGATTTTGGCCATGATATTCTCAGGGACCTGGGAGACTACTTCTTGGAATTTGTTGAATTATCAAATTCTTTCAAACTTCAGTTCCAATTTCTCTGTTCTGATACTCCTTTCCTGGAATTTTCCCTGCCTCACTCTGCCTGTCCATCTTTATGACCCAGACCTTGTAGTCTAGTTACCCTGAGCTCTGTTACCATTGCATCTTGCTATCTATCATGAGATTGGAGTGAGTAAAATTGAATCAACGAAGTATTTTAGGCAGTTTAGGGTATTAAGAGCACAGTCTCTGGAGCCAGACTACTTGGGTTTGAATCCTTGTTCCACCACTCACTAGCTCTGGGACCTTAGAAAAGTCACATCTCTGCTCTATGTCTTGCATCTGTAAAATATAGATAATAACAAGGACAATCTACTTCACAGGGATGCTGTGAAGATTCAGTAAAATAATCTATATGAATTATATAAAAGAGTGCTTATCCCAGAGTAAATACTGAAAAAGCGTTAGCTATTATTTTTATTTTCCACATTTTCTATGTAGGGAAAGTGAAGGCACAGCCAAGGGAAGACACATCATGAATACACCAGACCATGTCTGAAAAGCTGATTCTTGTCTCAATCCTGATTCTTGTCCTTATCCTGTTACAACTTACTATGTGAACTTGGGCTCTGTGCTTTTCCTCTCTGGGCCTCAGTTTTTCCACAGACAACTAGATAGCTTCATAGATTTCATCTGGTTCTAATAATCAAAAGCAAAGTACTCACTGTACCAGACTCTGTTGTAAATGCTTCACATGCATTGACTTTTGTAGTCCTCATGACAACTGTGTGAGGTAGACACTAATACCAACTTTATTTCAAAGATGAGGACACTGAAGCCCCAAAACATTAAGTAACCTGTCCAAGTCACAGAGCTAGTAAGTAGGAGAACCAGGGTTTAAACCTAGGCAGTCTAGTTCCCAAGCCTACTAACTGAAACACTTAGATCTACGATTCAAATACTACTACATATTTTCTTGACTGAGAGCCTGACTCTAGACATTAATTTGCTCTGCTGCACTAACAGGCCCCTTTCCAGAGCATTTGATTTTGAACTGTGACCAATGCCTCTACCAAAGGAACAGATGTCTAACTGAAGTGTAATTTCAGGCACTGGTGAACACTCATTCATTCATTCATTTCACCACTTAACAATGTACACACCCATTATGTGGCAATCTTTGCCAGGAGTCTTCTTAAAACAATGCTTTCACCCAAAGAGATAATGATGAAATTTCGGGCCAAGTGACAGATCATTACTAGTAGGTTTACCCTGCACTTTAAAATCCTCTCATGTCAGCAGCCAATCTGTAGTCCCAGAGATCAAAAGGGCCAACCACAACTGTAGCCCAGCAGAAAGCCAGAAACCACTCATTGCAGCATTCCTTGTCTCCTCTCTCCCCTTTGTGGCCTGATTTTCAGGGATCAGTTAGGCCTGGAGGGGATATGATCACTTCTTTTCAGAAGTTGGAAGCATCAGACCTTACTTCCCTTCCCAGCACCCTCTACCCATCACAGAAGAATCATAGAGAATTTTAGATACCTGGAATGAGAGAATCAGAAACTCTTACAAACAGAAAAATTTAGAAGACCACAAAATCAAAATTAGAAGAGGCTATGGAAATCATAGGCCAAGCCTTTTTTTCAGAGGGTGAATGACTTGCCTAGGATCTCACAGTGAATTAGGGTGAGAATACAAATCTATTGACTTTCAATAACATAATATTCCTCTTCCACCTTCTTCCTTCATTTATGCTCATTATTCATCTGTCAATTCTGTCAAATCTCTCCCTACCCAATTCATAATTCCCATCATCCCCACATTCCCTCAGTTTTCTCTCCCTACCTCTGGCCTCCTAGGCTCTGACCCATTGAGCTATGCTGTCAGCCTAGCAGAGAGAAGGAGTCAAAGTGAGGGAGAACTGGAGGATTGCTGGAAGAAAGATCAAGACATCTTCCTGGGATATAGAGAAGGAGAGGAAGAGAGAGAGAGACAGAAAGACGGAAACTGAGAGATACAGTGTAGAAGAGAATTGGAACGGGAGAGAGAGACATTTAGAGAAAAAGATGTAGACAGAACTCAGACGAAGGGAAAATAAGAGAAAACTAGAGTATCAGAGAGAGACGAAATGAGTGATCGTGAAAACTAACAAAGGAGAGGAAACAAGGGGAAAAAGACAAAGGAAAGCTGAAAACAGGGAAAGACAGGAAGAGACATGGGGTAGAGGGGGAGAAAATGACAGAGAGATAGATTCTAAGAAACAAAGTCAGATCTAGTCAGGCCAGAGAGTCAGCTGTGCAGCCTTGAGGAGGGCAGGCAGACCAAAAAGAGGGCACCAGGCTGAAAGCAACTCTTACCTGTTGCCCTGCACTGAGGACGAACGAACGACGGATGAGTGTTGTGGGTCAGGACCTAGCATTTATTCCTTCCCCCTTGGCTCAGCTCCACCCACCCCGCCTTCTGCTGGCCTGGCCCTGCATTGGTCCCAAAGGTATCTCAGGCCCTTGCTAGAGATAAAACCCAGTGTAGTCCCCTTTCCCCTCCCCCCTTCCAAACCACTGGCTCTCCCCTCTCTATTTTCTTTCTCTTCTCCCTCTGGAGCAGTAAAATGAGCTCACTGGGCTTTGGAATCAGACCATCCATATATAGTTAAGGCACCTTGACCAAAACCATCTCTCCGACCCTCTGTTTACTCAGCTGTAAAAGGAGAGCAATAAAACTCAGAAACAACTGTAGCACAAGTGGGAAGGGCTCTCTAACAGTCCAGCTTACATAGAAGACATCTAGGTCATTGTAACAATTCAATAACATCATGTAGAGAAAACACTTAGCACAGTGCCTGGTCCAAAGAAATAACAGCTAATGTTGATTGAGTGCTTGCTACGCACCAGACCCTTTATTAAGTGGTTTACGTGGATTAATTTAGCCTATCCTCATAAGGACCTTAGAGATAGGTACTATTATCCCCACATTACAGATAAAGAAATTGAGGCTCAGAGAGGTGAGGTAACTAACCGATAATTACCTAGCTAGTAAGTACAGAGCCCAACTATGAACCCAGGCAGTCTGGTTAGAGAACTTACACTCTTTAAGCACTACTCTCCCTTTCAGAATATACAGTTAAAAATTTGAAGTTCTCTATCTTCTCTTTTGTATTACCTTTTTCTTATACCTTTTTAAAATTTTTCTTTTCCTCTTCTCACTGTCTTCTTTTCCTTCCCTTCTCAATCCTAGGGTATCAGGACTATGTCATAACCAGGCAATTTCATCTGTGGAACAAACCTAGATGGTATAGCCTAGGCTATTTGGTAGTAATCTTATGGGACCATCATCACATATGCAGTCAGTCACTGACTGAAATGTTATTATGCGGCAGATGACTGTACATATGCTATACCTCCCTGCTAATGGTGCGTAAGACTGTGTGTGTGTCTGTTCTCTCACCCAGTCACCAACACCATTTGTTTTTTCTCAATTTTTAAAATCTTTGTTAATATGATAAGCATTAGAAGTGGTATCTCGGTGTTAATTTGATTTGCTTTTCTTTGATTATTAATAAGATTGAGCATCTTTTCATATGTTTCTTGGTAATTTGCCTATTTCCTCTTGTGAATTGCCTGATCTAGTTCATTGCCCACTTTGGGGATGAGTTGCCAGTAAAGGGTAGTGGGCTAAAAGTATGAGCTCTGGAGTCAGACTCACTCAAGTTATCTTACTCAGTAGCTGTGTGGTTCTCTAAGCTTCAAATTCCTCTCTGTAAAATGGGACAATCATAGAACCTACTCAGTAGGATTGTTGTGAGGATGAGATGGAGCTATTATTATTGTTGTTGTTTCCTTTTTGAGTTGGAGGAGACTTTTTAATAGTATGGATATTAATCCTTTTTCTGTGATATTTGTTGCCCCACTTGGATTCATTCAACAAATATTTATTGAATGCTTACAGTATGTCAGGTACTGTGCCAGGTGCTTGGGGTACAGCTGCATAGAATTGGAAAATCTGAGAATAGCATGGTGTACTTAACTATATTTTTTTAAATTAAAGATTGTCTCCAGTTCTTCTGAAAGGTATTTCAAATAAATCTGCAATAACTGTGACCTCCAATTCTTTAGCTGGCCAACCATTTGTCACTTTGGAAATTGAGCTCAGATATCATCACCTCTGGGAAGGTTTCCCTAACCCCCACACTGGATCAGATCCCCTCTTCTGGCTTCCATCCCCCTGCCAGCATTTATTACACTGTAGTATCAGTATCTTGTTTTATGCCCCCCCATCAGACCTTGAGCAACTTGAGGATAGGGATCTGGAACAATTGGCAGGAGGGGCTGTCAAAAATACTTGCTGCATTCAATTGCATTTTCTCTGATCCGCTCACCTGTTCTGCCTGTACCCAGGAAAGGAACTGGGAGATAAAACCCACTGAGGGTGGTGGCAGACCTCCAAACTGTCTTTGAGAAGCAGATGAAGTACCCTTAAAGTGTCTGGGGGTTCTCAGGTCATTGGGACGGATGCTTAGGTTAAGCTTCCCTGTACTATTCTTGGTTCGGGTGAGTGCGTGAGAGTAGGTAGCTGTGGTTGTCCCTGAGATCACCTCTCCTTTGTGGAAAAATGTTTCTCTTTCTCTTTGAGTGGTGGTTGTGTAGATCTGATCTCCATAAGAAGCAATGCAATCTGGAGGGAGTGAGTTCCAGTACTAGGTGCTCATATGGCACCTCCTCAGGGAACACTTCCCTGACGCTCCTCTCCACAATTTCATCTCTCCCTGCATTGATTTATTCTATGTTTTGCCTGACTTTTACCTGCCTGGGAATTCCTCTGTGGTTCAGAGTCTAGATCTTATTCATTTCTGCGTGCTTAGTGCCAACCTGGCAGTGAGTAGATATTCAGATGATGTTTGATTGAATAAACTTCAGTGATTTAGGTGTTTCAACTTTTCACTTTGCAGTTGCACTGCAATTAACATCATGGTGCTTAAAGCTTTGTCTGCATCTTAGATTACTTTCTTGGTATTGATTTTCTAAAAGTTTTATTGAGGTAAAATTTATATACCACAAAATTCACCTAAGTGTACAATTCAGTGATTATTAGCATATTCACAGAATTGTGCAACTATCACTTTAATCAAATATTAGTATTGATTTTTAGAAATGAAATTACTTCATCAAATTATGTGAACCTTTTAAATATTTTTTCATGCATATTATCAAATATCTCTCTAAAAGGCTGTACCAGTTAATGATGGGCCCTGCCATCTGTGACAAGTGGGGGTTGAGGAACATACACAGAGCTTTGTTAGGTTACTCCTGGAA